>NC_143408.1:17056740-17359770 GCF_052110815.1 Crocodylus siamensis | reverse complement strand
CATCACATCTCATGGAGACTATTCCACAGCACACTGTGGAACAGGCTAGTTGTGGCAGGGCTTCATTTGGAAAACTGAGTCATTCAATTTCAGTAAGAGCTTTTGAAAATCTAGATTTGACATACCGTATGTGCTTACTTAGTTGAGAAGCTTTCTGACTAAATCCATCCTCATATCTTTTTTTTTTTCCTCCTTTTTGTTGCTTTGCTTTGGTTCTAGTACTGTGCTATTTGACAGGCCTAAAAGTTACTCTGTCAGGAAATGGAAACTTCATTGCTTGGAGAGTTGTTATATGTTTCTGAGGCTTTAGTCTTATCAACACTTACATCTATATTTAGTTTTATTACCGTAATGTCTTCTGTGGACCTCAGTGGGACCATCCACAGTTATAAACAGACCAAAGTGTTGGCAGTCTCTTAGCCATATATGGTAGCAATACCATATTTATTGTATGTACCAGAGTTGGTCAAGCAAATGGAGGGGTGACTCAAATTTCAATCTATTTCATATTTGTGTTTTAAAGATGAAAACTTACTAAATGCAAAATTCAAAATGACAACCCTGTAAGTTTCCCAACCTGGGGGCAATACTTGAAATAGTTTAGTTCATCCACTTAATGTCACAATTCAGATAGAAGGCATCTCTACATTTGACTGGTGTGAAGGATGTTTATAAAGTGAGAAAATGAAGCTGTTCCGCATCTCAAGGAAAAGTGGACAAATGAAATTTCACACTGAATTTAACCTTCTCCAGTAGAACTCTACAGGTGTGCCAAGTCCCTGTGAAATGCCTAGTATGGGTGGTGGTATATGCTGTTTTACCTGAAGCCCAGGAAGGAAGAGTCCAGATCTTGGGCCATCCAGGATAATGGGAGCATGAGGATCTCTGACTGCAATTAATGAGTGGTACTGCAGAGGCACCTCCGAACTGCAGTTAATTCTGGTGTTTTTGCATGCAGTGTTGTAAATATCCAATGGATGTTGATTGGCTTCCCTGCCTCTTAAACTTCATAGTGCCCAAGGGTGAGATGGAAACTCCAAGCCAACCTTACCATGTGGCAGTGCAGAGCACTGAACTAAATCAGCAAATTGGCTGTTGGAAATTTCCTGTCTCAAACCCTCTTCATCTTTCCCCTATATGCACGCATTACTACATCTTCACAGATGCTGGAGACATCTGCTTTGCCCATGTCCTATGGAAATGCAGGGGGGAGGGGTAGTGTATTTGGAAAAGTGTCATAGTTCTCCCTGGCTATAAACAGTGACTCCTGAAAACATCTGAACCAGACATAATTCTCTTTTTCAAGACCCCTATCTGAACAGCTCTGCAACTGTTTGGCTCCAGCTTCAAAGTTAGAGTTTAGCTACACATAAATAACATTTCATTAAAAAGAGAGAGAAATTAGCCAAAAATCTATACAAGCAGAGACTTAACCAATGCCAGATATTAGGACAATATGGATTTTTATTTTTATCCACAAGGAACCATGTGCTTATCTTTAAATGTAATTGGAATTATATAGCACTAATTGAATTTACCTACCACAGAGAATTGTCAGCTTCATGCTTGTAAGTCTTTTGAGATCTCTCGCTGAGATATCATGTCCCAGTTCAGCACCTCACTGTTTTATTTGAAACCCTTTAAAGTTTTTGAACCCATATGGACATTAGCCTTCTTACTTGAGGGTGACAGCAGAACAGGGGCAAAGACACAACCAGACAGAATGAGACCCAAGGACTAACCATCTAATCCAGCATGCTGTCTTGGAGAAAAGAGAGCATTGGGCTCTTCAGAGGGAGGTGTGAAAATCCTGCCATTGGCAGCTGTGGGGCAAACTGGTCTCAGCCTGCTCATTCAGTCTGGGTTAAGTCCTGAGTGAGGTTTAATTTTGCTTCCAAGCAAGCCCAACACTAGTCATAGACGATAACAGTCCCAAAGTGTTGGTGCCACCATTTGTTGGTTACTCACTATTAGCAGCAACGTGGTCTTGTCCCCTCTTGCCAATCTGGTTGCTATGGTGGGCAGAGCGCTGCTTGCTTGTTGGTCACCTTTTTATTCCTTACGACAGTGTCTAGGAGCCCTAATCCTGCACTAAGACCTTACACAGCTGCTTACACAGACATGGCAATACTAGCACTTTTGTACCTTCCTGCACATGCTTATGCATGGAAACCATGTCTAACATGTTTCTGTGAAAACCTTTTATCTTCCATACGTCTTGCATGAATTGCCTTGTCTGTATAAGTGATAAGCTAATTAACAATAGCTTGATGCAGCAACATAAAGCTGGACCTGGTGCTCCAAAGCAACTGCCATACATAACTTTTGAGGCTTTTGTTGCAAGGTGAGATGAACTTGATCCAGAAGCTCCTTTGCAATGGAGTTGGAGTTCAGGTGCCATGTACTCCTCTTGTTCTCTGAAGTGGTCTTCCCAGCCTGGCTTCACCTCCTGTTATGCCTCAAAACTGTGACAGCCATGGTGCCCTTCTCCTCAAAGAGGAAGATGCCCTGTGCCTAGTGAGCACCAGCTGCAGAGAAGACTAGCATGAAACGACAGTATGTTGCTACTAAACATTTACTGAATGTTATCAGCATTTAAATTTAAAAGAAAGTGCCTGGACTTAGCCTGGGCAGACTCTAAGCCATGACTTTGCTCTTAGGGAGAGAGCAAGAGCAAGCACCTCCCTCTCTCTAACCTAGTGGTAGCAGGGATGTGCAAAAATTGGATTCGGAAGAGATTCGACCCAGTTCAGTGGCTGAATCTGAATCAAATCAGGGAACCAATTCAAAGGTCTGAATCAATTCAAAGCTCTGTGAATCTTTGGAAGAGATCTGGAGAGCTTTGATTCGGGCAGTCCCCAGTGGCTGCAGCAGGGACCTGCGGCCACTCCTGTCTGTTAAGTACTAGGGGCGGAGAAGGTGGGGAGGGGGGCGGGGACCATGGGGGGGGGACCCCTGGCTGCCCCCCTGCCCCAGTTCCCAGTACTTTAAAGAAAATTCCCAGTGATCGGGGCTTCAGGGGTTCATGCAGAGCCCCCCACATAGTTTCGGAGGACTCGGCTCCGGATCCGCTGCCCGGGATCCGGTTTCCGGGTTTTCCAGAAGACCAGGCTCCGGATCCGCTTCCTGGGATCCGGTTTCCGGGTTTTCCGGAAGACCGGGATCCGGAGGCCGGAAATCCCTTCGTTATGCCAAAGTTTCGGAGGCCTCGGCTCCAGATCCGCTTCCCGGGATCCGGTTTCCGGGTTTTCCAGAAGACCAGGCTGCGGATCCGCTTCCCGGGATCCAGTTTACGGGTTTTCCGGAAGACCGGGATCCGGAGGCCGGAAATCCCTTCGTTATGCAAAAGTTTCGGAGGACTCGGCTCCGGATCCGCTTCCCGGGATCTGGTTTCCGGGTTTTCCAGAAGACCAGGCTCCGGATCCGCTTCCAGGGATCCAGTTTCCGGGTTTTCTGGAAGACCGGCAGCCGGAGGCCGGAAATCCCTTCGTTATGCAAAAGTTTCGGAGGACTCGGCTCCGGATCCGCTTCCTGGGATCCGGTTTCCGGGTTTTCCAGAAGACCAGGCTCCGGATCCGCTTCCCGGAATCCAGTTTCCGGGTTTTCCGGAAGACCGGGATCCGGAGGCCGGAAATCCCTTCGTTATGCAAAAGTTTCGGAGGACTCGGCTCCGGATCCGCTTCCCGGGATCCGGTTTCTGGGTTTTCCAGAAGACCAGGCTCCGGATCCGCTTCCCGGGATCCAGTTTCCGGGTTTTCCGGAAGACCGGGATCCGGAGGCCGGAAATCCCTTCGTTATGCCAAAGTTTCGGAGGCCTCGGCTCCGGATCCGCTTCCCGGGATCCGGTTTCCGGGTTTTCCAGAAGACCAGGCTGCGGATCCGCTTCCCGGGATCCAGTTTCCGGGTTTTCCGGAAGACCGGGAGCCGGAGGCCGGATATCTCTTCGTTATGCAAAAGTTTCGGAGGACTCGGCTCCGGATCCGCTGCCCGGGATCCGGTTTCCGGGTTTTCCAGAAGACCAGGCTCCGGATCCGCTTCCCGGGATCCAGTTTCCGGGTTTTCCGGAAGACCGGGATCCGGAGGCCGGAAATCCCTTCGTTATGCAAAAGTTTCGGAGGACTCGGGTCCGGATCCGCTTCCCGGGATCCGGTTTCCGGGTTTTCCAGAAGACCAGGCTCCGGATCCGCTTCCCGGGATCCAGTTTCCGGGTTTTCCGGAAGGCCGGGATCCGGAGGCCGGAAATCCTTTCATTATGCAAAAGTGTCGGAGGCCTCGGCTCCAGATCCGCTTCCTGGGATCCGGTTTCCGGGTTTTCCAGAAGACCAGGCTGCGGATCCGCTGAAGGAGCGGGCAGTCTAGGGTTTTTGTTTGTCTTTTTTTCTTAAAGGGCCGGAGCTGGCCTGTGTGGGGCACCTTTGGGGTGGGGCTGGGGGAGGAGGAGGAGTCATGCAGAGCCCGTGGGGAGCAGCATGGATTGCCCCCTGCCTGGCAGCACCTGGTAATCTGGGCTTTTTTTCCCCCAAGTGCCGGGAGCTGGGGCAAGCAGGGCAGCCATTGCTGGGCTGGGAATGGGGTGGGGGATGGTGCTGCTGAATCTCCAATTCAGATTTGGCCGAATTGAATCGGGACAGTGATTCAAATCACCAGATCAAATCACTGCCCCCCAAAGCAGCCAATTCTGAATCCAAAGTGAATACTAGCCACTTTGCACAGGCCTAGTGGGTAGTTAGCATAGCAATGCTAGTCTGAGGTCAGGTCAAACGCATAAAAGGGTGTCACCTTGGAGGCTAACTGGCTCAGAGGCATAAACTTTCATGGGTAGCAGTGTACTTTCTCAGCTGCTGTGATGCTACGGATGCTCTGTTACAGTGAAGAATTTAGTATGACTACAAAATACAGGCTATTGAAGACAAATGTGCGGTCGTGTGGGATGGCCAAATTGCATTTAGTCCTCAGTGGGCTTCAGTTGAGTAGCTTTTCAGCTCTCCCAGACCTCCCCAGGAAACCAAGATACCTGCTGCTAGTCCTGATGCAACCAAATATGTCACAAATACGATATAAGAGGCTATATGGTATGGTAGATGGGGAACTTGGACTGCTCACAGACCTGGCCTCTGTTCCTAGTTCTAGGGCTGACTTGTGATACTGAGCAAATCATCTCTTCCTACCCCTGCCTTGCCTGTTAGACTGAGTCTGAATGTGTTTCTACAACCCCTCCCACAGTGGGTAGGGGGCAGGGCACCTGATCTGGGCTGGTTATCAATGCTATTGCATAAAAACATAAGAACTGCCAATTACTGGGTCAGACCATAGGTCCGTCTTGCCCAGTATCCTGTGCCACAGAGGATGGTGCTGTTTTCCTTTCACTCTTCCAGTCATGTCTCCAGGCAGAGTTTCATTGGTTGGTGCCCACAGGCTCCCTCAACTTGGTCAAGGTGGGGGGCGGTGGGGGCTGGCTGGAGTGTTTGACTTCACTCCCCTTCCTATTCTCTTTATTTTTCCCCAGTAATTAGTTGATGTGTTCCCAGTGGCCTAGGAAGTTCTAATTCAGAGGCTGTATCCCTAACTCCCGTAATCAATAGCTACTCATGCCCCTTTCTTCTAAGAATCTGCCCAGTCCCTTTTTGAATCTGTCTAAATTGTCAAATCCCACAACATCTTGTGGCAATGAGTTCCACACTTTTATATGCTGCGGGGAGGGGGAGAGCAAAACTTTTCTTTGTTTTAAACTTGCTACCTAGTAGTTTCATTTTGTGATCCCCTAATTCTTGTATTGAGAGAGAGGAAATAATAAATCTCTATTTACTTTTTTCTTTGCCATTTGGTATTTTGTAAACCCTTATGTCGCCCCTCAAACATCTCTTTTCTAAGCAGAATAGGTCTAGCCTCTTCATTTGAAAGCCCTTTCATACATGCGTGACTGGTGCCTCCTGAATCTGGGAGGCCCCCTGCAGAAGCTGCCAATGGCAGCCGCCCTGTCAGGGGTGCACCAGCCCTGCCGAGAGCATCCATGTTGGCCATCGGGGGGGGGACCAGCCCCATCAGGGGGCATGTGCACCCGCTACCAGTCGCCTATGCTTCCATACCTCTCATTGTCCTTATTGCCTTATCTGTATCTTCCCTAGTTGTTCTATTACCTCTTTGAGGTGTGGGGACAAAACCTGGCCACAGTATTCAAGGTATGAATGCACCATAGACTTTCAGTTTTGTTTGCAATTTCCTCCTTAATTCCTAGCACTTAGTTTTGCCATTTTGATGCCTGCTTAGAACTGAGCTGATGTCTTTTTAATGAACTGTCCCCAATGACTCCTGGATCTCTTCTGTGTAGTAACAGCTACTGTAGAGCCCATGAATGACTGGTGCCTCCTGAGACTGGGAGACTATTGTAGTTCCTTGCAGTCCATCTTGGTCTTTACTCCTTGGAATAATTTTGTCATCTGCAAATTTGGCTGTCTCACTACTCATCCCCTTTTCCAGATGGTTTCTGAATATATTAAACAACACCAGTCCCAACACAAATCCCTGGGGGACCCCTCTGTTTACTACCTTCCATCCTGAAAACTGACCATTTATACTCACTCTTCGCTTTCTACCTTTTTTAAAGTCAATTTCTAATCCATGAGTAGACCTCCCTGTAATCCCGTGACCGCCTAACTTCATTAGGTGGTTCTTTGCAATTAGTGATACAAAGAAGAATCTGGAGAACATTCCTGAAGTAGGCGGTGGTGTGGAGAAAGGAGTCATAGACCCTAGCCAGTGAATATCTTGCATTAATGTAGGCTACTGAAAAGTTATTTTTTGCCCATTGTTTGCTGTTTACAGTGACTCCCTTGCAAATGCCCAAGGTGAGATCTCACTCATAATGCAATCTCCACTTGACTCCTGACCAGTTTCATAATTCCTTTGTCTAATGGCAGAATGATGACGTCTAGGAAATGGTGGAGTTATTTAGAGAGTGCAGCCACTTATTGTTTTCTGTGAACCTCCCCCATCCTATTCTCTGTCCTCCCCGTTCACTACTCTGATATTCATCATGTTAGCATTGACCCACTGCCTGGAACATTAGAGGCCTCCGTGTATGTTATTTATGAGCCTGGTGACACAGAGGTCAGTCCACAGACTGTTTTGCAACAGTCCCATAAGTTGTGGCGTGATTCTGAGGATTTAACAATGGGATGTAGAAAGCAGTGCCCACAAGCAGGGCAAGAAGCTATTCGTTTTCCAGAAGCCCAAAGCAACACTTACCTCTAGAAAATTTATACTGGCTGAACTGCCTTCTCTCAAGGAGCCACACAGTACTCTACCATCGTTTACACAGGCCACTTGGAGAGGAGCTGGAACTTATCAGGAAAACCTGACTTGCTGGACAGTAATACTGTCTTTCTGACTGTCAGGATACTTCCAAAGCATGTTGACATGGTGCAATTCAGTGCCATATAAATCCCATGGGATGCAAGCGATAAAGTCATAGGTATAATTATCCATGTTGTTCTGAGGCATTTGGAGGTTCGGAGGGTTTCCAAACAGCCTCCCTTTTGGTGTTCAGGCTGCTTGGGCTGGGGTACTCTCGGAGGCAGCTGCCAGCAACCAGCTTCCGGAGCCTGGGTGCGATGCAGAAAAAATGACTTGCTCATGTTTTGTGGCAAAAGCTAAGATATTGTCTTTTGAGGGCAGAAGCTAAACCTAGCAGATCTGCACAGCACTCAGCCCGGCTCAGCAAAATTGCTCAGACAATAGTAAGTGATGCACTACTTGCACAGACACCCCTTAAATCACTATGAAAGGGCAAGGCTTGCAACCTCTGTATTTATAATTGAGATGCCCCCACTCCAACTCTTCTCTCTGCTGAGATGTCCATCTTTACTGGTCTCTTAGCCAATTCCAGACACTTGCAACTCACTTCTTGCCAACTGCAACTGCTCCCCTTCCAAGTTTGTGCATCCAGAAATCACTCCGTGTTTGGGCCTTTTTTAGCTCACTCTGAATTTGAGTATCTTCGGCAACTGAGTACAACTTGCCTCTTGTCACCTGAGCAGGTTCTAACATTGCACTCTCCATTTTGTCCAGCTCTTGTCTCTTGCTTCGAATTAATGTTATTGATTACTGCCTCTTTTATCAGGCCATCTAGCAGTCAGTAAGGCTTGTTACTCCCAAGGTCCTTTGCAGTGTTTTAGCTTAACTATAGCTTGGCATAACTATGGCTTAGCTTACCTGAAACTCTTACAGTCCACAGTTGTTCCCAAAGTTTGTCTCCTCCTGTTGTTTTGGTCCTGATGTAGTTTCATAGTGTCATAGTTTCATAGTTTCTAGGGTCGGAAGGGACCTGAGCAGATCATCTAGTCCGACCCCCTGCCATGGCAGGAAAGAGTACTGGTGTCAAATGACCCCAGCAAGATGCTCATCTAACCTCCTCTTAAACACCCCCAGGGTAGGAGCCTGCACCACTTCTCTTGGAAGTTGGTTCCAGATCCTAGCCGCCCTGACCGTGAAGTCGCGCCTCCTGATATCTAACCTAAACCTACCCTCTGCCAGCTTGTGACCGTTATTCCTGGTCACTCCTGGCGGTGCTTGGGGGAACAGTGACTCCCCCAGTGCCTGCTGGTCCCCCCTGACTAGTTTATAACAGGCCACAAGATCCCCCCTGGAGGCTGAACAGGTTCAGGTCCCGTAGCCTCTCCTTGTAGGGCCTGCCCTGTTGTCCCCTGATCATACGAGCGGCCTCCTCTGGACCCTCTCCATGCTGTCGACATCCCTCCTGAAGTGCGGCGCCCAGAACTGGATGCAGTGCTCCAGCTGCGGCCTGACCAGTGCTGCATAGAGGGGAGGATCACCTCCTTGGACCTGCTCGAGATGCATCTGTGGATGGATGACAAGGTGCGGTTGGCCTTCCTAACTGCATCCCCACACTGCCGGCCCATGTTCATCTTGGAGTCAATGATGACCCCAAGATCCTTTTCCGCCTCCGTGCTGACAAGAAGGGAGTTCCCCAGCCTGCAGGTATGGTGCCGGTTGTTCCTCCCGAGGTGCCTCACCTTGCACTTGTCTGTGTTGAAACCCATCCTATTCTCGCCCGCTCACCCTTGTAACCTGTCTAGGTCTGATTGTAGCCTGTTGCATCCTTCCAGTGTGCCCATATCCCCCCACATCTTAATGTCATCAGCAAATTTTAACAGGGTGCTTTTTACCCCCTCGTCCAAATCACTGGCGAAGATGTTGAACAGTGCGGGCCTGAGGACCGAGCCCTGGGGGACCCCACCGCCCACGTCCTTCCAGGTTGAGAAGGACCCATCCACTACCACCCTCTGGGTGAGACCCTCCAGCCAGTTGGTGACCCATTTGACTGTGAGGGTGTCTACACCACAGCCCCCCAGTTTCTTAATGAGAACGGGGTGAGAGACAGTGTCAAAAGCCTTCCGGAAGTCCAGGAAGACTATATCCACTGCTACCCCTGCATCTAATGATCTGGTGATCTGATTGTAAAAGGCCACCAGGTTGGTCTGACAGGACCTGCCACTGATGAACCCATGTTGGTTGCCCCTAAGCATGCAGTCCCCAGCTGGCCCCTCCTGGATGTGTGCCAGCATAATTTTCTCGAACAGCTTGCCTAGGATCGAGGTAAGACTAACCGGCCTATAGTTTCCCGGGTCCTCCTTCCTGCCTTTTTTGAAGATGGGCACCACGTTGGCCCTCTTCCAGTCCTCCGGTACCTCACCAGAGCACCATGAGTGCTTGTAAAGCCGTGCCAGGGGTCCTGCAATGACCTCAGCCAATTCCTTTAGTACTCTAGGGTGGAGATCATCCGGGCCGGCTGACTTGAATACGTCTAACCCCTCCAGAAGCTCCCTAACTAAATGCTCGCTAACCCGTGGCCCAGGTGTGCCTCCCCCGGGGCCCGAGGGGGGCCCAGCAGGGAGGTGGCTGTTCTGGTCCCTACTTAGGAAGATGGAGGCAAAGAAATCGTTAAACATGTTAGCTTTGCCATCTGATGTGACGACCAAGCTTCCCAGCGCGTCCTGCAAGGGCCCCACATTACCCGGGACCTTCTTTTTACCCGCTATGTATTTTAAAAAAGTACTTCTTATTGTCCTTAATCTGGGAAGCTAGTCCCAGTTCCATCTCTGCCTTGGCCTTCCTAAGTACCCCCCTACATCCCCGAGCAACTACAGAATAGTCCTCCCTGGTGATGACCCCTTCTTTCCAATGGGTGTAAGCCTCCTTTTTAGCAAGGAGACATTCCCGGATGGTTTTGGTGAGCCACGGAGGCTTGTGTGCTCCCCTGCTCCCTTTGATCCTCGTTGGGATTACCTTCCTTTGGGCTTAGAGGATCATCTCCTTAAGGAGCGACCACTCTCCTTGGACACCTGGCTCCCCTCCCCTCCGGGACCTCAGTGCTTCACCAACTATCCTCCTTAGCTCGTTGAAGTTTGCCCTCCTAAAATCTAGGGCCGCTGCCTTACTGCATGCCTTTGCCACCTTTTGCGCTGGATGGTGAATTCCAGCAGGTGATGATCGCTGTCGCCCAGGTGGTCGAGCACCCGCAGCCTCCTCACCAGCTCATCACCCGTGGCCCGCACTAGGTCCAACAAGGCGTCTCCCCTGGTGGGGCTGCGCACCTCGTGGGTTACATGGAGGTCCTGCACTCTGGCCAAGAACCTATGTGAGCAGTCAGACCTGGCTGACTGCTCCTCCCAGCAGATGTCCGGGAAGTTCAGGTCACCCATGACTACCACATCCTTAGCCTTCACCACCTCTGTGAGCTGACCCAAGAATTCCTGGTCAAGCTCTTCTCCCTGGTTGGGAGGTCTGTAGTAGACCCCCACCGTTAAATCTTTCACCCCTTGGCTGCCTTGTACTCTAACCCAAAGCACCTCAGAGTGCCCCTCCCCTGACTCCTTGCTAATTGACGAGGATGTGTATTCCTCCTTAATATAGAGTGCCACGCCCCCACCTCTCTTTCCTATCCTGTCCCTCCTGTACAGCCTATAGCTCTTGACATTCACCGCCCAGTCATGCATTGCGTCCTACCACGTTTCTGTAATGCCCGCTATGTCCGGGCTGGTGTCAGCCGGCAGGAGGGTGAGTTCCTCCTGCTTGTTACCCATACTATGAGTGTTTGTGTAGAGGCATTTGAGGCCTCCTGTAGATGTGTGTACTGACCCCCTAGTCCCAGCATTACCCTGGCCCCTCTCTCTTACCTGTTTATTCACTTCGCTCGTTGGGCTGGGCTGGGCTGTAGCTGTGGGTGCTGTTTGGTCTGGCAGTCTGATGTTTCTTCTGCCCCCATCTTCCCCTTCCCCCGACGAGCCTAGTTTAAAGCCCGCCGGAGGAGGTCCGCCAACCTAGAACCATACTGCAGTGAGTGCATTGCTGGTGTTCATGATGGTTACATTCCTTACAAAGAGTACTTCAGGTGTTACATTTCACCCTAGTCAGGTTAATGTAAAATGCCCACCAGTACAGGCATTGGGGAGACGGGGTGTTAAACTGGGCCAAAAGTGCTATACCCAATCTAAGCTAGTTTACCTGAGGAGGTGACCTAATTTTAGATCAGGAATCAGTTAGCTTGATCTATCAAACATCTGCACTAGCCACTTGCCCCAAGCCTGGGGCTGGTACTCTTCCCCTGCAAGCAGACTGTCTTTAACCTTGATCCCCTGACCCACCAGCATATTTCCTGATACACACCCCACCCCATCTCATCCTACCCCACCTACTCCTCCACATCCAACCCTGAGTTGCTTTAAACTAAGTTGTGGGCATGGCTCCCAGCACTGGCAAATGTCTGCATGCTTGATAGTCAGCTCAAAGTAGACTAGTTAAGGCTTACAGTATACCATGTGATCATAAACTGAATGTGGTATGCACCCAAAGATGCTTTCCCTGTTAGACATTTTTCATGGCAGGAAGCACGTGTAGACCCCTTTGGGTAAGGACTTCATCTGTCTCTTAGAAGTAATATTATATAAGTAGCTTGAAAATATGTTTTGAAGTCACTTCAGTGTTTGAGAAGCATTTACTGGGGTGGTGACTTTATAATCCTGAAGGTCACTGATTTATACCTAAACTAAATAGAGAGCTGGACCAGCATATCAAGCCAAAGTAGCAATGGCAGGGGAAGTCCTGCAGAGCTACCGGTTGTGGCACGCTTAGTGCAGGTGGACTTGTCAGGGAACATAAGAACATAAAATTTGCCATTTACTGGGTCAGAAAATTGGTCTACTTTACCCAATATCCAGTGTCACATAATGGCAGAGTGAATGCTGAAAGAGTGAACTGGGTATAACCAGGGTTGGTCCTAAATGCTATGTTTCAACTCAGTATGCAAAGGGAAGGGGTTGGTTGGGTTAAATTTTGAGCAGACCTAGCATTGGCACAACCCACCACAGCTGGGGAGTAGGTGTGATCCACAGAAAACAATCTACCTGTTTCAGTGCCTTTAAAACAAGTTAATATGTGCATACTACATGCATAGATATTGTGCCTTAGAGCTAGCTAAGCCTATCCATTGGTCATTATAGGACATGGTTTTTAGCAATTTATTGAGCTGCTGGATGCTAACCTCTTACTAACTGCTTGTTAAATGACTGGAGTGTGCTAATCGATTTACAAATTAGAGGGTCATTTTAGTAAGAAGTCACCCCAATGACCCCACCCATTTTAATTAATCCTATCACTCTTGGATTACATCCACTTTTAGAATTCTTATAAATCCCCCTTCCTCCTTAACATCTCCCCATTTTACACCCAAACAGTGCTGAGATGCTTAGCCTGGATTTCACTGGTATTGTGGAATCTTACTTTCCCCATTCAATGTATATTTCTGAGGCTCTGTTGTCTCTTGAAGCTGTTTTCTGGGTCCTTTGATGGCTTCTCTTAATCCTATTTGAACATCCCTCAAGGATTCTTCACTCTAGCTTTGTTAATCAGGTGCCTGGAACTGAACAGCAGGAGCTAAAACAGTCCATGGAGTCTGCTGATGACTTGCATGTGCAGCTTTGTTCTTTGTGTAGCTATATCCCATGGAAAACCTGGGGTGTTTTTTGCGTGTGTGTTTGGGTTTTTTTTGTTTGTGTGATGCCAACTGTCCATCCTTAAAGCTTCCTTAGCATTACTATTTCCCCAGGATTTTCCTTTCTATCATTTTATTTCAGGATACTTTCTCCACAAACATTGGCTTGTACTGTTTTCACCGCCCCCTCCCCTGGCCCATCTCATTCTTTTTAGGTAGTTTCTGCCCATATTGCTAGTAACTCTGGCTGATCTCTTTAGCTGATGAGCACTGATTTTGTTCCATTAATTTCAGTGGACTGTGCTGACTTTTAAACTAGGTCCAGGTCTGGCCTTTTGATAGTTCTGGAGCTACACTCTTTCCCCCTTCAGCTCAGGATCTTCTCCCCGGAGCGCTCCTAGGTACACGGGTTGCTCTAGATCAGCCAACCTTCCCGTTTCCGTGTTAGCTTCTGGGATCTATTCAGTTACAATAATTGATGTCTTGGCACCACTTACTCCCTCTGAGCACCTGTTGGGGGGTAGAAATGGTTTCACTAGCCCCCTACATAGTTGACAGTAAGTCTTTTTTCTGATGAAATGCACAAAAGGTGTCATCAGGATGCTGAGCTGTTGCTAGCCTGTTGGTTAGCAATGAATCTACTTTACCTATGAGAGGTGCCTGCATGTTTTCCTCCACCCTTCTCAGAAACTAATCTGGTAAACAACAGTGCACTGATAGAGAAGCTGATCGAGACTGTGGTATTGCACCCAAGCTAACACCACCAGTTACCTCAGGGCTTTTTTTAAAGAAGGGCTGCCCCAGAGGAAAAGCATGAATGGACAACGGGTATTTCCAAAGTGACTCATGTCTAGCGTAAGGGCAAGAGCTTTGCATCAAAATCAAGCAGATGCAAACTGGGCTGTGATGTTCAGTGGGGTTTTCCTGCTGTTACCAGCTATCAATCATGCCTAGAAGCAGGGGTGGGTTTTTGCTTTTTCTCTGAAAATGCAATCTGACAGGCTTCCTGGAGTGCACCACAGACAGCTTCTGTGAAAAACTGCCAGGGTTTCATGTACATTGGTCGCAACTTTTAAAAGCAAGGGGTGTCTTTTCAGAAGCCCAATTTGAAGTCCTTTTAAAAGGTTCTGGCTCTTAGAGGGGGAGCACTTGCCCAACGTGAGAAATCTTACTCTGTCTCCTTGGAGTGGAGAACTTAGTAAATCTCCAAAAACAGTGTATGGGTGTGTGTGGCTTTTAAACAAGCTAGACCAACACTTGTCCAAGATGGTTTAGATGGGGATGATCCTGCCCTCAAAAGGAAGCTGGACTAGATGACCCCAAGGTCCCTTCCAGCCCTGCTTTTTAGTGGTATTGCTCAGGTTGATAGAACAAACTGTCTAGGGCAGGAGTCACCTGGATCCAGCCCATGCTGCTGCTGGAGCAGTGGCTGTGGTGGAAAGCCAACCCACCTCCGATTCAAGCTGGGTTACTCCAGCTCATGGTTCTGCAACATCATTGATGGCTGATTTAGTTAAACTCCAAATGTTTTTAAGTATTTAATCTACTCAGCACTTTAAGCTGAAAGTCTAAACTGATGTTTTAAATGGAATATTGGATTTTATATATATTTCTTTTTTTTCAGTTTCGGTACTGATGCTGATTGGGGGTGGGGGGGGTTGCATTGTGTTTTACGTACCCAGTAGGAGGTCCTGAGCTTGTACTAAAAGACAAAGCACATTTGATCAGGTTACTTTGGCTTATGCTGCTGTAAATCAGGAGGCCTTCCACTGAAGTCAGTGGAGCTACACTAATATAAAGCCAGATATTGGGAAAGAAATCGGCCTCCAGTTTGTTCCTTAACAAAGTATGTTTGAGTCCCACTGCATTTCCCAGTGGGCAAACTTTTGATAAGCCCTGGCCTAAGCCCCAGTCTCAAAATAAGTGGCTCAAAAAACCCAAACCTGTCTCCTCATCAAAGGTCATGCTATCAGGCTGGCTTGGAGACATCTTGTTGTCAGGGGATGGGGGACGAAGAATTAGCGCTCTTACCTTGCATCTAGTTTCCAAGGTGGTCAAACCTTTCAATTCTGTGAGCCACAAGGTTCAAAGTAAAACATTTTGCATTTTTTAAATTTGTGAATTGCCCTCCTTCATGCACCACTTAAATTTAAGAATTTTTTGCTTTAAGCAAAGTACACTTTTTTTTTAAAAAGGGGGGAAATACCCCCCACCATATAATGTAATTAGTGATACCTCTGAGTACAATCCTTGGAGCTTAGAGTTAAGTGCTGTATGTTGGCCATGCTGCAGAATGGGCTGCTTTCCTGCCTCTTTGGGGAATTTGTTGTCCATGCAGGATAAACTTAAGAAGATTATTGTATGAGAATTCCACATCCGACCCAAGTGCACAGAGATAAGGGCTAAAAATATGACTGCCTCTGGTATGTGCGTGTTTCTGTTTTCTGGGAGAACAAGCATCATAATTCTTACCAAGGAGCTTGCTGGTGAACTGATAAGCAAAAAGCATCTGCCGGTCTAACAGTGCCACCTCTTGGTTCCTGGCATAACTTGCAGCAGTCAAGAGGACTCCAGGCAGTCCTTAACCCATAATTCATCTTTTATGAACATTTGTCCTTGGTTATTCCTTGACATTCCTTCCTTGGAGAGTTCAGGCTTAGGTTTTGATAGACTTTAGGTCTGCAAAGCATTAAAAGGAGGATATTGTCAGATATATGACCTAGCAATGGATACAGGCCAGATGCATTTGTTACCAGGAGAGAAACTACTTCTTGTCCTGACCTGCTCTTAACTTGCTTTGTCTTTTTATTGTTATCTATCAGCACCTTCCTCACTTATTTGGAATGGCTGAGCTAATTTTGTTCCTTGACCTCCCCGTCTGCATCCTCAGTAAGTGCCATGTGGCCAGATCTGTCAGGTAGAGATGGAAACTTTCTGTAAAGAGACATCTTTGTTTCCTTCCCAAGACTAACTGACTTCTTACTCTACTGATTGTAGACTCCAGCCACCCCTCCTCCCCCCAATGAAGTATTTACATAGGGATCATTCTCTTGGTTTTTCTGGCATTTGTTCAAGATCTTGCTGTTTAAAAAAGATAATAATCTAGGTCAACCTGTCACAAGACATTGCTAAAGGGCACAGACAATAAGGCTGTGCCTGACACTTATGGCAAATGGTCAATGCTAGGATCCAACTGGCTGGCTTTTTGCTTTATGTGGGAAAATAGAAGGCTTTCAAAGTCGCGCCAAGTAAAGGGGCTTGTATGGAAGAAATTTGGTTCAGACACTGGTTTAGAAGTTCAGAGGATTATCTGGACAATCTCAACATCTTTGCTCTGCAAAATTTAAGCCCTAGTCGTGAGACAAGATTCACACACATGGATCCCACATGGTATCTGTGGCTTGAAGGAGATTCTGCAGGAGGACAAGGCATGCACAGGGATCCCTGAGAGCAGTCTTTGAGGGTAGGGGAGAGGGTGTGTGCCTGTGTATGTGTTCTTCTGCTTCCAAGATAGAGCTCAACTGCTGCAAGAGCATTTGCAACAGGAAATATGGTGTGAAAACAACAATGCAGCCCCCTCTGAACATTGAGAAAAGGGGAAAGGAGGAAGTATTTGCTTAAAAAAAAAAAAACAACGAACAAATCGGGTGATTCTTGCTTAGATTTGAAATAATTCCTCCTAATGAGAACTTCTTTCTTTTGTACAAAACACAAACTGAACTTGACAGTTCTTGAGGTTTGGGATTAGTTCCAGTAATTTCTTTCAGTGTTGTGGCTGCTAAACTTCTGTATACAAGCTAAATGCAAAATTGGCAAAACATAAAGGACCTTTTGACATAAATGCCGCATGCCCCTGGAGGCTGGAGGGGCACAATGAGGTCCCGCGGGTGGTGGCAGCAAGCGGGGAGCTCCTGCAGGTGGCCATGGCACTGTCAGTGGGGGGAGGTAGCGAGCAGTGACCACCCACAGGCGCTGCTGGCAATGTCTGTGGCACCTTTTTCGAAGGGGGTACACCGCCATGCTCGGGGGTGCGCATACACCCGTTTGCATGCTGTACGCGTCACCAATGCCTTTTGAGATCTTGTGTAATTTTCCTCCCCCTGCCTTTGGCCCCCAAGGTCAACTCTGCAGACCCAAGATGATTAACTCCCCCTCCCCCCCAACTCTACAGAGGTCTCCAGGTCCATTTTTATGATACTATGTCTGAAAAGTAAGTGTCACTTGAAAAAATAGCCCATTAAAATAAGTGTGTTCCACACTTGCCTTGTTCAACACTACATAACTACATGAGGTAGGTGGCAGTAGAAAATTTGGCCCCAGAAGTTCAGAGGAGAAAACCACTACGGGGTTGCAGCCAAAATTTCAGACCTTTCAAATCCAATCTTTACTTCCAGCTTAGCAAAGATCCTGAAGTATTGCAAAGATCCTAATGGAGAAAAAAAGTAGACAAGGCATCTTAGTTGTGTGAGCGCACACGTGTCCTGTTCACCTGGGCGGCTGTGCAGGCTCCATAAAACATCTGAGTCTAACAAAATCCATTGGTGAAATTCTCAGTGATTTTACTGACAAGACGACTTTGGCCAGGAAGTCTTGTGATTTTCACTCAAAGGCATTATTTTAGGTTTAGTCACAACAGACATATTGAGCAGTACTCAGAACCTCTCTACAGAAAACTTGGCCTTGCTAACGTTTTTCTGCCTAGCAACCAAAACCTTTAGGGCGAGATCCTTTAAGCTAGCAAAGCTGCCCTGGTTCTATGAGAGTTGGTATCTGTTGGACGACATCAGCTTGTAGGAGCCGAGTGCCTGGCCCATTCTTTGCTTTAATTGACCCCAGAGATCTCTTCTTGGAGAGAGGGAATGAAAAAGAAAAAGTAGATTACCATTGTAAATCACCTACCCTGGATTTACTGGTAGTAATAGCAGCAGTCATAATGCAGGAGCACCTTGCGGTCATAGCTATAACTAGGCTTCCTTTTGTGCTAGGTACAAATGCAAGGAAAGATGCTCCCTGCCCCAAAAGACATCATCACTTGTGCAAAAGAGCAGCCTGGGACTGGGTGCCAGAGCCAGTGGACAGAGTTGTGAAAAATGCTATAGACTTTCCATTCAGTCTTGCCACTGAAAATGACTTCTCATTTTCCGACTCCCCTACTCTTTCTGTGAGCAAACCGTTTCCTCCTCCCCAAGCTGCTGTGATTAAGGGCAAAAGCACTTCTCCAAGAAAAGTAAAAATGCATTAAGTGGCTTTGCTGCTTAATGCTTCTGCCCACACCCCTTGTGAATTTGCCTGTTATCACAGGGCTCCCCTCCCTCTTCTATATATTACTTGGGCAGGACAGATTCCCAGCTCTGCAATTTTTCTCTCTTAGGAGATGATGAGAACTTCCAATTTCTTTTGTGTTAGCACATCTACAACAAGACCCTGGTCATGATGGGAATTTCAGGGCCCTGCTATAATATGAATAATACATGACATGATACATCAAGGGAATCTTTCCTAATTTTGCTGCCTAGTACTAAGATGCAAGACTGGCTCTTGTATGTGTGCCAATGCTGCTCTCTGCTGGCTGCATCTTGCAAGACTTGGGCTGATAACACAAGTGAACAGAATTTTTAAAAACTGAAGGATCTTGGAGGAGGCTGCCAAGGTTCAGCAAGCTCCTGGCATCTTGCAACATCTGTGTTGCACTCTCTCTCGCCATGCATCTGCCCCGGTCTCCCTACCCTGGACCAGCACCCTGGGGAGACAGTGGGAAAGCCTTTTGCACAGCACAGCACAGCACTTGTCACCTCTGTTGTTTCACTGACCATGTCTTCAACAGCTGAAGAATACATTTCTCCAGCTGCACCATTCCATGCTGCACTATAAATGAGTTGTTGAACTCTAGCAATTGTATAGGAATCCAGTGCCAGATCCTTGCACCCACTAATGCCCTAATAATAAAGCCAGAGATTTCCTTTATAAGGAAGCCCCTGTGGCATAAATCTCCCAGTCTAGAAGCTGTTGTGGAATGGGTGAGAGTGAAGGGCACTAGCTGAATTCACTGCACTTGGGAGATTCCTATCTGATAGGGCAGTCCCTTAGGAAACTTTATTTGAACTGATTTAGAGCAGCCTTTAGGTTGCTTAAAATTGCACTCAGGGCTAATTCAGCCCTCAGTAACATGGTTCAGAATAGCAGGGAGGTGGATCAGAGACTTTCCCACAAACACCGTTTTTTGCATTCAACACAGATCAGCTGGGCTACAAGGCCTGGCCACTTTGGTTGAATTAAAAATATCACTGTACTGTGGTGTTCTTGAACTCGGGTCCTCTGTCTGCCTTATTTGACAGCAGTTTAGTCTGCAGGGTGGAACTTGTCAGAAAGCAAACCGGACTGCAAATGCCAGCACTGAGCACAGCCATGTGTAAGGCTCCTCAGCTGTTGCTCTCCAACAGCTGAGTTTGTTTTGAATCCCCTATTGCAGCATTAGATGCTGGACCTGTTTTTTTGGCTGTTTGACAAATGTTTGCGCAGAATGATGGCTTGGATCACTGGTCAGGGCTCTCCTGGGATCCCACTAGGAGCTTTGTTCTTGGCTGCATGGGGAAATGCTAGCTATGTGCAGAAACATCCAACTCTGCTCTTTCAGGTCTGCTTCCTTCCAGGCCCACATTTCCCTTCTTCCTACTGGTCTAGCAACAAATGAACACGCTTTCAATGAAGTGGCTGAATAATGAAGGGCTCTGGAGGTTAGCTGGGAAATGTAGTCTAGATCCTATGTAATATAGACCGGAACCTACAAAAATATCATTGGATAATTCCAGTGCCCCATCTACCTTTGTTCCCAGCACATGAAAATAACAGCATTATGTCAACTCCATGCACACCAGACTGTCTCCCAGAGTCTCTTGTGGTTTCCAGCTGTTGCTGGTTTAAAACCAATCAACCTCATTTTCCCTGAGTTGAAGTATCTTTTGCAAAACTTGCACCAGCTCAGTGTCCCAAGCTGGGTAATCTTTACGCTTGCATCACGACTTGTAGAAATAAGCCTCATACCACTGTACAGAGAGACTCTTGGCTTCCCAGTGGGGTGCACAAAACTGTAAGTTGTAGGATGCTTAGTCATGCTGTTTATGAACAGAGAACCTGTTTTAGGCCTGGTTACATTAGACACTTCCCCCCACCCTTATTGGCCAGCTTCTATTCTCTGCTACTCCAATGTAAACTTGCAGTAACTCTTTTCAAATAGTGGGAGTTGCTTCTCTGTAGACTCATGTAATTGAAAATGGAATCTGCCCTTGCAATTTAATTGTTGGCATGTTTTTGAGCCCTCTATGGTTTGATCAATTTTAGCTGAGGTACCTGATATTGCAAGGTAAGGATCCCAATAATAATTCTTAAAGCTGTCTGTGCCATCCTAAGAACTGTTGTCTGAGTTGGTGGTTATTCACAGTATGCAGAGCGCCGTGGTAAGTGTTTTATCTCTCCTCCCATCCCCCCCTGCCTTGTATGATGAGCAGCAGAGCCTCCATAGGTAGACTTAGTTGTGGTTACAATTGTGTAGCCCAGGGTAGCATTTTCAAAGGTACCATACAGGACTGATTCCCAGGCCTTTATCTAAAAGGGACTTTGGTAGCAGAAGCCAGAGTCCTTATTTTGCAATGGCCATATTGTGGGAGCACATCAGAGCCACAGTCATGGCCAACTGCCCCACTGTGATAAATACTTAAGATATGGAGCAAAAGGTTCTTGCAGGTGTCTAAATCAGTGGTCATCAACCAGTCGATCTGAGGCTGGGGTGGGGAGCAGAGTGCCTGTGCGCACCCCAGCCCAGCAGGTCAGTCCGTGGAAGAGGGAAGGGGCAGGGGCTAAATGGAGGCCCCCGCAGTGAGGGACAGTGCTGCAGAGGCAGGAGCAGGGCTAAGTTGAGTGAGAGCAGCCTCAGATAATTTTTTTCCCTCTGCCTTGATCTTCCCCCCACTTTCCCTCCCCACAGACTTACCTGCTGAGCAGGGGGGAAGTGGGGAGTGGTAGTGGTGCACAGTAGATCTTGGGTTGCTTTTAAATGCCAAAGGTGATCTCCTGCTTAAAAAGGTTGGAGACCACTGATCTAAATCAGCTTTGAAATGGACCCTTGATTTCTCAGGCCTAGATCCTTAAAGGCCCATAGGTGCCTACCCCTTACTGATATCGATGAGAATTAAGTACCTTTAGGATCTGAGCCCAAGAACCCACTGCTAAGAACTAGAAAGTTTTCTGAGCAGTTGCACAGTAACAGTGTGATCTCAGCCCTCTGGACAGGGCTGGAGCCAGCTGTGCAGTCAGCTGATATTCCTTTTAATGGTCTTGGTCCCAGGACTGCACCAAGGCTGGTGAGGATGGCTGGCATAATCTCTGTGGAGCAATGCCATGATTGCATAATATGTATTACTTAAGACTATCTGGAGAGATTCCTCACCCAAAAGGCCTAACTTGACTATCATATGATAGCACATAGCATGTGTTTTCCTGCTTGAACACTTGGATGCTGGTGTTCAAGAGCAGTTAACATGCTGTAAGTGTAATGCATGACAAGTCCCAAACAAAATGAGAGAAACTGGGAATGGGAAAGTGATCTTAGCCTTGGGGCATGAGAGCTGGGGGAGGGTGATATTTGGACTAGGAAGAGAAGCTAATTGAACAGGATTGTCTAGAGATGCTAGTCGCTGGGAGTCCTGACTAGGCCCCCATCTTTTGTCTAGAAGCAAGGAAATCTCTTATCTTGGGCATCTTGGCCAAGGAAACTCTGTGGTTCCCAACAAACCTGCCTCCCAGCCAGCACTTAATTTGCAGGTTGCTAAGCTTTTGCTAAACCTATGATGATTCTTGCTTCTCTTGGCCTTTCCTTAGGACTCAACAAGTGGATTTTTTTTCTTTCTTGTTTAACCTGCAGCTCCAAACATGAAACAGCTTTCAGGAAATTGGCTAATAATATGTGATCAGGGTAAATGAGGACCACATTTTAATGGCCCAAGAGTAAGATTCCCTCCTTTTCTGCCTATCCCTTGCTCCTCCTCTCTTCTTTCTTCAGCTGTGGACAGGAAATTTTTCTAACAGCTGACCTGAGGCACTTGGAATCAATTAGCAGCAGGGGGGTTGCCAAGTTTTATATGCTGGGTTGCTGGTGGGAGTATGTGCTGTATAGGGGCCACTTCCTTCCACTTTCTATTTTGGATTGGTCTAGGCATGTTTGCAAGCCCAGGAACTTGCCCATAGGGAAAGCAAACTTTCTGGTTGCAGCAATGCATCTGGGGAAAGGCAGCCAGACCCGTAGGAGATGTTTGAGGGTGGAATTAGGTTTGTATGGCACATGTGGATTTGCACATGATTTGTATGTTTCTGATGACAGCCCAGAAAGATCTTGTTAACAGTCATAATAAAGGAAGGGGGTGTGCAAGCAGCTGCTGCTGCTTCTGAGCCAATTACAGTCTGCTTGGGCATGCTCTGTGTATCTGTCCCTAAATGTGGGAGCAGACCAGGGGAGGCAGACTTTATTTCCTCTCTCTTTGTGTAATGATACACCTGGAATGGGTCATCAAGACTGGGCCTCAGACCTGGGACTTATGACCTAAAAATCACGAGATTGTTCAGCCACAGATATACGGGGCTCTGTCACTTTTGTGTGGCTCAGGTGCACCAGGATGGATGATGGAGTGCCCATGTGAGTGGGTTGTGTCTTGCACAAAGTGACATAAACCCACAAACCACACCAAAGATACAGACTTACTAAAAACACCGCTAACTTCATCCATATGCACAACCCCTGGCGCACACTCTCTCTCTCTCTCTCTCTCTCTCATATATATATATATATATATTTTACTGCTCTATTGTGCATCTGGCATAACATCAACCATTGTCTTGTTACTAGACGGCTCTCAACCTACTATATTTCAAGGGATGCTACCTTGTCCCTACACGCAAGAAGTAGGGATTCTTCTATGGATGCCTGTTGAGTTGTTTTATGGTTGATCTGCTTGGGCCAAAGCTTTTTTCTAGTGAATGTATTTGTCCCCCCCTTTTTTGGTCCATCTGTTATTTCTTTCTCAATCCCTTTTGGTTCAAATAGCTTCTTACTCAACTCTAGAAAGCAGTGAATAAAGTATCTCATGAAATTTTTCCTTGCACTTCCAAATTTTCCATGATTGTCAGGAAAACAGTTTCAGTGGGAACGCTTCCTTGCATATTTTGCCAAGCAATTCCCAGAAATTACTGTTGGGTTTTTTTTGTGTGCAGTCTGTTCATCCTGAGTATTTGACATATAAAACTGAAAACAGGGTGATTCCATGATCGGGCACATGGGCTTTTCACCTCTGCTTGGATCAGGGCTCTGGAGCAATTGCTTCCACTTCCTAATTCCAGTCCCAGTGGTCAGGATTGCAGGGCATAAAAGAGGAATTCAGAAGCCCTTAAGTCCCAAAAGATTTGTACTTTATAGCTAGCTCAAACTTTCAAAAAACTCAAGTCAGAATCAATCTAAGTTGCAACAGTTTCTGTAAGTAGCATAACTTAGATCGGTAGTGAACAGAGCACACATTCACCCGGGGTGGGGAAGTGGGGAATCATTTTTAAACCATTTTTAAACCATTTTTAGTGCTGAACTTCTGTTCTGTTATGGGTGTAGACCAGTTTCTAATCACTTATACTGGGTACAAGTGTAATGTGTACCTGGCCTAGCAGTAACAGCCACAGGTTACTAGACAGCACAGAATTGGTCAGGTGTTTTCTCTTTCAACTCTGAGAGAGAAAAAAGGGAAAAGTAGCAGAGAAATGAGATGGCAGGGGAAAATAAAGCCAGGATGGATCTCAGGAACCTAGGTGTCAGTATATTGCCTTATAAAGCATGCATACAACCTATGTTGGCCACCATTGCAAGACCACCTGGTACAATATTAATTAATGATTTGGATTCAGGTGTTAAAAGTGGACGGGCAAAGTTTGCAGATGACACCAAATTATGGGGGACTGTGGTCATGCCAGAGGATAGACTGGGGATATGGGCAGACCTAGCCAGGTTTGGAAGTGGGGCAGATCAAAACCTGAAGATGTTCAACACTGAGAAGTGTAAGGTGCCCCGCCTGGGGAGAAACAACCCGCAACATGCTTACAGGCTCGGCAGTGCTATACTTACTAGCACTGCAACCAAAAGACCTGGGGGTCTCAATAGAGGCGCACGTCAGGAACTGGGAGAATGTCTGTTCACCAGGGCTCCCCAGGGTAAGAGTAGGACTAATGGGCATAAATTGCTAGAAGACCACTTTAGATTAGACGTAAGGAAAAACTTCTTTACAACTTGAGTGTCCCAGGTCTGGGATAGACTGCCCCAGAGGTGTTACAATCACCTACTCTGGATATCTTCAAAAAACATCTGGACGCTCACCTTGCTGGGGTCATTTGACCCAAGCAGTCTTTCCTGCCTAAGTGCAGGGGGGCTGGACCTGATGATCTGGAGAGGTCCCTTCCAGCCCCTAACATCCATGAATCTAAGCAGGGCTGCAACTTCCTGCTGTACAGAGTGGCTGACTAATTAACATTTGTGGCTGGAGTTTAACTCTACGTGGAACAGCAGCCAGATCCAAAGCTGGTGTTATGCAAAAGGAGATCAGCAGGTGTGGCTGGGCAGGAAAAAGGTAACTTGAGCAAGTGGCATCTTGCAGAGAAGAAGGAAGCATTGCAAGTTATGGATAGGCACCTAATCTATTGTGTATTTGCTTGAACTGATGATCTTTGGGACTACTTTTCAAAAAGGCTGAGCACTTCCAAATCCAGTTGAAATCAATGTACGATTTCAGTTTATCTGAAAATCTGGCATCTAGTACTAGGACTAGCTTCTGATCTCTCATATGCCCTTGCAGGCCCACCTAAAGTTAATGGAGACTTGGCTGTGAAGAAAGTAGAGAAGCTTCAGGAGATTTATATAATCTGTTTAGGCCTGTCTGCATTTTTCACACTTAACTTCTTTTGGAAGCCTGGCCCTTGTTCCCTTGAGCTTTGTGAACCTAATTGGAGCATCTTTATCTTCAAACTTTTTGTTTTCAGAGAAAAGGCGGTGTTGTGTTATGTCACTGCACTGGGACTCTACAAAATGTAGTTTGAATGCTCTGCTCTGCCACCCATTGCTTGTCTGTGTGTTCTTGGACAATTCACTTAAGCTCTCCCTATGCTCTGCCTACCTAGAAGTCAAACTCTGGGTAGAAATTGAGGCATAGATTTTATTAAGCACATCAGATACCTCAACATGCGTATGTATAAAACCTAGCACATCAGAGCCCTGATCTCATATGGAATTATTTATTCCAATAAAGAATAAAAAAAAAAGTATTTGTTGCCTCTGCAATAAAAAGGGATAATTTCACAATGTCTTTTTAAACTTCTAATTAATTCATTCCAAAACTGTTCTCTGGCAAATAGTAAAATGACTATGTAAGCATGGACTTTTGGCAAATCATGGTGGATTGAAATATAATGCTCTTTTTTTTTTTTTTATCCCTTTCCCTTGGAAAGGGGTAATGCTTCTAAAACTGAACAATTTAGCAGCTGCCTTAACTAGTTTTGACAGTTAACGTTTTTGACAGGAGAAAGCCATCTGAGTTAAAGACAGAGACTGCAGACAGAACTCAAGGGAAAATATTTCTATAACGAGACCAGAGCTTGTATAAAACAATGTTGGAGGTCAGTGATTGGATTCTGCTGGGAATACACACTTGAGCCAGTTGCTAATGCCAGGTATTCTGAAGAGCTGAAATAATCTGAACAGTCTCTGAGGGGACCTTAACTACCCAAGAGGAAGAAAAGCTGTTAACAGCATGCAAGATGATCAGCAAGGTACAGGTAGATTGGATGAGGAACTGAAGGAGAACTCTATCCCCAAGGAACACAACTGCCTGGATGTGATGCCAACCTTTCAGATGGGATAAAGGTTTGAAAAAATAAAGGCAAAGCTAAAGCAAATGACAGCATTTTCTTACATAAAGAGATCCTAGAACCCTAAAGCCGTAAAATCTAGAAAGATCACCCTTGTTGTGGTGGGTATATGTTCTACCGTAGGAGCCCTACTCATGGAACAACCCCATTGTAGAAGACAAATGCAGAACACTTTAGCAGAAGTTTGAGGTCTAGGGCTCTCCAGTGCCTAGCAGTGTTGGCTGCATGAGAAGAATAAGTGTTAATAAGAAGGGGTCATCCTTTTGCCCAGATTGTTATGAGAAGTCCAGCTCTTCAGCCTAACGTAACTGTGAAGTCAACTGAATGCTGGTGGAGGCACTGAATTTACACACCAGCTGATGCGGACTTATGTGCATTGCTGTTATCCACTGAAAATATGCTTTTTGTCTTCCTTCATTTGGAGCAGCATCTTTAGAGGCTTCATTTTGTGGCACTAAAGGAAAAACTATGCATGGAACCAGGCAAGGTGCCAAAAAGTAGGAACTTGAAAATACTTTGGAGTCAGGAAGGGATTCTGAGTGCCAAGCTAAGTAGTGGTGGCTTTGGAAAGCAGCTAAACCTTTTTGTGTTGAGTTAAGCTTTTGTAGACTTTTGGGGAAGTTTGGGAGACAAAATTGGCAATGGTGTAAAAGGCATTGTGTGTTTAGCATAAATTCATCAGAAACCTGTAAGTGGTAGGTTAGTACCATTCTGGGGGCATTCTGTGTGTTATATAAACATTAGTAAATCAGAAGCAACTCCACAGAAATGAAATTACATAGTTCTAGTGCAAGAGGAACCTCAAAAATAAAAACGACTTGTCCAGTCAGTAGAAGAGGTATAAATAGAAAAAAAACACAATTAGCAGGCAGTTTATTGGTTGTTTCCCCAAGTTACAGATTGCTTCTCACCCTCAAGTCCAAATGAGAGAGGGTTGGGAAAACTAGAGGTTTTTTTCCTTTGGAGAAAAGAACATGAGGTATACAATAGCAGTCTTCAAACACAAGGTGGCCATAGTGCAAGCAATCCTTGCCGCAGAGGGAAGGGTATGATGCAATGCATTTAAACAGCAAAAAAGCAGATTTAGGTTAAATCTCAGAAGAAACTTCTAAATGATAAGAATAGTAGGACAGGGTGTGGAACATCCTGGAAAGCTGGAGGAGATGAAGGAGAGGTGTCTGTATGGAATGGCTTGGGAATAGAGCACCCTGCGTCTGTGCAGAGAATTTAAAGTATGTGACCCGTAAGGTCCTTTCCAGCCCTCTAATTGTATGATCCAACTCACTGTCTCCACTTACTGAATTCCAGAAATGATATCATGTCACCACTTACCAGCTCATTGATCACTAAGTGGAGTTGCACAAATTCACATCATGGCGAAGAATAGGGGCTGCATGCAGTCTTTACTCAACCGAAACTCCTCCACTGGGATGGATTCTTAGCTGGTGCATCTTGGTGGAGTTTCACTAACTGCTTAGTGAGTCCAGGTTCCACTGACGACTAAAGATTTTATTTAAGAGGAGGATGTAATAAACCTGTTGCAGTCAATAAATACTTAATTGCATACATAAGAACGTCGCTGAAGAGGAACAGATTTAAGTATATGCTTTAAGTTGAATATATGATTTTGTAATTCAACAAAACCAGACCCCTAGGGGAGGAGGGGGCATAGAATTGGTTTGGAAATGACGGCTCAAACTAAGAATCTCAAACAGAAAATATTCAGCAGAGAACTGCCACAAAAAAAAAAATCAATTTGGAGGACTACTTCCTTTGTTTTTTTCAGTCTTTTAATATCCAAAAAGACGACCCTGAATTTTTTATAGGGAAGTGACACTTTCCACAGTATATGGATTTGATTGGCAGAAATCAATTAGGTAATTATTCTGAGGAAAATCTTTTGAGAAATTACTTTTATTTTTTTTAAAGGAGGTTTCTTTTATTATAAGAAAGTCGGGGTCACAGTGCAGGGAAAGGAAGCTAAAGGCTGCTCTACAATTTTGAGGTAATTAGCTGTTTTTATGGTAACTGAGAACTTCACTTGCTACTGACATCACCTTTTGTACAATGTTCTTTAAGGGAAGAGTATGTGATTTGGGATGGTCCCTGGCATGCTCGGCTATTTATCCCTGCGGCATAGTCACAGAAAGGACTTGCTAGCATAGTTTAAACAATCCTTAGAAATAAAGGATTAGTCTCCTGCTTAAAAAGGTGTCTTGAGTCATTCAGATTCTTCTGCAATGGAAGAACCTCAGTTAATGGAAGCAGGGCAGAAGGCTGACAGAAGAGGAAATATCACCTGAACTGCCTGGCTTCTAAGCAATTACACTCGTAAGGAGGGTGGCCAACAGAGGTGACACTCTCTGGTGCCTTCTTGCAAAGTTTGACTGCCCAGACAAACTAATTAACCCCACATATTACTTCTGTGACAACATGCAGGCCCATGTATCAGTGGGTTCAAACATGAGTTCTACTGGCATGAATAGTATTATTCTGAATTAGGAGCTCAATGCACCTCACATAGAGCCCAAGTGAAGCCTTTCCATTAACTGAGGTTCTTCCATTGCAGAAGAATCTGAATGACTCAAGACAGCCCACAAAAGTAATTTCTCAAAAGATTTTCCTCAAATAGTATCTTTCAGTACTTGCCTGCATGGAATAGCGAAGCCCTTAGCTAGGTGGTGATCTAGCCCTGATCATTGTCCAGGCAGTATAGATCAGTGAAGTGATAGATTTTCCTCTCACTGCAGTTCAGCAAATCTAATCTCCCATCTAGGCATCTATGGAAAGGTCAGATTTTCAGATGGTCTCAGGACCCAGCAGAATGGGTTCTTGGGGAAATCTGGCTCTCATTTAAGCATTGAGCTTCTGCCGATGTACCACAATGGGACCCCAATCCTGACTCTAGTCTTGGGTGTGATTTCATGTGAATAATGTCCCCTGTTAGCAATTGACCTTTGGTGATTTGCCATATGCAAATAGTGACCTCATGATGTGAATAATGCCAAGGGGCTCTGGAGGCTTGTTTTCTGCATGTGTGCTTTAATGTAATTGTTTGGCATATAAAACATTTTTCCTGTTTTGCTTTTCTTCTAGGCTTCAAAACAACCAGGTCAAATTAGACTTAAAGCAAAGGGAAAAGGCATCATTCACTTTAATGCTTAGAATTATATCATCGTAGGTCAGAGATCACATCCTGCTGTCTTTTTAAAGATAATTCCACCCCCTCTATGTCTCCCTGGTCTCTTATAAACCTGGCTCAAACTGTAACCCGTATAAGCGAGAATACACAATGCAACATCTTGGATTAGTTATGAGCTTTTCAGATGAGCTCCAACTCATATTTTATATCATTCCTCCAGTCGTAAGATTTGCGTTTGTCACATTTACTGAAGACTAAAGCACAAACATGTTTTATTCATTATCTGTACTCATCTCTGAAACAAACACCTGCAAAACATTTCAGATCCAGACTAGATCAACAAGGCTTCATTAGGCCTGACACTTTCTCCCTCACTTGGATAAAGAAGTTGCATTTTGTCACAGAAATGTGGAGCTGTAAATTGCTTTGAAATCATCACCTTGTGGGAATGCACAGGCCTAAAGACCGTGGGGTGGGTTTTTTTGGATGGGAGAAATCTATGAACAAGGTACTTACTTCACCCTGACCGTGCCAGCCTGAGTGCCTCACAAGCTTTTTACATGTGTATCTTCCCCGTACAAGTAGGGAAGCATATCTCCATTTTACAGATGTGGAAAGTGAGGCACAGAGTAGATGGACTTGCTGGGATGTGGGAGAGCTGTGTCCTAACTGAGCAGAGTAGGGACTGAATCAGGTCTCCTGCTTCCCTGGAACATGGTCTAACTAGTGGATAAAACCACATGTGCCAGCCAGCCTAGGAAGACTTTCTTGGCTGCGTCTTGTGGAGTTGGGTTCTGGTATAAATGGGCTCTGAGAGGGCCAGCTAGATAAGGCCAGATAACTGGAAGAAGACACATTAAACTTCTCTAGTGTGAGCCATGGTATTGAGTAGCACGGTAGTGTCAGGGCTTTTTTGCCCATCTCTATGGGGACACTTAGAGCAGCTGAGTTGAGCAATGTAGGCACCTTAGAGAAGCCTCAGGCATGTACTTAGTGCCAGTCTCAGGCTCTTCAGTTTAGAGGCGCACACTTGCCACCCCACTACATTATGCTACTTCTCAGATTTGGTGCATACAGAACTCAATTCATGGAGGGAGTGCAGATGTGCACTGTGTTGCTTATGGAAAGGGGGATTATTAGGGGTGTGCGAAGTGAGCCCTATTCAATTGGGATTCGGACTGGGGCCAAATTAGGGAGAGTGATTCGACTTGCTGATTCAGATCACTGTCCCTAATTTTGATTTGGCCGAATCTGAATCTGAAGATTTGGTGCTGGTTTGGAGAATCAGCAATTCAGACACAGACACAGCTTTAAATGTTTTTTTCTACATACCTTGAGGTACCTTGTGATTGCTGCAATGCTAGAGTAGATGGAGTGTCTCTCAGGAGCGCGGAGGCCCCTCCACATGCTTGGTAGCAAACCCAGAAGTGGATCAGAAATACTTCTGGGTCTGCTGGGGAGCACGCTGGGGGCCCCCCCTGCACCTCCCCAGCTTGGTGATCAACCACAGGCAAACCCCAGGTGTCCCCCCAGACCTAGGAGGCACCAGTCACTGAACTGGGGAGGCGTTGCAGGGGGACGACTCGGAAGTGGACTGGACATGCTTCTGGTCCACTTCTGGGTCTGCTGCCGAGTGCATTGGATAGTCCTCTGTGCTTCTGTAGGATGCTCCATGTGCCCCAGCATCACAGCACTTACAAGCCCCTGCAAGATGAGCATGGGTCAACAATCAGTAGGGCTAACCACACCTTGTCATGCATCCACAGATGCGTCACAAGCAGGGCCAAGGAGGTGATCCTCCCCCTCTGTGCAGCACTGGTCAGGCCGCAGCTGGAGTACTGCATCCAGTTCTAGGCACCGCACTTCAGGAGGGATGTGGACAGCATTGAGAGGGTCCAGAGGAGGCCACTCGCATGATCCAGGCACAGCAGGGCAGACCCTATGAGGAGAAGCTATGGGACCTGAACCTGTTCAGCCTTTGCAAGAGAAGGCTGAGATGGGATCTGGTGGCCATCTATAAACTTACTACGGGGGACCAATGGGGATTGGGAGAAACCTTGTTCCCCTGAGCACCTCCTGGAGTGACCAGGAATAACGGCCACAAGTTGTTAGAGAGTAGGTTCAGACTAGATATCAGGAGGCGCTACTTCACGGTCAGGGCGGCTAGGATCTGGAACCAACTTCCAGGGGAAGTGGTGCTGGCTTCTACCCTGGGGGTCTTTAAGAGGAGGGTTGATGTTTACCTGGCTGGGGTCATTTGAGCCCAGTTTTCTCTCCTGCCCAGGGCGGGGGGTCAGACTACAAGATCTACAAGGTCCCTTCCGACCCTACATCTGTGAATCTATGAATCTACCTAGGGGTATGTAGAAAAAACATTTAAAGCTGTGTCTTTGTCCAAATTGCTGAATCTTTCTGAATCTCTCCAATTCGATTCAGAGAGATTAAATGGTCCTCTGATTTCTTTTGGATTTGGAGATTCGGCTACCAAATTGAGCCGAATCTCTGCTGAATCGAATCAGGGAAGCTTCACACAGCCCTAGAGATTATCTATCTGTTGCAAGTAGGCCTTGAAACTCTTAAATGCCTCTTAAGGGCTAAAATAAATTGCCTAGTGTCACACCAATAGTCTCTGGCTGAGTATAGAACTAAATCCAGGGCTCAGAGTCCCGTGGCTTAGCTCTAGATAATCTGTCGCAGAGTTAAGCTTTCCACCTAGCTGCATTTGCACCTACTTTGCCCAATTGTTGAAGGGAAGTAAATGCCTGATATATCCTGGCTGTCCCTTCTTTTGGGCTGGAATCCCTGCCAATAGGAAGAATACCAACACATTCCAAGTCAATGGATTGCATTTATGGGGATAATATTTAACATTGCATTAGCCTTTGTTTTCCAATTGCACATCTGTTCTTCACTATCCTGTTATGCTACTTCCCTTTAATTATCTTCATAAATGTACACGGCACTTACACTCCTTATTCCCCTCTTCCATTTGCAAAGTCTTTAATCACTTTCTTCTCCTTTTCTTGACTTTCTGATGTGCACTATAAAACTGCCAGTAAAATATTCATGAAGAAACACTGATATGGGGTTCTCTGAGATGCAGCAGATGAGACAGGTCTCTCTGTATAATTAAAAGATCCTGTCAATAAAGCAAGATGCTGTGCCACACTAATGGTCTCCTGCAACATGATAAAGGCCAGTGAGAAGTAAGTCTGTTTTTTCATAGGCAAAGCCATTCTGTTGTCATGATGTGCCCTCCTTTATTGGCATTGTAGTTACTGGTTAAAAAACTCAATCGAACATCATCATTGGGGGAAAGATTTAATCAGAAACCAGTTCACTCTAGTCAGAGGCAAAACATTCGTCGCATTTTGTCTCATAAAAAAGAAGCCGGTTGGCTTAAGGAAAAAGGCAATGTTTGGTGTTCTAGCCAACTGGGAGGAGGTGAGAACAGACTCAGACAAAACCATTTTTTTTTTTTTAAGGAGTTGTTTAGTCACAATTGGTCTGCATTAAGGCTAGGGAAAAAAAGAGTAGGGTAGGCTATGAATCTTAGATTTTGGTGTCTTAATTTAGGACACCTTCTTCTTCCAAACTTAAATTGGCCAGTTCTGTAGTTCAGGGGAAAATGTAGGGGACACATCACAAAAATAGGGGGAAAAAATGGTAGAAAAGATAATTCAGTGTCAACATTTTTTCAAAATTTAGAGCATTTCAACCCATTCCAGCTCTGACTCTGAACTCCAAGAAGTGTGTTGCCATTCAATTGGCACCAAACTGGAAATGAGGTGGTGAAGCTGATTTGGGGAGGGGGAAAGGGAGGAGGGAGAGGGGAGGGCTGCCCCTGCTACCCTGACCTCAAGCAGTCTGGAGATTATTTGAGAAAAGGGCTTGGATGCTTTCTGAGAAGCTTCATTGCCTTGCAGAAGCTTTTAGTTTTGGTGCATGAAACAGGAGTAGGTAGACGAAAAACTTTGGGGGCAGTCCCACTGAAGTGGGGTAGACTTTTCCCTGAGGCCTGAAGGGTAAAGAATAGGGCTGTGTGAAACAGCACCATTTCGTTTTGACTTCTGTTTCACCATTTTGAAGGAACAGTGTTTTATTTCCCTGTTTCAAAGCACTGATCCGTTTCGTTTGGTCAAAGCCGCTTCGCTGTTTCGACACGCTTCAACATTTTGCCTATAGGCTATAATGGGGAATCACAAAAATGCCTATAATGTTGTCTTTTCTTGCCTGATTCAGATGAAAATTGCAGGGATGCTAGACCCTTCTGAGGGCATGAAGTCTGCCAAGTTTCAAAGGGATAGATGCAGGGTGTTCTGGGAAACTGCACCTCAAACTGTTCAAAGCAAAACTCATATCACTTGCTGACAGCCTGCTGTCATCCTGCACGCAGATCCGGGGGCCCATGCCCCCTGGGAGGAGTATGGCACATCCCCACAGCCCTCCTGGGGGGTGCAGGCCCCTGCATCTGCATGCGGGATGACAGAAGAATGCTGCTACTGGCTGGGGAAATAGCCCAGAGCCGTTGCCATCACCAGCTGTCAGAGGCAGCCTGCTGTCATCCTGCATCATCCAGGGGCCCGCGCCCACTGGGAACAGCTAGGGGAAGTGATCAGAGAGCTGGGGGAAAGATCGGGGAGCAGGGGGAATATTCAGGGACCTGAACGCTCCCCAGCCCCCGTTTGATTCTCCAGCTTTCTGATGGGGATGGTGGATACTTCCCCCCAGCTCTCTGATCATTTCCCCAGCTCTTCCTGCGGGGAGCGGGCCCCCAGATCTGCATGCCAGGTTTCAGCAGGCTGCTGCTGCAGGCTGGGGCCAGCGGCATCACCACAGTCTGGCAGCGGCAGCCTGCTGGACCGCGTGTGCAGATCCGGGACCCGCACCCCCAGGAAGAGCTGGGGAAATGCTCGGAGAGCTGAGGGAAGCAATCGGAGAGCTGGGGAATCGAACCAGGAGCTAGTATCAATATCAGAGCAGTCCTTCCCCACTCTTCCCCCTCCCTCTCCTTAGTTTCTGTTTAGCCGCAAGCAAGCCAGGCTTGGAAACTCGAAACGTTTTGAAATTTTTGAAACATTTCGAGTGCCCTCATTTCATTTCAAAGCTGTTTTGAAGCCTTTTGTTTTGATTTTGCTGTTTCGAGCTCGAAATGCATTGGAACGGCTTCAAAACGAAACACCTGTAGAAATTTCACACAGACCTAGTAAAGAACTAGTGAAGAATCGCTTTTAAAAAACATGTCATGTACATTATTCAACAGAAGGTTGCAATTGGCTTTGCTCATATGAAAAGTATTGTATACTTCAGCCCTGTTCCCAGGATGGAGGGGCATTCCCAGAAATTCCTGCCTAATCACTAGGCAAACGGCCCTTTGTATTGTCGCAAGCCCTGTTGCACATACAGGGACAGGGGTATGATGGATCCACTGCTTGTATAAATAGAATTAGCTCCAATAGGGATCTGCCCACAGTGGGATTGGGTATATCTGATTTTCTCATGTGCAATGCCCTGTGTCCCCAGAGTGGTTTAACACAGGAAATATCTTTTAGTTTTTGCCTGCCTCCATCATTATTCCTAATCTGCCTGTCCACAATTGCTCCCATGCTCCCCTCCCTTGTGACTTGGAAATCAGAATACTGTTTGCCACGCTAAATATCAGTACACTAGCCAGGCTCCTGATTAGAGCTGTCCCTGGGGGAATCACAAGGTTTTGCTTTTAACCCCTCTCTAAGCCCTCCCCTCCCTGTCCCCTGTCCAGGCCTCCCTGCCCTTTCCTGTTATTGAACTGTGTACCTCTGATAAGATTAAATGTGTGCCCTTCAAAAAGGACTTTTTCCTGTACCTCATTGTTCTTAAAAGAGATGTGGAAGACAAGATCCTGATCTAAACTCCCACTAAGAAAAGACCATGATCTATGAGGCTGAATAAATAACACAAGAGTCCCTGCAGTGCATGCAACCAACATGCACTGTAGTAACTGAAATGCATTACAAGAAAGCCCTTGATTCTTGCTTACCTAATGCAATTCCTGGGCTGTTTGGTTTTTGGTGGGTTTTTTGTTTTATGAAAAGTGAACTATCAGTCTAGCAGTTCACTAGGAGCCTGCTAACTCTTCTGTTTGCAGCCCCCTTTGATTCTGATTATGCTGAAGGTTTATAATGACTCAGGGGGCTTATTATATATGCTATGTGATTGCTAGAAGCAAAGCAGGGCTGTGTCTGGAAAACACTTCTTTTTTTTTTTTTAATTTTCTGTATCCCAGGCCAAATTAGCCAAAACAAATTCCAAATCTGAGAGTCAGTCCAGAACCATAAGTGGCCCTACTACCGGCAAACATCTTCCACCCCCATCTGGGGCTTCAGATGTTCCCAAAACCTTTGGTGGGCATCCTACTTGCAGGCCCAAGCCCGGAGGCTTGGGGTTCGGATGCCCCCAAGTTTTGCTTGCCCCAGGGGCAAGCCAGGAAGGAGTCTCCCATTTCCATAAAGTGAGCTTCAAGCCAAGACCTTCCCACTCCAGCATCGAAGAGGGAGGTTTACTATACATTACCTTGGCAGGTACTATCCCTGTGCCAGGAGAGTGGTTTTCCCCTATGTGGTTAGGAAGACCGCCTCCATGGTCACAGTGTTTCCCTTACCAGGTAAGCATAAACTATGCCTGATCTGAGCATTCAAGAGGCCAAAAAACATATACCTGTAGGAGATTTATGGAAATTCTTTGGATTTCACTAAAACATCCCTGATGGGGCTAGCTGGCAGGGTGGGATGGTAAACTGGCCTTTCAGCTCTAGTGAGGTGTGTTCGAACTAGGTCTCCAGTGGCATGAATAGAAGAGATTGCATTCTGATTTCATATGCATGTACCTCAGAGATACCAGTGATTTCTCAGGGCTATAGAAGAGTTCTTGCACTGATGAAGCACTGCAATGGATCTGGGTTTTGGTAGAGAGCTCTTAGTGTTATATATGTTCCACCATCCTGTGAAGGCTGTAGTGGACATCAGAGCCATATTGTTTTATGCCTTGTACATATACAAGGTCAAAGAACTGAAGAAACTACCATTTAAATTGAGAGGACAGGCTCAGGGTGGGAGAAACAGTGTTCTGCAATATGCAGCTCTACTGGTGACAAATCTGAGGCACAAAAATGGCAAGAGATTTTGCCTGAAGGTCATGCCAAAAGTCTGGAAGAACCAAGAATCTGCTCCACGTCTCTTGTGAAGGCACCTATACACGTAACGGACTCCTGCTCCATGTGCTAATTAGCAAGTGCCAGAGCAGGCTTGATTAGTCGCGTTTGCTGGAGCATGCTAATTACTGCTCTCCAGCAGCCTCTACATCACGTGTATTCAGCATCCCCGCATTTCAAAATGGTGGCATGGGCAATTTAAATAAAGCTCGTTTGACAAGCTTCAGTTAAAGCACCCCCACATCCATTTTGATATGCGGGATGCTGAATATATGTGATGTTGCAGGTTGCTTTACTTAGAGTCACTCTCAGAGCTGCTCTAATTAAATTGCACTCCCTCCTCCACCCTGAAGCATGTGTATAGATGCCCTTAAGTCCAGTCATCTTGTGGTTATATTATTAGTCCTTCAGATGATTCTCCAAAGAAAAGCTGGCTGAAACTTTTCCTTAATATCATGAGAAAAAATTTAAAGCATATAAAATGTACAACATCCAAGTTTTGGAAGTAGAAATAACTTTCACTTAACATAATTCTTTTGTGGTGCCTAAAAACATTCCAAGCCTCAAACAGCCCTTTTCAAAGGAATGGATCATCAAATTGAGAGGATAGGGACCTGCCTTGGAGCAGATAACATGTGGTAATTGTCTAAATGTCAGCTCTTTTCCAGTGGTAACTGAAAATCTGGACAAAGAGAAGAGGTTGATGTCATATATTTAGATTTCAAAAAAGCCTTTGACTTGGCCTCCCATGATGTCCTCATGGTAAAATTAGGAAACTGTGGCCTCGACAACCTTATGGTACAATGGCTCGGGAACTGGCTCTGTGGTTGGACCCAGAGAGCAGTAGTTGATGGAACTGAGTCAGCGTGGCTCATGGTGACCAGTGGTGTCCCCCAGGGGTCAGTACGTGGACCAGTAACCTTTAATATATTCATAAATGATCTGGAGTTGGGTGTCAGAAACAGACTGGCTAAGTTCGCAAATGACATCAAATTATGGGGAAGTGCGGTCATGCTGGAGGATAGGCTGGCAATTCAGGCCCACACGGACAGGCTTGCAAGGTGGGTGGATCAAAACCTGATGGCATTCACCACAGAGAAATGCAAAGTGCTCCACCTTGGGAGAAAAAACTTGCATCATACCTATACACTCAGCAGTGCTATGCTCACTAGCACCATGACCAAAAGTGACTTGGGGGTCATGATTGACCACAAGATTAACATGAGCCACCAATGCAATGTCACAGCTGGTAAAGGAAATAAAACTCTGCCTTGCGTCTACCAATGCATCTCAAGCAAGACCCAAGAAGTCATCCTCCCACTTTACTCGGCCTTTGTGAGGCCACAGCTGGAGTACTGTGTCCAGTTATCGGCTCCACACTTTAGAAAGGATGTGGAGAAGCTTGAGAGAGTCCAGAGGAGAGCCACACGCATGATCAGAAGTCAAGAGAACAGGCCTTATGAAGAGAGGCAGAGAGGCATGTGACTCTTCAGCCTGGAGAAGTGAAGGCTCAGGGGTGACTTGGTGGCAGCTTAAAAGTATAAAAAGGGTGTGCATAAGGAACTGGGTGAACATCTGTTCACCAGGGCACCCCAATGGAAGACAAGGTCTAATGCTCACAAACTGCTGGAAGACCATTTTAGACTGAACATAAGGAAAAACTTCTTTACTGTCTGAGTCTCCATAGTCTGGAATAGACTTCTCCCAGAAGTAATTCCTCCCTACTCCAGATACCTTTAAGAAATGCTTGGATGCTTATCTTGCTGGGGTGATCTGACCCCAGCTGACTTCCTACCCCTGAGGCAGGGGGCTGGACCTGATGATCTTGCGAGGTCCCTTCTAGTCCTAATGTCTATGAAATCTATGAAAATTAGCCAGGGCGATGTGGTCCCATTTCAGTCAGGGGTAAACTTACCTGTTTAGTAGGCCTGTGCGAAGTGGCTAATATTTGCTTTGGATTCAGCTGATTTGGGGGACAGTGATTCAATTCAGTGATTTGAATCACTGTCCTGATTCGATTTGGCAGAACCAGCTAGGCCAGGCCCATCCCCTGCTCCTCTCCCAGCCGGACAAGGGCTGCCCTGTCAATGACACTTGGGGGAAAAAATCCCTAGCTCACCAGGTGCTGCTGGGCGGAGGGGGTGATCCCCGAAGCCCCAAGGCCACCACAGGAGTGGTGAGTCCTGGGGCTTATCTTGTTTTTTTTGCTTAAAGGACTGGAGCTGGCTCGGGTGGGGCACCCATGAAGGGGGCTGGGGGAGCAGGGTGGGGTCAGGGGGCTCCATGCAGTGGGGGGAAGCAGGGATTGCCCCCCTGCCCAACAGCACCTGATGAGCACCAGGGCTTTTTTTTTTTTTTTTAAGTACTAAGCTGGAGCAGGCAGGGGCAGCCATGGGGGAGCGGGGCATGGGGAGTGGGGAGTGTTGGCGGGGCTGGGGGAGTGGGAGGTTGGGGGGGCTGGCAGGCATCCCCCCATGGTCCCCTCCCCCAGCCCCCTCTCCCCTACCCCTAGTACTGACCAGCTCAGAGTCAGCTTCAGCTCCCTGCTGCAGCCACCGGGGACTGCCCGAATCATCGAAGCACTCCAAACCTTTTCCGAAGATTCAGAGAGCTTTGAATTGATTCAGACCTTTAAATTGGTCCCCTGATTCAATTCAGATTCAGAGATTTGGCCACCGAATCAGGCCGAATCTCCTCTGAATCAAATCACCACCTAAAGCTTTGCACAGCCCTACTGTTTAGCTTTCCCTTACCATGGGATAATAGCAGGGACATAGATACTTACAGCTGGTTAGCTTTTTCATGGAAAGTCCTCACTGCCTATTAACTTTCCACTTGATCGCTTGTCCACACCCTAAGATGCAGCTGGAACAAAAGTATAAACTATTCCTGTACACAGTTATCCAGTCATGAAATCAGGAAACATCATCTAGCAATCCCTACACCCAATCAAATGTTACAAATTGGCAAATGGAAAGAAATATACATAAACTGAAGGGGAAAAAAACAATTTTTAATGTGAAATACAGAGCATCGACTATTCAAAATATTTGAAAATATGTTCCACTGAAAGAAGATGAGAAGTAAGTTTTGTACTGTGAATATGTGCTCATTTTGACAAATACTGTAATACGGTTGTAGTATGGTTAGTCAGACTTTCTGAAGCTTAGATTCTGGGTTTAATTCAGAAAAATGAGCATATGTCAAGACACTTTGGCTTCTAGGGAACAGAATCTCCAGCTGGTCTAGACTAGCACAGCCTCATTGCTGCCCTTTGTCTAGGTTTACATCATTCGTCTACCCAGCCGGGAATCAGTCATTGTGCTATCAGGAGGAGGGAAAGAGGCAATCAAAAGAATGTAATATCCAGGTTTGCAGTGGCCATGGGTGGTTTTACAAGCATCTCATTTGACTCCTGTTTTGGGAAAGCACCTTTTAAGCATCAACAGCCCCTTCAGAGATGTGACTGCGTAATTTATTACTGTGATATCCCAATAACAATGCTGTGAAGGAAAGCCAACTTGGATACTGAAATCAGCAGTTTACCATCCTGCATTGTGAAGGATTTCATTCTTGCAACTAGAACATTGTTTTACCTACTTGCTCTCTCCAGTCTCGTGTCCAGTTGCTCTCTCCAGTCCATTCACTTTGTAATGCTCTTTCCACATGCATCAGAGAGGAATTTTAATACCAATTTTTTGCATTATAGGTTTTGAAACATTTCAAAGTAAAATATTTTTATTGTGAAATTTCTCCCCCTTTTCCTTTTTGGGCACTACCCCTCTACATCCGCCCCCCAAAGCTGAAAAAAACTGGTGTCAACAACAGAATGGTTTGTAATTTTCTAAAACCAAAAAGATTTACTCCTTTTGGTTAAAAACTGGAAAATTTTGTATGAAATGCACATTCCTGCAGATAATGTGTTGGTATTTACTCTTTGGGTTCTTTTAAATGGTGTCCAAACCTTCTCTCCTGTACTGACTTTGCCATTGCATTACATCCCATTAGGTTTTATGTGGCTCCAAAAAGGACTAGCAGTTGCATAGATCAGAGCACCCCCAAATCAATAGTAGCTTGCACTGGGAATAGCTGAAAGAGAGGTGATGTACACTGGCTAGAAGCAAGTAAGGGGGACATAGGATGCTGGCAACTATTACTGTAGTGTGTTGTCATTTCAGTATACAGGCTCATCTTTGCACCTACACCTCTAAAGTTTGGCTGTAGCTACTGCCCTAGAACACCATTACTTGGTAGAATAGGAAGTAGTGAGTTTTATATAAACTGACTTCCCCATTGTAAATTTCTCGTCCTATTTTGCAGATTATCGTTATAACTTATAACTTCTCAGTACTAATTTAACTACAGAAATGCTTGGTGCCCGCAAGCCAAACGAGCATTTGGCTTCCAAACCTTCTGTTCCTAGAAGTCAGTGGAGGCCTTTAAGCAGCACAGAGGTGCTCTGACAAGTTGGCAAAGAAGAGGTTGGAAAGAAGCCTCAATAAGGTCAAGGTTTCCTGCTTAGAAAAGCCATCTTTCTACTTCAAACTAGAGCTGCTGGCAAATCACAAGTCCTGTCCCATGGGTAATCCCAATAGTTATTTGTTGCCCTCAGTTGAGATGGAACATGAAAATACCAAAACTTTTTGGAGACCAAAGCATCTAAGTGCTGAACTGCTTGGGTGTGGATGAATATTAGTCTCCAACTGCCTGAATTTCTCTGGTAGCTTGGGCAGATGGAAGAGTTAAAGGATTCTTACTTAGTCACAAACATGTTGTGTTTGATTTCACTGATGTAAAAGGCCACTGAATTCAAATTGTTCAAGGGGAAATCTTGATTTCATAGCCTCCTCCCGCTGTTTTGTTTTGAGAGAGAGAATGCTTCATTTGCAACTTTCAGCTGGTCTCGCTGGAGGTCCCTAGTTGGGATGGGGAAAGACTTCTGATGTCGCCCAGTCCACTGCCACTACACAGATTGTTTCCAGTAGTTGCTTCTACACAGTCTTGTTGTAGGAGGTCTAACAGAGCTTCTGTCTCCTTCCTTTCAGGCAACTGTTACACACTCAGACAGATGATGCCATTTCAAAATACACCTGATACATGGCCGTTGCTTCAATTCATCCCCATTACTGTGAATTAGGCACTGCCTTGTCACGCTGAGAACAAATTATTGGGCACTTCCATGGGAAGCCGCAGGCAAGATTTAGCAGCACACAATCAGAGAGCTGGTTATTTATGATGGCACAGCCCCCTTCAAGGATGCTGAAGCCTGGTCTGAAATCTGATAACCTCTGCAGATTAGCAGTGTACCCTATAAGGCCTGTCCCACCTCTGCTTACTACCCTTCAGTGGCTTAGTTTTGTTATAAATCCCTTGGAAATCTCATTTCCCTTCTCTAAGTCCTTTGCTCACAGCCTTCCTGCACTGAGAACTGGAAAACTCTTATATGGAACAATATGTCCAAGTCTGAATGAATTTTACAAGGGATATTTATTTTCTACTACGACCAAAGAGTACAGTACTCTCCTCTTGCCACCAAAAACCTCTGCTCCCCAATTAATTCAGCTCTTTCCCATTTTTGGGTAAGAGAGATTACCAGGGAACCAACATATAATACTCCCCAGAGCATGGTCAGAACCTAACATCCTTCAATAGGTTAATTTTTCAAAGCAGTAAGCTGATATTTCTGCATAAAACGCACATCTGCAGGCTAAATGCTATTAAGTGTCGGTAAATTATGGTCCCAGAGTACGGATCACTTGAGCTTTAATGCTACAAGCACCTTAATGTCTTTTTGAATGAAGTTTCTACTAATTGCTTCCATATGATTTTTTTTCCTCCAGATTCTGCCCTCAAACTTACGAGTAATGAGCTAGAAAATTGTAACTTATAGATTGGGCCAGACTGAATGCACAAGGGCCTGGCATGCTCCCCTTATTTTGTTTTATATTGGGTGCCCAGATAGACATGGGGTGAGGATCTATAAACTTCTGTTCCTTCCTTCCTCCCTGCTTTCCCACGTCCACATGCTGTTCTCTAGTCTGCAGTCTTTTGACAGATGCTGAGTGGACAGACAGTCCAATAGCCCAATAGTAACAATGCTGGTGGAAGCTTAGTTTCAATTTTGGCATCTTTCATTCCTGTCGTCCTGACTAAGAGCCAAGCCTACCAGCACCAACATCTTGGTAAGAGCAAGAGAAATGTAAATTCATAGGGCAAGTTTTCTTCCCATTTGATGTAATATAGCTAGGTAGTCACTTGGTTGCACATCATCACATCATTCCAGAAACGTCAGTAGATTTGTCTTTGCAAGCTGTGGTAAGTGGTTATTATTACAGACAGGAGACTGGAAGACACAGAGAGTAAATAACTTGCCCTCGATCATATAGGAAGTCTGTTACAGAGCTAAGACTTGAATGGACATTTCTCCAGTCCCACCCATGTACTTTAACCATATCTGCAGAGTAAAATCAGTGGGAGCCTATAGTCAGTCTCTTCTATGGCTTCCAACTCAAATTTGCTCAGTTTGTCAAAAAAGGAAAAAAGAAACTGAGACTTTGACCCACAATGTTACATATTCCACCATGAAATATGTTAACTTTAATGGGAAAAAATACTTTTCAGTGGAAAACACTTTCTTCAGTTTTTACCAAAAGTGCTGTAACCCACTGCATTAGCACAGCTGGGTGGATACAGGAGACAGCATGAACTGGTATATTAGGCAGGATCACTGAGTCCAGTGGAAGTCAACACATCCTTTAAAGCTGTCTGTGTCTAAATGTCAACCATGTGAGTGAAATGTGCCATCAACATTGCAAATGCTGGACATTTTCGAGCAGCTCCACAGAAAAAGAAAATATAAAAAAGAAATACATTTCCCTTTTCCCCTCTTCCCTCCCCAACATCTTTGGGGATCATGCTTCAAAATAACCTTGATTTGTCTTTTTTTTCCTGAAAGAGACACTGGGCTTTGGATCTCCAGTTCCTGAAAGTACCAAGCATCACAGTTCATTACAGTCCTTGAACTTGAGAGTTGAGTGCAGATGTCCCAGGTGGTTCAGCTGGGAAGTCAAAGAAACGGAGAGACAGAGAAAGCAAAGCTGAGCAAAGCAGCATTTTGAAATAAAGCAGAAATGGGAGACTGCACAGACATGGCCTGGTGCTGGGTGATAGAAACACTGATTTACGGACTGTGTTTTTATTGCCAGGTCCCAGGGGGTTGCAGAGTGAGTATAATAATACAGCCCCAAAGCAGCCAACTGACTTAGTGCCATTTGGAATATAGTGAAAGAAAGGATCATTGCGTACTGGAGTCTGGCTGTGTATAACCCTTTAATTAAAGGCAAGGGCCCTGATTGAGGTCACAAGCTGGTATAACCTTGCAGTCTTTAATAGAATCATTTCTTCAGACTAGTATATTAGAGATCAGACTTATCCAGTATCTAGGTGCTTTGGGCCTACATTTCTGACAGCGCCTGGAGTTCAGCCTAGATCGTACTGGTGGTGTTATGGCTGTGTTCTGTGTTATACTAGAAATAGAGTGCATAACTGAGGCCAGGGCCTGTTGTACAAGGTAGCCATATAATGAAAGTCTCAAAACTCAGAGAGCTTGTAATGTAACTCAGCCCTGTGAGGTGTGAAACAAAGGCACAAGCAGAGGAAGGGACATTCCTAAGATCACAGAGCACCTTAGTAGCAGACCAGGGACCAGAACTCAATTCTTGTGGCTCTTACATTGACGGCCTGTTTGCTAGACCATAATGCCTCCTAATGAGCTGAAGTTTGGTTGCAAGACAAATCCCACGTGCAACCTCTGCGGGTTTAACCCCAAATCAGGCAAAACACTATTCTTATCTCAACTGCTGCTCCTTGAATCCATTTTGGCAGCATTAAAAATGTATAACTGGCTTGTGGATGCATTTGCAGCTGTCTTATAAATGGCTATTTTATTTTTTGAGCCACTCATTCAAGATTATGATGCAAATATAAACTTAAAAATACAATTGCAGAGTCCAAGCAAACTGAATCTGGAGTTCTTCATGATATTGCATAATATAACTCTACTCACTTCCAAAACATACGCCTGCTAGGACACCTTCTTTTCTACCTGCGTTCATGTTATTTTAAAGTGCAGATGTATCCTGAAAAATGGTTCTGTAAATGGTTCTGTGCTTAGCATGCTCATTTACTGCTGCTCAGCATGCTCTAACTGCAAAACTATTTTGTTTAACGTGCCAGCTCAGTAAATATAAGATGCTTTCAAAGGTGTAAGAATGTCCCCCTCTAATGGCTGGTGCTCATAAAAGATAACAACTTAGTACTGTAGCCAAGCAGTGGAGTTGTTCCTTTAGTTGAAGTGGCAAAAGTCTCTGTGCTAACATTAAAAATCTTTTCATTCAGCCCCCCTGATGACATCATCATCGCAGCCCCTCGGAGTCGAGGGTGACGTCCGTCAGGCTTGATGGGTCCTCAGGGGACTGAGGCACCTGATTCTGGATACACACATCTTTGGCAATGGGGGCATGTTGTTGCACAGGGGAGCGGGATTTGCAACCCCGGGTTGGTCTCCTCCTTCCACTGCCACCACTGTTTCGCCTCAGTATCAAGTCGTTGGGTCTCGAAGTGGTGCATGCCTTGGTGAACCAGGTGGTGCCACACCAAACGGTCAGCAGCTTGCTCCTCCCAGCCATTAATGTTGATGCCCCCTGGATGTAGACATTTGACTACAAGGCCTGGAGCTCACTGCTACTGGCTTGACTGTCTCTTTAGTCTTATATGACCAGCCTCCGTGCTTGAGGACGACCTTGAGTGCGTCTTTGTACTGTTTCCTTTGGCTGCTCTTTGAGCGTTGGTCAGTGGAGAGCTGGGAAAAGGGAATCCGGTGTGGACATCCAGACGCAGTAGCCCGTCCATTGGAGTTGATTTCTCAAGAGCAAGGCTTTAATGCTCGTGGATGCAGCTTTATGGAGGATACTCACACTGGTCCAGTGGTCCTCCCATTTGATCCCCAGGATTCGACCCAAGCACCGCTGGTGAAAGCTCTCAAGTGTCCTAATGTGGCTTCGGTAGACAGTCTGGGTTTCACTGCAGTAGAGGACAGTGGTCATAATGGCGCCTGATGACATAATGGGATTGTGGCATGCTGTTATCACTGAGATTTGAACAAGCTGATTCCTAGCTGCTTTGTATGCAAGCATCGGATACATAAATCTCTGTGTCACAATGGACCAACAGCACTAAAAGGGTTTAGAAAAATGTCCTGTGAACTCCCCACTGTAGGGGAGTCCAACTGGCAGCCTGTAGGATTCATGAAGCTCACAAGGTGGTAATCTATGGCCTTTGTGTTTCCACCCAGCCACCACTCCTGCTATTGCTCTGGCTGCAGCAGCAGCAGCTGGGGTCTTGTGGCTTCCTCTGTAGCTTCTACTCCCTGTACCTGCCCCAGAGGGCAGCATGGCATGGCATAGCTCATGGTGCTTGGGGGAGCAATGGGGGTGTTGCCTGCATGCTGAGTTTTAGTTTTTGTGGGGGGACTGTTATGGCATATGCAGGCTGCGGCCCTCAGCCACTTAGAAATCAGACAGCTGTGACTTAGTGAACTCAGGTTGAAATGCACATCCCCAACAGCTTAAGTTCTGATCTCGGGGCAGAGATAACTAGTATAATGCCAAATGTGATTTAAAACAGATTTAAATAATCCACGGCAAAAGACTACAAGCATGTTCTGTTTGAAGTTTGTCTACACAGGGAAATTAATGTAAAGGTGAGCTGAAAAGTGAATGGTTGATCCTTTTAAACTCCTGGTGTGGATGCTTGCAATGCAAAATAAGAGTGCCCTGTGCTGAAAAAGGTTGAATCTACTTTGAAAGCAAAACAAGGTCATTTGGAATAAGACACTCTGGAAGAACTATTTCAGAAGAATGCCTTTATGAATGCAACCCTTGTTCATTTAAACCAGGTTTAATTCAGTTTTTCATAAGTTAATTTGGAACAGGTTTATGTTAAACCAACTTAGTGTTCACACAGGGTGTCACACTGGTATGACTAACCCAGTTTACAGTTTAGCTAAACCAGTGGCCTAAGTGGACAGATAATGTCTTAAACATATCCAGTTTGCCAAACTGATTTTTGCAGGTCTAAGAATATTTTTGCTTTATTTCTTTTTTTTTTTCTTTTGCCAGGAAAAAATTCCTGCATGTCACAGAATACAGCTGAGGCTGGCTCTCAACTTCCCTGTCTTGAACTTTTTTGGCAATTGTGGAAATTCCTCTCCCTTGTCTTTTAATTTGGAAGATTTATGGACTTGCACATGACGAAATTACTTTCAGAACAGCAGAGTGAGGGAATTGGGAGCTGAGAGCCATACTTCTGGCCCTGATGGAGTCACTCCAGGAATAGGTATGTTCTCCATCTTCAGTACTCTATTTAAAGACTGTCTGGCTGCTGCCCTTTCCTTTCTGTGGTTTTAAAATCCTTAATTTTCATTACTGTGGACACCTATGAAAAGAAAATCTCAGAAATCCTGTGACCCCAGCTAAGTAGCCAAACCCCTTTTGCTGTACATGCTTCATAAACCTCCTCTCTGAAGAGAGGAGATCCAGATCTTGACTGCATTACTGGTGGTTAGTCAAGACCAAGAGTGGTCAGAGTTTGCTATGCTCTGTCAGGAATCTGGAAAGCCCCCCTAAGAGGGGATTAGGAGTATGATTAGAGGGTGCTTCTTTGGGCACCCTGTGTCCTAGGCTCAACCTCTGCTGCAACTATATTCCTCTATTCCAGATGCATCTCTTGTAAGATCCTCCTTATCCCAAGGATTCTGCTTCCTATGTGTATGCCTGGGCTGGGACAAGGAATGTGTCAGGGAGAGGGCATTTTACTTGGAGAGTTAAAAAGAAACCAGAATATAAGATGCTTTTGCAATGTATTTCACATTCAACTTCTGCATCTGATCCACAGAAGTAAGCAGTCTGCTCCTGCTGCTTTCTGATGGAATTGCTCCTTTACTTTGGTTGGCATGGTCCTAAACTCTATTTTGGATTGGACCTGGATTCAAGTCCTACTTGTGACCTAGCTTAAGAGTTGGTACCATATTAGCAATTCACCCTTCATGAGAGGTGAACAAAGGGGGGTCGTACTTGTCTCTTGAGAGAGCAGTCAAACCAGTTTACCCAAGGGGGGAAAGTGAGGGTTCATTTATCCTGTGGCAGAAGCAGATCTTGTGATGTCACACTCACCTGCATATACCAGAGTCAGATATTTTTTCCACATTTATCCCCAGTGCCCTCTCACAGGCCCACAGGAGATGGAGGGCTCAAGATATGATGCTGGGGCAAGTCTGGAATAGCCCCACTGGAGACTATCTGGTTCAGAAGCACATCCACAGACCTGAGTAGGCAGGGAGTGCTGAGCTCTGAGCTGTCACTGAGGTCTGGACACGCTGTGAGAAAAGGAGAGAACTGGACTCTATCATGCTGGTTTGAGTGATCACATATGAGATAGTTAAAAGGAGGAGGAGCCCGTGCTTCCACAACACCCAGAGAGTTTGCATTTCTCCCTCTTTTTGATTTACATCCACATGACATGACAGCTCGGCTTGCATGAAATGGAAGCTGCAGGGCAGAGGAGTAGGAACCCAGGCGATATCAGGGGGCCAGGACAAAAATAGGGAGCAGGGAGGACCTTTCCCTGTGGAGTGTGTGTAACAAGGGTTCCCCTTTGATGGGCAGCAGCCAAAGCAAGCAGAGATATGTCTGACCAGCCGGCAGATGGTTGCAGGATATTAGCAATTTTTTTTTTTTAAGAATACTGAATAAGCAGGAGAAAACTAGGTCTGTGGGCAGAGGAAAGAGGTCTTCCTTTCCCTAATGTAGACATGCTGCTCCTCTATCCCTTGCTGGATATGCAGCTGATTCCAGATGTTTCTTGCTCAGTACAGGGTGTGGAAGAACCTAATCCTGGTAGGATGATCCATCAAGGAGACAGGGGAGTTCGGTCTTTGTACTGTGGGACTTCCAGGCTGTCCAGGCCTTGCATGGACCAACTGAATAGGAGCAAATTTCATTAATCCTGAGTAACAGGACTAAGCACCAATCAAAATATTAAGCCTAAATGATATTTCTGGCAGTTACAGAAGTGACTTAATTTGTGCATGGGCTAATTAATAGGAAGTTAACAGGTACTTGATACTCAAGAATATGTAGCATCAGTCACTCATTTTGGTAGGAGTAATACAACAGCTATCTTTGTGCAGCTCTTCTGGACCCATGCCATTTATATTTGTCAATCTGGCCCTTTCCATGTGCTCTGAATTCACTTAAAGATGTAAATAAAACAAAACAAGCCCCTTAGGGCTCAAAATCCTTGTCATCTTTTTTACCAAAAAAAGAGGGAGAATATGGACTCAGGGCCACTGATGAGGTGCTGCAGAGCCAGGGGCTGATATATTGCCAGGAAATTGTGTTGTTTAAAGGGCTGAACTGTACCTCAGTGAAATGAAAGACTGAAGTGTAGCAGGAATTTAGTCCACTGTAGCTCTTTTGTCTATTAGGTTCCTTGCATGGGGAGGCAGGCTTGAAAAAACTGATGGCAAACAGATGGATGAAAGCTAGCAGAGCAACTGGAATCAGAGGGGCAGCAGATACATGAAACTACATGCTTAATTGAACAGACTTGCATGGCCTTAGCATAAGCATTTCCACTTTCCTGAAGCCTATTTTAAGCATCCCATTTCTGCCATTTCTGTAGCTCAGGTTGTAAGGACAGAGAAAGCCATCAGGGAGTTTAGGCAGAGGAAAGAGAAAGTCTTTTCATTTTCTCTTGGCCTCAGTTGTTCCTGCTTTTGCTTTAGTCCATTTTTTTGCACAAGGGTTTGGATGGCTAATTCTGGTGTAGTTTTCCCCAGATACAGGCCTGAGCCTTCCAAACGTGACTTCAGTGGATCTTTAAGTGGTCCCTAAACAGGAAAATTAACTACTCTGAAGATGAAAATTAATTTGGATCTATGACATGGCGCTTACAACAGCGGGGCACTGGAATGGAGGAGTCAGAAGATCCCTCCCTCCCCTATGTTCCTGTGGTTGGGTTTTCCTGTATTTTGGCCTCCTTCCAGGTCCCATAAGTTGATCCTACATTGGGGCATATTCTATTTGATTCTGGTTTCACACCAGTTTAAATCCATCCATTTCAGTGGGGTTACTTCTGATTTGCTATGATCCGAGTTCATAGTCAAAGCTATCATGTGAAAGGGTTGAGGACCTGGTGACTGAAGTCCTCACTATGTCCACCTAACAGTAGCACAAGCTTTTCCTCACTGCTCAAGTAAGCCTGGTAGAGTGGATAGTTCCAACTCTATGGTCCATTTGGTCCTTGGCCTCTCACTACTTTATTACAAAAGTAATGAGCACTTACTAACCAAGAACTGTGCAGTGATGTAGGTCAAGTGGCTGCCAGCAGTTGTGGCCTAATAGACAGAGTATGTGACCATGATGGAGGAAACTTGGGGTCTAGTTTTGGCTCTACTGAGGCTCAGGTTCTAGTTTTGGCTCAATCTGCTGAAGCACCTCGAGTGAGCTACTTCACTTTTCTGTGCCTGTGCCTTTGTATGCAAGTTCAAGATAATGATACTGCCTACTGTTGTAGAGGGCTCTGAGGTCTGTGGACAGAAAACATTATAGAAGACCGGTATTACCGAGGTCTAAGTTGGACTAATATAGCAGCCTACACATGAACATCTAGGGTTTTATCTTGAGCCATATGGTCCTCTCTGAGCAGACGGATGGTTGTTAAACTGCTAGACATTACTGTATCCACGACTGTCATACTGGAAACTAGTTCTGCTAGGACTTTAGTGCAGTCAAGTGCAGATGGCACTGCATTAAGATGTGGAGGTCTGGGCTCAGGTCCTATAAGGCCAGGCAAGTCTCATCCCCCTGTATGTCCCTACTTCTCTTTCCACCCTTGGTGCCTTGTCTGTCTAGACTGTTAATTAATCACTGCCACTTTGTAGGGGTGAAGAAGCTGTGAAAGAGCAGGATAGGATTTGCACAGAACCCAAGAGGGAGCTGACATTTGAAACCTTGATTCACCCAGATGGAAGCAGTGAACTGACAGTAAGCATGTGAGCACTTGGCTCCTGTGTGCTGACAGCTAGCCCTTTGCTTCTTACTTGCCTGAGCTGCGAGGTGGACTTATGGGATCCTCTGTTCAGACCCGGCCTCTCGCCTTACAAATTTAGAAGTGAGCAGCACCTCAGGTGCTAGGTGCATGCATGAGAATTTAAGGAATCCTAAATCTATCTTGATAGGAGAAAGGAGTAAGGTAGTAGTGAGACATGAGCATAATGGGTGATCTTCATATGCATCTCTAATGGCATATTCCCTAAGCAATCTCTAGCAACATGGCTCGACTGAACTTAGATGGGTCTTTCTCCTAAACAGGATGTTATTCTCCCAAATTAATGAAGCATTTTTCTTCCCCTGAAAGAGTCAGCTTCTGTCTTTCTCTCTCAAATGGTGCCATACTAAAATTACCTCCGAACACCCAACAGCTACTCTCATCAGTCTTCTGTAGCGTTTGGCACTGCAAGGTAACTGCTGTGGGTGCAGAGGGCAGAATGCATCCCTTGAAGCTACCATGGGCAAGAGTTGAGGATTTATCTGTACAGAAATAAATGGCTTCAGCAAGGTTGAGCATTACCCTAGAAAATTAATTAGCTCTGGTCTCAGCTTTGTGAGCCTTCGGCATCTGCTCGATGAACCATGCCAATACTGACTAGCCCGTTAGATGGAACATTAGCTGACATTCATTTCAAAGGCTGCAGGGAAAGAGAGAGACAAATCCGGAGAACTAAAAGCCCTTCCAGATTTTTTTGGTTACAGTCTCTTTGTAAGAATTTGCCCCTGCCCCTTCTAGCAACCATAGTTTTCCATACGGTATTTTTGTTTCCATCACCACATGTAAATTCTGCATCCAGGCCTTTTGGTTGCTATTGTATCTGACCCGTTGCCAAGAAGGGCCTCCAAATAGGTGGGAAACTTCCAACAACCACGCAAGATGCTGATGGTTATGCTGGCTGTGATTCAGTAAGGGATGCTTTGAAACATGACTCAGGTTGGAGGCATGAGGTGCTGTGTTGCGGGAAGCACCATTATGCAGTTAAGTAGTAAAAATGAGTCATTGAACAATCCATGTCATTGTTGGAGCAGAAATGTTGAACTTTAGAGGGACTATGGTCCATAAGATTAGGTGTGGGACCAGGAATAGGAAGAGCTGAGTTTTAATCCTGTTTGTGACATTGACTTTCCCTGGCACTCGTATGAGGCTCCGAGAGACCTCTCTGTCCACAATACCCAGCACCTACACTGTAACCATAGCTCATCACTCCTTACATATCAATACCTACACTTTAACTATAACAGCAGAACTGGTCAATGATGTAAAATTATCCAGCTATATTTCCCTTCTGATATACTAGTGCCAAGGATTTTGAGGCACTCCTCAGCCATGCTGTCCTGCTGTGTCTGTAACACAGGATGTGTGGAAGGGCTAGAGGAAATTTTGAGAATCGTTGTCTCCAATATTCAGTTTAGATCTAGACCTGAGTTGTCTCTGTATTTTCAGCATCACCAAAACCAGTGCCCCCAGAAATATGGGGGAGCCTGACCCCATACAATGTCTGCTCCACAACTGCTCTGATCATTTCGGGTAGACTTTTTGATTCAAACCTCTGGACTCATGGATTTCATCCCTATGCAGTTTGATAGCAATGACATTGGTTGTGTCTACAATAGCCATCATAGTGCTGTTCCTATGAGAAATTAAATCCAATCCTTTACAGTGTCTTTTGAAGCACTCCCCAGAGTCTAATGTTCAGGTTGTATCTGGATTGATTCATTGCATAAATTAGAACATGCTGGGAGGAGGAGATCCAACAAGTCTTCGTGTGTGTGGGATATGAAATGGGGCTCAGCAGCAATGCTACCAGGGTGGATCCTCCTGGTGGGAAGAGGCTTCTAGCCAGTATCAAGTGTCAGCATTGCTTTCCAGTTGGCACACTAGATCTGACCCCAGCAGAGAGAGACTATTTGCCCCCACACCCCGTCCACTGTTTTTAAAGCACTAGGGTGGAATAAATAATACGTTCCTCGACAGAAGGTCAGGTCAGGTCACTGTACCAGGTCTTTATTGACACGCTGTCACAGGCAGGCAAGGCTTGGCATGGAGTCAATAGTAACAGAGCATGATCTCACATACCTCCCATGCAGCAATATTTCTCTTAATGAGGCCATTTCAGAGTATACATGGATGGTGCATATGGGGTTTTTTCCTCCAGCCTCATCAGTCAGCGCTTGGCTTGTATTTTAAAGGAATGAGGGAAGAGGAGAAGAATTTGACAGGGTTTTGGGGGGTGTTTTTGTTTTTATAATAGAAAGGCTTACGCACAAGGGAGACTGTCCTCAGTTCTGCAGGGAGGCAGTCAGCAATGGAGAAGGCTCTGAGCACTACCAAAGCCTACTGCTGCTGGTAGGAAACCTTCCCCTGTTCATAGATATTAGGGTCGGGGGACCTCAGCAGATCATCGAGTCCGACCCTCTGCCCTGGACAGGAAAGAGCGCTGGGGTTGTTGCTGGTACTCTTTGGGTGTTTCTGAGCTGATGTAAATATGGCAGAAACTCAGGAACTGGACAGTACAGAACAGCACTATTGGTGACAGCTGGTATAGAGGAGCTGATGATTTGGAGTCCAGCTACCATGGCAGTGCAGCATTGCTTGCTTTATGAAGGAAATGGGGCAGCAGCAGCTGATGAAACTTGGAAGATTCCTTGGTGCCCTGCCAGTCCTTGGAGTCTGCAGTACCTTTTGCTGTCACTAATGGGCACTAATAGGCTGTCGCTAATAAAGCCAGATGTTTTGCCAAGGCTTGTAGCACTGTTCAGAGGTGACCAGATCTGAAGTAGGGGAAGTTTATTATCCTAATGGTGCAAGGATTATGCTGATACCCTGAGATCATACAGAGAATCAGGAAGGCCCCTGGGAATCTGCTCCCCTACTACTCTAATCATTTCATATTGAGGTGCATTTTTGGAGACGAGTGAATGCCCACTTCCCTCCAAGTGCCCAGGGATTTCACCTGTGTTTGCTCTGCACACCAGTGGGGTGTTGTGGGAATGAGCAACCATCTTGGGCATGAGGTAGAGTCAGCAGAGCACAGCATACATTCCTCCCAGAGTGCTGAGCAGCTGCAACCTGTATTGGTCAGGAACAACGTGGCAAGTCATGGGTGTCACTCCCAGATGTAAAGGGTCCAACAACATCAAGACATGCTGGGAAAGGCTCCTGTAAAAGGGTAAATTCTAACTAGGGAGTTAAGTAACGGATAGACAGTCAGATAGTGGAGTGCTGTTCGGGAAAGGAGGCTGAATAATGCCCCTCTTCTGGCATGTCCTAGGTCTGTATGAAAAATGACCAAGGATTCTCAGGTCTAGAACCTCATATATTATGCAGAGAAACAAGTTATTTCTTGTGCTTGGATGTGTTTCTATAATCAATAAAACATTTCCATAGCACCTTAAGACAATAACTGCATGAGGGATGGTATTACTTCCTGACTAAATGCTGTAAATTATGCGTTGGCCCCAGCTATGAAGGCATCTGCCTCCCTCAGCAATACCAACACGATGGAGTCATTGCTAGAGGTGCACAGGGGCCTAAAACAATCCAACACTCACCAGCAGGTTTCCTTAAGCAGCATGTTTTTTAATAGCGCAGGCCAAGTCAGTCTTGTATATTCTTCCAGTGTTTGTTATAACAACATCAAGATGAATTATTTTGGCATTCAGAAGCATGGTTTTTGTGTGACTTACAGACGCTCCATAAGATTGGAATATTTGTTAATGTCCCCTGATTCCAATAGCCTTTCAGGTCACCAGTACCAGCCCACACAGGTGGCAATGATTACCTGAGAGATGGGATCTCTCCTCCACCACCACCACCCTCCAAGACAAGGATACTGGCACTAAATGATCTTTTGTTGGGAGGCGTAGAATGTCTTGTTTCTTACTGGTTTTGAGTTTCTCTAGTAGCTTCCCCACAGGAGATCACAATTTAATGTGTACAAGCACAAGGTACTAGTCAGTATGGTTAGCTGCATAGAGGAGATTTTCCTTGAAATGCATCAGCCAGCTTTGTGTCACTTCAAAGGCAGCCTTCATTTTTCAAAACTAATGAAAACTATTTTATGGCATAGGCAACGCGTGGGGGGACATGTGCCCCACCTAAAATTGGCTGATGCCAATGCCTGCGTTGCCACCTGTGGGCGGTCATTGCTTGCCACCCCCCACCCCCCCGGCTGCCGACACTGCCATGGCTGCCTGCAGGCAGTCCTCGCCGTCGACACCACCGTCTGCAGGCAGTCGCCATGCTCTCCCAGCTTCAGGAGGCATGTGTTGTTTATATTTTATGTGATACAAGAACCCAACTTATCACAACCCTGCTGTCCTATCCCAAGTTTCTCTTTGGCAGAGAATGCTGGTCTTATCAACTAGTGCAGTGATGCTGTGATACTGAAGCTATCATGCACACAAGTTAATCACTCATCTGACGTAGAAAAAACAGACTGATTTGTATTGGTATAAACATCTGTGGATCGTTACAGCTGTCTCCTCACTAGGAATTGCATTGGTTTATCCATTGCTGTGGCTAAATTATACAAAATCTGCATGTGAACAAGCTCTAAGAATATGAACAAAGGCAAAATGTACTACCAAATTCATTTCAATTTGCAGTGTAAGCAGGACTTAATTGTGCAGCTCTGCAGTCAAAATATACTAAGGGCCTTGCGACTCCCACTGAGGTTGATGGAAGTGTGTCTGTTGATCTGAATGAGACTTAAAGCAGCCCTGTACTTTTTAGTACATCATTGAACCTTCTACCTACCCACAGCTGGGTGCTCTTCCTATGGGTTGAGACAGTAGAAGAATTTAGCCTTCAGTTACTGGCATATGGTCAGTAATCTGGGGAGCCAATACAGCAAAGATAGCTTCCAAAGAATCCATCCCAGGTTTCACCCTGAGCCTAGCTGCACGCTGGAATAGGATGTGGAGAGTTGAGCCCATTCTGGGTGGGTGCCCAGGCAGTGCAGACTTAGTGAAGCTTCAAGAAAGAGAGAGTTTCTAGGCTTGGATGTGCGAAGCAACCAGGACACACATGTCTCTCTTTTCCCCTCCCCCATTCTGGAGGCAGGTAAATTGAGGTCCTCAAGAAGAAAGACAGGAATTTCTCTCTAAAAGGAAACAGCTGCCTGCTATTCTAGCTGCTGCCTGTCTAGAGACCCACGTCAATAGGTGACCATGTGGATGCAAACTTTTGTTTTCTCAAATGCCACAGGGACATGAATACATCAACACACCACTCACGTTACATCAGCCTGCTCTTATTTTCTGAGTCTGAAGGTCTCCATCTTATTTTGCTGAAGGGCTCACTCCTCCCCCCAATCTCAAACACATGAAACTCAATGCTCCTATTACACCCTGACAGGGGCAGTTAGCTCTTTCTGCAAACACATTGGAACGGTTAGGAAAGACCTGACTTCTGACCTGCTCTGACCTTCCCTGCTTTGACATGCAGCATGCTGGGAGCCCCCCTCCCACTCCTTCCAAACCATTCCCATTCCCTCCAGTCCAGAACTCCTGCGTTGATGAGGGAGAAATTTATGGCCAAGAAAATAGCAGTTAATACTTCATCTTGTTACAGGCCCACTGCCTGGCCGGGCCGTCCTGAGGCTGTGTCTTGCTGTTTGCAGTGACTTTACCACTGAGAAGAGACCGATGCATTGGTATGGTGCTTTTCCCAATAATCTTTTACAAAGAAGGGGCCTTTATTTCTCTCAGAGAAAGCAATGCCTTTGCTCAGAATCTAAACTCGCTGTGAGGCAGTGATGTGTTGTCTTTCAACCAAGCACTTAACAGTCTGAGGGCCCATCCAGTCCACATGATCTATGTGGAAGGGCAGATTTTGAGACATGGCAAGGTGTGTGTTTCCCTCCTGGGTGCACAGGAATGCACATTCAAGCATCTAAATGTCCATCAGCCCATGGAGTTGCAGTCAGTGCCAGATAATCTAGGGGTGTATTCCTGTTCCCTTATATGTCAGCGGGGACCTTTGCCATTTACTGCCCAGAGAGTCCTATAGACCAATTCCCCACACAAGGACTTATCTGTGTCTTGTCCAGTGCAGACCCTTGCCCTACTCTCACTGCTTATCAGGTAGGAGACTGGCTTTGTGTGGACTCAGGGGAAGGGAGGAAGGATGATATCAATGGGGCAAGATTTCTGTGCTGGTGGACAGCTGTGCTCCCATCCTGGAGGGCGTGCCAGTCTCCCCATGAACTGGAAATGTTGATGTGGCATTCTCTGTCAGGGGTGTGCCCTTGTCCAAAATCCCCCGTGGCCCTGTCCTGACTAGGCTACATGCTTGCGTGCAAACTGGCTGGCACTCTCCCACCCCAGAAATGGCTGCATTACAATGATGCAGAGTTTGCTAGGTTACTTGGAGATGGGTTTAAGTCCATTTATGTTAGTTCTGCCACTTTGGATTAGGCCATCCCTGTTGGTGGTGCACATAGGAGGCACATGCTGGGTGTCCTGATTTCACCAGCAGGCAACACCCAACCCTTTATAGATAAGGGCAGTGCAGACCTGCAGGCCGCTAAGCCATTCTCACAGCACTGTACAGGAGGGAGTCCTCTCTCCCATGACTGCGGTGATCATTTTGTACTCTGAAGCATGAGATTTGATTACCCTTATCTTAGCATGCATAAAAGTACTGCAAATGTTATTAGCAGTCATAAAATTAAGATCAGCATGAAAGTGGGCATTAAGGAAGCTGATTTACATCCTGGATCATAAATTCCCACCTTACCTGCAGAATCTCCCATATTCCTATTGGGATTGGACCAACTCAGCTTCACTCACAGGGAACACATGGGCTTCATTTGACCTTTTTCTCCATCCAGTTCAGCCTCCTACAGAGATGCTGGACTTGATGTACCTCTTTTGCAACCTTTGCAGTGACTTCATGGCTAATGGTGTTTTAAGAGGGAGCATCTGACTTGCAGACTTTGGGTCTGCAGCCAGGGCTGCAGGCACACTGGACAGTGGGCACGTCCACATGAGATGCTAACTGCAGTAACCAAAATAATACTATGCACTAGCATGTCATAGCACCGACAATGTTAATATGCTACTGTGCAGTATTATTAGGCTTCTGCACAGTTGTGTCACTAAAAGGCATTTGCCAGTGCTACTGCACAGTAACTGTGTACTTATTTAGTACTTGATTATACAAGTCTTAAATAAAGGCGTAGTAAACACTATGCATTAGCGTCCCGTGTACATGTGCCCACTCTGGCATACAGCCTTCCCCGCCCAGAGTAACAAAGGCAGCAGCCCAGGCCCTTTCTCTCCCACCCAGGGATTAAAATACCCTTGAAAGTAGGTTTCAGGTGTCCCTCCTATGTGCACTGCTACCTTGGGCATATCTGGTTGGTTGGGAGGGTTAAGCCTACTGCTTGCCTCTCTGCCCCACCAAGAACCCCATGTTGCAATGATATTGCAGCCTTCCCCATGACAAACAAAACATCTTGAAACTATCACCTCAATCTGCCTTGCTTCCTTACAAGACCCTCTTCCCATCACTGAACTTTTGGAGCACCTCACAATATTTTACATCTCTTAATTCTCATTTTATAGATGGGGAACAGAGCCTTGGAGACTAAATGACTTCCTCAGGGCCTCAAGTCCCAGGCTAAGAATTGAACCTAAGTTTCAAGCCCATGTTATGACTATTTTCCACTGTGACATGCAGAGTGGTTCAGAGGCATTGGTTCAGGCTGTAGAAGAGGGCCCCGGGATCATCTGCACTCAATCATATTTCCAGTTTCTTTGTAACCGTGTTGATGATAAACTTGCTTTTGTTCCAAATGGACATTGACATTCAGATGTAATTTTATGACTCCAGGAACTGGGTCCTTGAGAAAAAGTCTCTAGTCCCCCTGGTTTCATCCAGTGCTGTATTTATCCACACCTATACTCTGGGAGGGGGTTATTTCTTGTTTAGGACCAATTCATCATTATAAGTAAGATTTATAACAACATAATCCAAGAAAAATGCTTTGCATTTTTATGACACACTCTTCTTAAGTGCTTCCAAACACCTTTTATACTGAACCTCACAAATGCAAGTATTTTTCTATCTAGTGTATAGTTAGGGAAACAGGCATAGGGAGGAGTGACACACCCCGAGTTTCACACACAAAGACCGCATGGCAGGACAAGCTCGAGAACTTAGACACCCTGATTCTCTTGTCTCTAACCTGTCATCTACAACCTGCTATTGCTCAATGGTAGCAAACACATCAAATCACAGCTCACGCACCGTGCAGACCTACAGCCAGCACCAATGGAGCATGTAAGCATTGACTCTGACTCTAAATGGCCTGGAATAATCGTAGCTTGCCAGAGAGATCCAGCGTATAACCACAGCATTAGCACTGCAAATGCTCCACCTAATTACCCTCCTAAATCACAAGCCAAATTCCCAGAAGGCCAAATTTCCCTTTCTTCCGTCTTCCCCCCAATCTTTTATCCAAGCCTGTCCCTCATTCTTGCCTCCCTGTGAGCAGATCCTAAGGTCTGGCATTATATTTCTTCGCAGCTAATAGTCAGACTATGAAATCATCCGTCAAACAACTCCCGAGCCATTTGAACAAATCGTGACAAATTTCCTTCATATTTATAACCCCGGAGATGGGAGAGCAGACTTGGGAATACTGCCTGCTATTGTTCTTCTCCTCCCCAGGCAACCGAAGTGAAAGAGGCCCAGTTCAGGTCAGCTTTGAGGACTAGCTGGAGGACTCAGACCTAGCTAGGCCTACCGACTCAGGCCATGTTGGACTGATTATGGAGCAGGAAGTGAAACCTGACATTGCTGACACCTCACACCCTCCCCATATCCTGTCTCCTAGACGATGAGAATAAAGATATTGCCTTTTCAGTGGCATTGACATTTTTATACCTTTTAATGAAAGGAGGAAACTGGAAGGAGGAGGGAGCAGCTCTTTGGAAACAGGCTGAGGGACAGGGAACTGGGTTACGGTGTTTCAGGAAAATGGTTGGGGGGCGGGGAGGTGAGTCGGAAGTTGTATGAAGAAGAAAACATTTGTTTTAACAAAGCCAAGCAAGTTCTCTCTCTGCGCAGGGTGAAGCAAAGGGTGTTAGAAATTAAAAAAAAATTAAAAAGTCAGGAAGGAAGTTCATTTGTGGAGAGGACGCAGTCCAAAGTTCACAGTTTGTAATATTTTCAAATGGAGAGCAGAGGAAGTTATATAGAGTGTAATCCCAGAAAGGAGATTAAGGCTGACTAGGGCTGAGAGCCCAACTAGATTGCCTCTACTTGTCTGGCGAACAAAGTGTATATCCCCTCTCTGGCTCTCTGCTGCTCTGTTATCTCAAAGGGGTCAGACGCCTGCCCAAATGGGCCCCTCTGAGGAAATGCTGAGGGTTTATTTTTTCTCCTTTGCCTCCCACCCCAAATCATCTGAAACCTTATTGCTCAAACTTTAAACGAAAAGGCACATGAGGACACAGACCAACCCAGAAGAGCTCCAGCCTGCAGCCCAGCAGATGAAAGGGGGTGGGATTTTGCTACAAGATTATCAGCACCCAAAAACAGGAGGTTATTGTGGGAACTGAGAGCTTATCAGGTGTCCACTCCCATAATAGCTTGGGCCCCAGGCTGCTGCTTAACTCTTATATGTGGGCCATGCAAGCCTTGCTGGTCAGCATTGCCGGGGGACCTGACAACTGGCTTCTGCTTATGGCAGGCCCAGCAGCCACATCAATGCTCCGGTTTTCATGATGCCAAGATACTGGTTGCTGCTACTCCTTGCGGGCTCTTCCTTGGCAGCTAAGTAAGGATTCAGGCCAGCACGGAAGTCCTTGTTTTACATGATTTATGTGCTTTGCTGCCCTGGTACTTGCTTTGCTGCCCTTGGATCTTGTGGCTGGAGGCTGTTGCCTCAGCCCTGTGGTCAAACAGCACTATTATCTACCTCTCGGTGCTTTTCCTGAGCAGCTTTCAAAGCTCTTCACCTGGAGGTGAGCATCATTATGACCAGTTTGTTGATGGGGAAACTGAGGCACAGAGCAATTAAGTCACTTGCCTGAGATCACTCAGCAGGCCAGAGACTCGAACCAGGCCCTCTTGAAGCCCCCATGTTTGCTCTAGCCACTAGACACCATTTCCCTGCATTGAGGCTTCTGTCTTAATGGCGCCCTTCAGAAATCGCTGCTGCATGAAGGATACTAGCACTGAATGGACTAAGTCCGAGTGAAAGCCCAGGGAGCAACAGTGACATTGCAGGGAATGGTAGGCTCTGACACCAAGTTGAATTTACACCTACAGGTACGTCTGTCACACCCAGCACCTGCTCTACTAATGTGGCGCTATTCCATCTGTTGTCTTTGGAGCCGTTTGTTACAACCCTGGCAACCAAAAGCAAAACTCTTGCAACTTTTCTTCCAGTCACTATTTAGGTTAAACTTACCTAGGTTTAACCTATTTAGGTTAAATTTATCTTACCTTTCTGATGGAAGAAGGATATGCTTTCTGCCTTCAGAGTGCAAGCACCCCTCAGATCCCACTTTATTCACCATATCTCACCTGCAACACTTTGTATCTTCTGAACAATCAATGCGCTTTTCACCCCACTTGTAGAGGGCTTTGGGCCAGGTTGCCAGCTTGTGCAAAGCAGCATAGATAAATTTCTTTACACTAGGTGAAGTCTTGGCCCATTTTATTTAAAATCCTGAAAGGCAGTGACTGCACTTGTGACAGCTGCTGTTGCCTCTCAGACCTCTCAGTCTGAGGCAGTTTTGTCACTCCCATTAACCCACTAAAGGAATTAGCCATGTAATGAGCTAGCAATCTGTCAAACTGGGGCCTTTGGTGGAAGCCACTTTAAAAGTGGCAGTGAATATGTGAGATACCAATTTCCATTTGATTGGCTCAGCAAAACAGAGACCAGTTCACTGGCTCTTTGATAAATTAAGTCTCACACTTGACTGGGCCCTTTGCCAGGTGCATATTCATGGCTCTACATTGCACTGCTGCTCAGTGAAGGGTTAATGGCAGGTTTTGTCCAATTCACTGGCGCGCCTGGTGCTGTCTGCATGAGTTAGCAGGTATGGATTGATGTTTGCCAGCATAAATCTCCCACTCATTGGATCCTTTGTTCACCTCAGACTATTTCCCAGCTCTTTTATGGCTGCAGAATGAGTCAATTTCTCCTTATTAGAAGGATTTTTTTTCCTTTCCTTTAATATTCTTTACCATGTTCATTCTTAGGCTCTCAGATCTTACAATCCTTGCTCAAACCAAGCTCCTATTCAGTTTTGCCTGTAGAAGTGTGACCTGCGGGCAATTCCCTGGACCCCAGAAGTCTGATTCAGCGCTCGGTTTTGAGGCCAGCTCTGGAATTGCTCGTTTTAATTTCATATGTGACCTATTAATGGCTTCCACTCTTATCAGGAATATATGGCCATGATGTTGGGTTCACTCACTCATATGTTCATGCTAGCTGTTTAGCTGAGGTAAAATGGAGTCGCTCTCCTAGCTCCAGTGCAGCTCTGGGGATCTGGCTCGGGGGGCTACTCTTGTGCAGATAAATGTGGCTTCAAGGACTTACTGAATCAGGGTTGAGAAATGGTGGATAAGTGCAAAGGAAGCATATTCCTGGTTAACCCAGGAAGCCCTGCACTGCATGTCAGAGCTGACTTTTTCCATGTGACTCAGGACTCACTTCAATCACAATTAATTTGTCCCTTTAAATACCCAAGTGGCATAACATGTAGATTCACATCCATTGTACATGACCCTAACCAGGTTCCCTGGAGAGCACAGTCATGGGCAAAGTACTTACAGATCCTCCCTTGTTTGCTTTAGGACAGCTGGCAGGGCTCTTTCCTCCCCAAAGCGGTGTGAGCACCTACTCTGGACACGTTCAAGAAGCATTTGGATGATTATCTTGCTGAGGTCATCTGACCCCAGCTGACTTCCTGCCCTTTGGACAGGGGGCTGGACCCGATGATCTCACGGGGTCCCTTCCAGCCCTAATGTCTATGAAATTTCGCATAGGAGGTTAGCTGTGGGCCACTTACATAGGCCCTGGAAATGCTGTCTCCAAAGAAAATTACTCCCACCTGCCATTGAGTGTGGGGGCCTCTGCTGCAATGTCCCTATTTTCCATCTGCTCGTCCCTGCTCTAATCTGCTCCAGATTAATGAATCGGGAAAGAAAATAAAAAGTGAAAATGAAGCCCTGAAGAATAAGAGCCCAGACCCCCAAAATGAGGAAGGGAAATTGGAGCGGGTAGAAGGCAGGTGTGGCAATAAATTGTCTAACCTCACCCTCCCACCCCCCTTCGTTTCCTCTCTGCTCAGTGGCATGAATAAAGAGACAGATCTTTTACAAGGCTGGCCAGGTCCAGTTTTACAGACCTGAGCTGGTGCCTTTAAAAGAATCTTTTATGCCCTGCTCACCTGAGTTCTGCGCACTTGGGTCTTTCCAAGCACAGGCTGCTATTTAACCCTTGGACTTGTGGAAAACTTTTGAAACACTGAATAGCCACTGGGTAAAGTGCATAAGCAGAATTAGGAGCAAGAAGCCAGCCCCTTCCTTCCTCCTGGGAACTGACATCACTAGACTATAGAGACAAGCACTTTCTTTCATGCTCACCTGCTGGCCCCAGGACTCCTGCCTTCTTTCTCACCTAGTGTCAATAGGAGGAATAAAGAACCCCCTCAGCCCTGCCTGGTCTACAGCTGGTGGTTTGGGCTCTTTCCCAGGAAACAGGAGAGGTGAGTTTCAACCTCCTCCAACTGAATGAAGCCTAGAATCTAGGTCTGCTACTGCCAGGAGAGGTACCCTAACCACTAGGCTACAGGGTGGATGAGTTAGTCTCCTCCCTCCATAGTCCATGCTGCATCTGTCAGGTGCACCGGTTCGGTAGATGTCTCTCCTCTGGCTGAGCTGGATGTTGTCAGGACAGAAATGCAGAAGGCTCCTCTGTAAAAGAAAAAAAAAACCCAGGAAAGCTGTGTGCTCTACGGTGCAGAATAGGATATCTTGTAATAAGACTTCCCATTGTCATAACAGGAGAGCTCTGCCTCTCTGGGGGTGGAACAGGATCCCTCTCTCCTTTGGTGAGAAGCTAGAAAAGGTTTTGGGTACTGTTCTTTTAAAATGCCTCCTAGGTGCTTCAAGAATCCCACTAGCCACTTAAACCCTTTTATGAAACTGAACCAAAGTCTTATTTAATGTGGCTCATCCTGAAGTTGTCAAGGGATCGGAGCATGTGTTAATCTTTTATTGTGATGCATTAAACAAGTAAAAAGTATCGGTGATACTCCTTGATAGTGAAGAGTGTAAGCAGAGATTCAGTATTCATCAACTTCTATATCTATTCCAGCCGCTACTAGAGATGGAGTCCAGATTAATGAATCAGGAAAGAAAATAAAAAGTGAAAATGAAGCCCAGAAGAATAACAGCCCAGACTGCACTGAATGGGTCACAGCTGGGTCTTTTAAACCACAGCTTTGTGTTCAGATAGGTCAGGAAATTACAACCCCACAATTACAAGCAGGTCAAAATTAGGTTTTTAAGCTATCTTCCCTTTCTCTGGAGTATAAGACCTTGGGTGGTCTTGTGGTTGGGATGTTAAACTAGTCTTCTGGACACCCTGGGTTCCATTCTCCTCTATCTTGCTGAGTGACCTTGGTCAAGTCACCTAGCCTCAGATTCCCAAAGGTATTTGGGAGTGTAACTCCCATTGATTTCAATAGGATTTAGGCATCTAATAACTTTGAGAGTCTGGCCCTCAATCTTTCTGTGTCTTAGTTCTTCAGATCTAAACAGGGATAACAACACTCTCCTACTGCACCAGGCAGATATAAGGATAATTGCATGAAAGCTGTGGGGTGTTCACATACTGTAGTAACTGGAGCCATATAAGCATCAAGGATGGACAACAGATTTCCAAACTCTTTTTTTCAGAATATGGATAACTTGGGTTTGTGGCATGGAAAGGGAGAGAGAGACTGCATGAAGTATAGATCAGTAAAAATATTCTCATTCAAAACATACTCTCCCACCCTGGGTGGATTTGAAGTTTGCTTTGGTCATGATGTGACTCTTTCTCAGCGACAGACATTTGGGGATCTGAAGCAATCCTGCAAAGAGCCTGACCCTTACAAAAGGAAACAGCAACCCCCAGGGGTCCAGGCTGCAGCAGAAAAAACTTGTGGTGTGTCTGCAATTCAAATGCTCTACACTGACACACTCAGCTTCTCACGCTAGAAGCACCTCCAACATTTCTTTCAAGATGTCCATGAGATACATATATCGACAAATCCTTTTTATGCCTGTCCATCAGCATGGCAGCAATACTGAGGTCAAATGAAGTCTTGCAACTCATCTAATTTCTACATTTTATATCCCTATATTCTCCTTGTGTCCAGTTGCAATTCCTTGCCAAGATACCCATGTACCACTCTGGTCATCAGAATGGGACTTAGTGCAGGCATGAATGTCATTCTTGGTGCGTGACCCCAAAAGTGTCCCTGGCAGCAGAAACCTGCAGTGATGCAGCGTCCAAGCCCCTGTCCCACCCTGGGGTCACTTAAATTCCCCAGGAGATGACACCTTGGTGGAAGTATTGTCCTGGGTCTCTATGGGGGCCAACAGCTGATAAGAGGAGGAAGAGCAGGAGAGATTTATGCAATTAGGTCCTCAATCAGAACTCTTAAACGTGTGCCTAAAGCTTAGCAGTTGCTTAAGTCTTTTGCTGTTTTGGGCTGTATATGGTGAACCACATTGTGATGAGTGGAGTTACGAGAGCATTGCTAAATCCTCTTGATGTTATCTTTTCTTATGAGTGCTGTTGCTAGACACGGTTCAGATGCTTCAGCTCAATCAGTCCATCCACCACTTCAGGGTATGGAACAATTCAGTCCAGACAGCCTTCAGAAAGAATAACTATGGGCATCAGAGAACAAGACCTTGTACTGAAAATAACTCCTTGGAATAAGCTTTCCACTTCCAGTGCTGCAGTACAATAAGTAGAGGTAACTGTGTTCTAGGGCTTTTCAAGGAGAGATGCTCTTTGTAAAGCCTCTGCTACCATCTAGAGGACCATCAGCGCATACAAGAATCATGGCCATGGTATCTAACATCACCTGTCTTGAAAGTGCTGGAAAATCATTTAGCAGGGCTGCTTAAAAAATGGAAAAAATTTGCTTCTGAATGTGCTTTTTAAACTAAGTAAAAGTTTTTCACAGTATTTTTTTCAATGAAATAAAACATTAAATTTTATTCTGCTTGAAAATGCAGTTTAAAATGGGTTTACTTTTTAAAATGCCTTCCTTTTTCTATTGGAATAATTGGTGTAATTGGAAAGAGAGAAAAAAAAAACCCACCAGGAGACCTACTGTGTCTCAGGGGTGTCGGTTGTAGCTGTGTTGGTCTAAAGACATAGGCAGACACTGATCTCTAGGTAAATCTGATATCTTTTATTAGACCAACTCAAATAGTTGGAAAAATTTTTCTTAGCAAGCTTTTGGGCACAGGCAGCCTTTGTCAGGCTGCAGATGGTTCCAGGGGTATAAACTGCACACAGTCAGTTCAGCCAGCCAAGGGCCTTCCCCATTCCAGCTCAAATTGTCGCTGTCCAGGGCGCATGTGTAGACACTGCTCCTGGGAGCAGTTGACTCTGGCTCAAACTGCTCTGGAGTTTATTCTATCATATTAATTGTACATGTAGATGCACCCCCTATATGCCACTGGGCTGAAGCAGAAGTGGCAGGGAGATAAATATGTGAGCCCACTCAAGCTACAGGGCTGAGTACCCGGGAATGTTTCTCATCGGCTCTCTTTGAGGGCAAGAGGAGGAGACAGCAGGAGTTGTCTTTCTTTCAGAGTGTTCACTGTTGGATGGGTTAATGCCTAAGACATTGCACTGACCTTCACTTAAGTGGCCTGTTGTATGGTCAGGGTCCCAGCTTGGGTTGCATAGCAGCAGGGCACAGAGAGGCAATTCAGCCCAATCTGGGCATTGCAACAATGCAAGTCAGTGCTCATCGCAGTTATAGTAGTATGGTATGGCAGGTGTGAGACCTGGTGCAGGGCGCTGTGTTAGGACCAGGATAGATGTAAGTTTTCCTGATACCATGTGAGGGCATAATGGCAGCCATGTGGCTGGTGTAGTCATCACTGGGTTCAGTAAATATAGACATGCAGTAACGTGGAAGAACTAAGAACAATAGACTTTATTGTGGAGTTGTGAGTAGCCTTTCCAGACACTTGGTTTGTCTCTCTCACTATCTAGCTACTTAATTGAGGGAACATCTCCCAAAACCCAGCTTCCATAGCCTTCTAAGTAAGGGAATGTCTCTGAATTATAACTTCTATCACTACAACCTGCAGCTGTGTGACAGACTGGATGTGGCGCTGCAGCTTGCCTTGCTCAAATGCTGGGGTGGGGCTTCTGAGATTGTGTGCCATGAGATGGCATCACATCAGGCTGTAGTGTGTCATGCTGTCACCATGCGTGGTGGATCTAGGATTTTGATAACAGGAGTGCTGATGGGGTGGCACATCATCACATATAACACAACTCATATTTTTCTCCACTTAAAGAGAAACTAGAAGCTTTACCTATATGCTAGGGGGCTAGAACCATATTATTCAGTTTTAGATCAAAGCAAAAACAAATATAACTATTACTATTGTAATGTACACTGGTTTGCTAGATTATATATTACGTTTGAAGAAAAAACAATGAACCAGGCAAAAAATAGTTAAAAGAATATGATGTCATTAGCCCTGTAGTTATTATAGCTATGTATATGCTTCATACTCAGATTCATAAAACAAAGTCTTGCCTCCTTGAGCATTTTGATAATGCCTCTAGTACTTCACTGTCAGTCATTTCTACTCCTGAGTTAATATTACTACACCTGAGTTAGGCTTTTAGCTAGGGCTAAAAATAGTCTGCAGGGCTGTGAAATAAAGATAAATGATCAGGAATGGGTAACAACCAGCAACATGGCAGAAGAAAGGCTAGTCTGAATAGTGGAACATTATAACCATTAACAAGGAGAGAGGGTTGTTAACACTTGTGGAGTGGAAAGAGATTAGCAGGAATCAGGGAGATGATAATGAGCCATGAAATCAATTGACTCTGCAGCACTGCCTGCATAGAGATGCTGCTGCTTCTCTCAGGCAGTTTGTTTTAAAGTTTGGGTGGAGCAGGAATCAAAATGTTTGGCGGGCAGTGGAGGAGGAACGCACCTGCACCTACAACACGACATGCCTCCCTGATCTGCGCCTGGCTGCTCCTAGCCTGGTGCTGCAGCCTGTCATGAGACAGCATAGCACGGTGCTCCTGTGGGTTATGCTGGCACTAGAGGGCATAGCAAGATGCAGCCGTGTTTCACACTGTTTGAGGCTGTGCCTGCTGCAGATCTCATTTCCAAGGAGGGCCGACGTGTAGCTTCAGCAGCATGCTGCACTGCATTAGTGTGACACACAGCTGCAGCGTGTCACAGTGCTGTGGGGAAGAGACAGGGCTGTGCCGTTTGGAGGAACCCTAACTTAGGGCCTAAAGCAACTGGAACCTGCTCTCCTGTTCTTGATGCACAGAGGATCACACCCGAATCCTTACTTTTGCTGCCACTCAACTAACACACAGCTACAGATACACCCCGAGATTACTGTCCTCTCCCAGGTTGATGCCTCTCCGAGTGCCTCTCTCAGGATGCTGCCGCAGGAGTCCTTCTGCTGTGCAGGTGGTGGGCGCATTTGGTGGGCTGAGAGAAAGCCCCCAAGGCTGAACCAGCACTGAATGGTGCTAGATGTTGCCCTTGCAAAATGGATGTGGCATGAGGAGGCCTGGGATCCCTTGCGTGCCCATTCAGAAGTCAGATTCAGTGTGGCAGTCCTGCCACGAGGTGGTAGTAGAGCCACACCCAAAGCAGCCCTATCCTCCACGCTTGGTGCTGCCATCCCCAGATTTCAGATTGGCCTCCTCCACCTGCCCAGCCCTCCTGGGAGTCCCAGGTTAACAGACTAAGTCAGTTTAATTTTCTTGGGGAAACAGTTATACTTGCACAACAGATAAGAGGCTCGGAGCCATAAGGCTGGAGCGAGATGCAGCTTGTCTGCTTTGGCATGGAGACCCAAGCATGTGGCAGCCTGCCCTTCCCATAGAGCCTCACTCATCCTCACCAGGGAAGGGCCAGCCCTCATTTCACATGGGATCAGGTGCAGAGGTGCTGCCCTCTATTCAGCTGGGCTCAGGTAGCAGCCTGCCACATGGCAGGCTACTAAAAGTACCTGTCACCAGTGCCCAAATCTCTGGCCTGCACTGAACTGGCTCAGTGATTATCAGTCACTGGGCTGCGGACTTCCCTCCCACAGCTCTCCTTTCATCACACATCTCCCTTCTCTCTCCTCTCCTCTCCACTACACTGTTTGGACCTTGGGCACCTACTGTATTACACGTTAATTATGATCAAATAGTAAGGGCTTGAGTGTTTGAGCTTCCTTAAGTCAATAGGGGTTGCATTTGATCAGCATCCCTGGAAATAAAACTCATGGCTTCTTATATCCACATCATGGCAGCCTTATAGCAAATCTGAAAGTGCTTTGCAAGTGCTTCTGAGGGAAGCCTTGCAGCAAGCCCTGAGAGGCAGAGGAACTAGCATTCCCCGTTTATAGAGGGGAAACCGAGGCACCGAGAGAGGAAGTGACTCACTGAGAATGCCTGCTGAGTCAGTGGCAGAACCAGGAATAGACCAGGAAGGGTCTTCTACCTTCAACACCAGTCTGTGCTGTGTCTTCAGCTGGCAATGGGCAGAGTTATGTAGGGGTCACAGTGGAAAAGGCTTCACAGATGATCTAGACCATTCACTGGGACTGGGTGCTATGCAAGGGCAGTAGACACTGCAACTTGGATCACAGCTCCTGTGTCCTTCAGTGCTGTGCAGTCGTCCTGCCCCAGGCACAGATGCCCATGCAAAGTTTTGGGCAGGGCAGGATTGGGCTAGATCCCTGGTTGCTCTAGGATTGATCATACACCTCCTTGGGAACTAAGTTGGCCCTTTGGGACTAGTGCCATGGAAAACCTTCACATGACTCTTGCAATCTGCTGCAAAACTGTGCAGTCAGAGCCCAGCATTGTCCTCTCCCAGCAGGGCCAGCCCAGGGCATGATGGGAAGTGCACTGACAGCCTATCCAAACACATTCTCTTCCAGCCTCAGGAAGGTTTTTCATACTTGTTCAGCTGAGCTTGGAAAACTTTGTCAAGGCTCCTGGAAGCAACTTCTGAAGGTGAACAGGGCCAGGCTTGTAACTCCTGCGTGAGCTGGAGTGCAGAAGTTGGTAGCTTTCCACCAGAGTCATGCAGTTTGTCCTTGGCCCTTTTCTTGTTGCATGTGAGACTGGAGAAAAAATGGGAATGGAAAAAGTGACACTAACTCTCAGGATGTGGACACTACACACCTCTCTCCCTTTTTGTGTCCTATTACTTAGGGACTGCCATATCCCTCTGCAGGCACTGTGTGGATCCCAGTCATTCAGGGGAGACCAAAAGAGCAATTTATACAGAGGGAGACTGGGACAGGACTCGGCAGGCACTGAGCTGGCACTGACACCGAGCAGGCTGTCTGTCACTGATACGATCTCTTGTTCTACCGTGAGCTGCAGCTGTATTGTACATTTCTCCAGTGGTCCAGCACATAAAAGCTGATTATTATTGTTATTGGTACACAGCAGCCCATCATGTCCATTACTTTATAATCCCATCCCACATTATTGCCTCTGTTTCTATCAGGCATTAAACATTTACTTCTGACTTATTGTGTTCTCAGTCTCCTGCTTTCCTTCAGCATCCAGGAGCACTGGAGCAGGTCCCTAAAGCACCTCTTGGTTCTGTCAGACATGATGGGTGGATCAGTACAATGAGTGTTACTGAGGCCCTTTCTGCCTCCCAGCTCCCTCCTGATCATCCCCATTTTGCAGGGCATTTAGGCGCCCAACTCCTGTAGAAATACCTGAAAACATCTGTGCCAAAGAGGCTAGGACGTAATGAGAGCTTGCACAGATGTAATTGTGCTAGGTTCAAAGTACAGCTTGGGTACTGCTAACAGCGTGGTCAGGGCAGCATAAGCTTCAGCACAAGTTGAACGCTGGGGTGTTTACCCAGCTCCCTGGATAGGTTTTAGGTTTTGTACCCAGCTCTGGTGTTATCAAGTCGCAGACTAGCTAGCTCAAAACTAGGTCTGAGATATGCACATACCCCGCAGGACTTGTCCAAGGTCAATGATGAGGCCTGTTACCAAGTAAAGAATTGAACCCAAGTTTCCCAAGCTAATATTCTAATCATTTCCTCTCCAGAAACAACCCTGATGGGTGGGGTTAAGAGAACCCAAGCCATCCCCTTAGGGAGATTCTCCAAAATCATATTTCCAAGCATCTGTGAATTACAAGGTGTCAGATAATATACATCTCCTTAGATTTGTGTGTGTGTGCGGGCGCGCTACATATTATCTGCACAGATGGCTCAAGCTGGCGCAGAGCAAAAGCACCTTTACTCCATGTAATGAGCAACCTACCTTCTGGCCTGCTGCAAGTGATGAACTAGCCCTATTGTCATTTAGAGCAGCCCCAGGGCCAGGATGAAGTTGTTTTGGGGGACTATGTATCTGCTGGAATAGGCAGTTTCAGGAGTCATGATATTATTCACAAACCAGGTCAGTTTGGTGAGTAGCTTCATATGAATAAAAAAGAAATAAAATAATGCTGACATTCCTGAAACCAGCCATTTTCAGTTATGATGCTACCTGATTGGTGCACAAGGGTCAAAATTTGAGCTGCATAATTTGTTAATTTTTTGGGGGGCAAAAAATATAGGTTCAGCATCTGTTCCCAAAACAATTCATTGGTTTTATTGACTCTGCCAAGCTGCTTCTTTCTGGTGGTAGGTGAACCTCTGGGGGAAAAAGAGGAAACACTGCTGTTTTAGTTTGTAATGACTTTTTATTTCAAATTTTCTGTTTTTATTTGAGGAAATTAAAAATATTTTTAAAATAGTTGGAAATGACACAAAGCACTTCAAGTTTTCTCACCATGAATGGTTGCTTGGATCCAAGATGATCTTTTGTATTTTCAGTTGAAATGCTGAAATGATTGGCTTTTGCTTCAGCCCAAAGCCAAACGGTTGGCTTTGTTAGCTTTGGAGTTGGAGGAAAGGAGCCTGAACAGTCTGCAGTCCTGGCTTAGTTAGACCAGGTTCCAAGCAGTTTTGTTTTCTTTACCTCCCCCCCTGCTCCGACTGTAGCCCCCTATTTGAAGGATTTGACAGCTGTTTCAAGGTGAAGCGGTTGTACCTTTTTCATCTGTTTGATCTTATTATCAGCAGCTGGGCCAGGGATGGTACAAACTCAACCTATGGTGTTGTTGAACTCTGTCTCACATGTTTCCAACTGTGCTAGCGAGTTTATGTAGCATGCTGTATTAACGAGCTCTACCGATTTGGTTGGGCAGTTTGACTTCTTAAAAGGGGTTGCTTTAATGCCCGTGACTTGCAGTTTCTAAAAAGAAATATAACCCCGAGCCAAATAAATTACTTAACCCTCTTGTATCTCTCTGTGTATCAGACCCAAGCTACAGTTCCAGAAGGGCACAGGGCAGAAGGCCATATTTAAATTGGTCACTCCATTAATGCTAATAAAAAGAGGGAAATTATAGAAGTAGTGTTTGCAGGCTGGATTTTTTCAGTGGATAACCTTGATGCACAATTGTAAAGAGAGTTTCTAGTGTAAGAGATCTGTGTCTCGGCTGCAGACTGGTTTTCCATTTAGAATCTCATGTAGAAGCTGGTCGGTAACCTCATCCTTGGGTTACTGATGGGAAGCCACGGCATGGAGAGATTAATTGTTTTAGGTAGAGCTATGGGGCTAGATTAGGCATTGAGAACTTGTGAATACCCCAAAACTGTGGCACTTTATGCATGCAGTGCAAACTGTTTAATCCCTTGGCATGAAACAAGTCACCCACGTGTAGCCCCGGGTCCACTGTCTGTATTTTGAACGACAGGACTAAGCTTTTCTGGGCTTCTCTAAAAGAAAGAATTTAGGCGCCTAGCTATAGGGGATGTTTTCAGGGCTCTGTTTCCCAAATTGGATGGAGGCAGGTGCCTGGTCCCAGCAAAAAGTGGGATTTAAGCCCTACCCATCCTCATCATTTCCTATAAACTGCTACCTTCCTGCTTAGAGAACTGGCTTTTACGGATTCCATTTCTGTGTTCATAATTCTCTCCATACGCTGATGAAGCCACCCAGGGACTCTGGCCTTTTGATGTCCATCTTGGATACCTGCCACTCAGAAGCATTCCCAGTCCTAAATTAGCTGACCTTGCTTCCTACACAGTCCATGGGGAAAGGCAGGTGCCTAGGAATGGGATTACAGAAGCGGGGCTCCGGAGCAGGGAGCTGTTTATGCTAGTTATAGTTAGGCATCTAACTACACTTGGGATTCTTAACCAGGAAACCCCTCGTGGAGTGAGATGCCTACCCTAGTGAGCCCATTCCCATGAAAGGGATCTCCAGCCCATGACAGCTTCATCCCAAGCTCACCAGATGGAAAGTGCTGAATGCTGTAGCCTGGCAGTTCAGTTACTTATCTGAGATGTGACAGAGTCAGGTTCGGGACCCTGCTTTAAATCAGGCACAGTGGAGATATGACAATTGGTCTCCCATTTGCGAGCTATATTTCCTACCTGCTGGGTGCAGTGGGACTGCGCACCCAACCAGCCACTGGAAGTCTTGTTTCCTTCAGCTTAGATGTGCTCTGAGAGCACTAAATAGATCCGGCCCCATGGGTGAGATGGGTGGTGGATACCTCACTGAGAATCCCACGGGCGCTTCAGCATGAGACAGGGCACCACTCAACCGTACCAGAGCTTATTTATTTTTTTGTGCATGCCCATTAAGGAATACATTTCCTTTAGGGTAGTTCACTGGCACAAGCAGAGGTGATTACAGAGCTAGCTGAGGAAGAGTGGGTTGTGAATACCAGAAGTAGACTTAGGTACCTAATGAAGCGTTTTGGTCTCCTAAATCTGTTTATACATGTAGCCTGAAACCTCTTTGTGCTTCATTCCTCTCTCTGTGAAGTGGGGATAACAACACATAGCTACCTTACAGGGTGCTGTGAGGACAAAGACAGTAATAGACTGTCAGATACTCAGCTCCAGTGATAATACTGCTGTATAAAGTACCAACAGTAGATTTAATGTATTTTAATTCTGCAGATTTATTCTTTTTCCAGATTCATAATGATATTTTTTTTTCCCTAAATGAGATTATGAATCCACAGTACGGGGACTTGGCCGCAATCAGAAATTCAGTAACGATGAGGCAGCAGAAATATGTTAACAAGCTCGGGAGAGTTGGAAAATGGGCTCTCTTAAAGCTTAGCTGCACCCTGTAATACACTTCTTACAGCGCCTCAGTGCAGGAATCCCCACTGCGGATAAGCGCTGGTACCTCAGCTCGAGTGAGAGAGATAGTTTATATATTATGATAAACCAAAGCACCACCAAGCTGTTCATTTGCCGTGGTTAGAACTCAATTTATTTCTTGCTCGTTCAACAAATGCAATATGAAAAGAGCTGCCTCTGTTTATCTAGTCCAGACAGCAGCAGCTCTCAGCTCTGCTGAATGTAATGGAGGGAAATTGGCCCCAGGAGTCAGACTGTGCTGTTCTCTTAAGCAGAAGAGGAAGGAGCAGGTAAACTGCGTTCGTTAAGCAAGGTGGTGTCTGCTCACATTAGAGTTGGGACCAGAGAAAGGGCATGCGGGGAGGGAGTGTAAACCATTTCCCATGTGGTCCACATAGTTACAGTGCTACTGTAGAAGGTCCCATGTTTGTTAGGGTTTTTGACACAATAGCAAATCCTTTTCAGGGATACAGGGTTTCTTGAGGCTGTTGGCTATTTTGTAAAGTTGCTATTATTATTCCCTATTTATATAGGGCCTGATTGTTCCAGCAAGCTCAGAGATGGATTTTTAAGTGCTGAGAATCCACATTCAGGGCCAGATTGTCAAAAGAAGCCTGCATCCATCGCACTCAGCTCTTTTCAGACTCACCACAATTGTTTTCAGTGCTAGATGGGAGTGAAGCTCTTTTCAAAACCAGCCCCAAATATCCAGAAATGTCAGGAACATTACAACAGGTCTCAGCCTGGGACAGCATCTGAAGAAACAGAAAGGGGAACAAGAGAGCGAACATAACATAACAGTTCAGTGAACAAGATTAGGTTTTCATGTGCCATGCTGTTAATATGCATTTTAACCTGTTCTTTTTCAGCTTTTTAACTTATTTGGTAGGTCTGGTCTGTTTATGATAACATCTCCCTCAGTGGCTGAGCCAGCCCAAGGATAAGAAGTCACCACTTAGTCGCAATGGAGGTGCAGTTTCAACCCAAGTCTTTGATGCTGGAAGTGTGTGGAGCGGTGATAGTTTAGTCAGGATATAAGTGTGATGGTGGGTACGTGTATCCCACACTAGTATAGTGCCAGGGAGTGCTGTGCTGAGAGGTAAGCTGTTCCTGCTTCTTTTGGAAGCCCAAGTAATATAGCCACCTTACTACTGTGCTGGATGTGTGCACTCCCTGTGACTGCGCACATAAATGTCTGTGTCCAGCTTGAAAGATGGTATTTTGAAAATGCAGATTGATGGCTGCAGGCAGTGGCTTCTGGTTATTGTGCTCTACTAGATTAGCCTCTTCAGTGCTGCCTGCCTCTGTGCTGAAAGGAAGTCCACCGGGCTTCTCTTCACTGCATAGTTAATTCAAGTTACAATTCAAGTGAGGCCACTCACTCAAGTCGTATCCACACTCAAGAACCCTTCAAGAAGTCCAGCCCATTGCATTCCCAGTTTACCATTTGTTCAAGAGGTTCTACAGGAGTATCCACTGTGCTGTACAAGAGTATCCCAGCACATCCAACAGGAAAATGGTTATGCGAAATCTCCTGAGACCCAAGCAATATTTTCAGAGTTCAGATTTCGGCCAAATATACATTTTCCCGGCGGGGGGACAGAGTGGTGAATGTGACATGAAGCAAACTCCCAGGCCCGGTCACAGTGCCAGTCCGCCCACCTGTCTTTGGGCATGTGGCCTACCTTACTCTCCTGCCATGCCTTGTCGTAAAATAATTAAGCTGGCACTAGGCGGGAGGCTGCCCTTCGAGTGCCCTGGTGCCAAAGGGTGGTACTCATTTGACTCCAAGCTTCCCTTTATAGTGCCCCATGCCCTGCAAATGTCTCCGTGAGTTGTGCTGTGCTCAGACTGGGCCCAACTCAGCACAGTGTTAGGTCTCTCTCATGCTGCCCTGTTCAGGACCTCATTAATATTGCCCCCCTCTCACTGGGGCCTGTACCACCCTGCCTGCTCTCACCAGGCCTCTTGCTCACATGCCCCATACCAGTCCACATTCATTCTGCCCTGTTCCCTTGAGCGATCTTGTAGGTCATCAGGCTTGTCTCTGCTCTCCTGGGCCAGCCCTGCTGCAGCCTTTTGGGCCTCTCCCATGACCCTCATCTGTGCGGTGGCTGGGCAATTCATCAAACACTGAGCTATCTCTGCCCCTGGCCCCTCACTGGGTAACATCCCCATCCCCCCAGTCTGTTGGGGTCAGTGACTCACCCCTTTAACTCTTGGCTTCATCTCTGACACCTCACTTGGCCTCAGGCCCAGTTGTGGCCTCAGACACCCAAAGGCTTACCTGAGCCTCCCTTCCCCTTTCCTTACAGGGTCTTAACACACTCATCCCCTCTCTAGGGGTACATGCACCTGCCCCTCCCTGAGGCCTCAACACACTTGCCCCTCTCTCTGGGGTCTTACACCTCCACAGATGCCTCCCATGGGTATGCCTGGCCCCACTACTCCCCAGGGTCTTACACCCCATGGCTCAGGTGCTACTCATGGATATGCCTGGCTCCACAGCCCACTCTGGGCTCAGGTGCTCCTCCCTGGGCATGCCTGGCCCTACTCCCCTTCAATGTTGTTGACCCACCAAATGGTGGGGGCTGGGGTTAAGGTGCCCCTACCCACCTTTCACTGGAGAGGTAACTGGCCTGGCATTTTTGGGGGACTGTCCCGCGATGGCCAGTCCCACCAGGCCTCGCTTCCCTGGCAGGGTTCAGTGTTCAGTCATACCCAGGACCAGGAGCCTCCTGCCACCCCCTCAGCTCCTGCACTTACTTCCAAGATGTTCTTTGAGGAGCAGTGCAGCCAGGTGATGTTGCCCCCTTGGCAGCTGGCAGCAAGCTGGTGCCCCAGCCCTAAGAGACAGGATCTTAAAATGGTCATCTCATCATAGCTGGCCTGCACCTGTAGGCTGCCTGCTCTCCACTTTAAAGTGCTCTGCCACCCACCTTCCCCCTTAAAATGGTTCCTAAGGCAGAGAAGGTGGCTCTGCCACAGTGAACAAAAAAAATACATTTTTAGCACTTGGCTTGTGTGAGAGATCTTAACTCTGCTAATAGCATGGTGTGGAAGAGATTATCCTAGATTTCAAGGCCAGATGGTATTGCTACCATCTAGTTTGGTTCTTGCAAAATACAACCACAAAAACTCATTTGATAGGCTACCTACCAGGCTTATCACTTCTGCATGCTCTATAGCATCTCTTTCAGAAGGATAATCCACTCTCAATTAATACTGTCTGAGGTTGGATCTGGGATTGTCACTTAATCCTTTTTGTTAAAGGGGATGACTGCAGGCAGATTTACTGGATGGGTTACAGAGTTGTAATAGATGACATTCTTTGTAACTGCCCCTTTTTTATGTCTTTCAGAGTCTGGCTGTAAATCTGACCAGTTTGAAGCCAGACCACCTCTATAATTTCTGCCAGGGGAGAGCAACAAATGCAGTATTAAAGTAGCCCCCTAGCATGACCTCTAGGCAATAGCTACAGATCTGTCAGATGAAATGAAGGCACCAACCTGCTTGCAACTCTGACTAGCAGCAGCTATCCGGGGCCAGGAATGACAGATACATCTCTTCTTGGTTCACTTCAGCATCAAGCCTATCAATGCTAGTGTGGAACGAGTGTGCTCATGTCAACAGCACTTGAAGTTGGCCCTGTTCCCAGGGTCTTCTTTGTTTAAGGGGCCAGCAGAGCCCTTGTTGGCATAAAGGTCCACTGTGCTCCTACTAGCAGGATAGGGAAGCTGATCTGGTAGACAAAGCACAGCCTGAGGTACTCCTGCAGGCAAGCAATGTAGCCCAGAGGGGATGGATGGCCCAGAAGGTAGGCTATTATCCTATGGTTTGGGAAACCTAGATTCATGTCCTTGCCCTCCTACAGACTTCTTGTGTGACCTTGGGCTAGCTCTTGAGGCCCTTTATTTGTCCCTGTTCAGTATTTAGGCGCTACCGATAATCTCAGAACTACAGCTCAGCTCCTGCCTGACTCTATACTTGTTGGTTTTCCTATTGGTGGCAAATGCAAAACTGCTCAAGCACTGATTGATGAATGAGGTGCTTGGAGAGGAAATGCTGGAGGCCCTGAAGGACAATTGTCAGACTTGGTAGGGAAATGCCTAGGCTGAACTCCCCTTATGCATTATGTGGGCAGCCAGAGTCCCAAGCATAGGGCTGAGGATTTCCCTGAGTCTGCAGCTTTGAGTGGAGCAACATCTCTACACTTTTGAGGATCCATTTTCATTGCTTTTTGTGGCACCTCAGTGCTCTGCAGTTTCAGAGTGAATTGGAAAGAAAAACATTGAAATATCCCAAGAAAGTCTGTGGGATCTGGACTTGGGGCTCAGCTGACTGTAAGAGCTATCTCCTGAAATTTGCTGTTGGGTTTGCAGATGGAAAAAAAACTTCTGAACCTCTGGGTCACCATCTGAACCAACCCCCCAAAGCTCTTGTGTCTAGTCTACCTATCTGTCTGATCTTATCTATCTAATGTAGGCTGGTTTACTGTCACTGTAGTGGCAGATTCTCATCCATCCGCAATGGAGCAGCGAGAGCAAAGTCCTTACTGTTCTTGGACTCTCTGGCTTGCTTCATTTTATGGACATAAAAATATATTTGATGAAATAATGAGCGTCACTCTTGGGTAAAATCCTGGTCTGAGGAGTGTCACCAGGATCTACCCCCTCAATACTTAGTGCCTGTAATGGCAGAAGCTCACCATGATTACCTCCACTGTTAATATACATTATCTTCTCTTCCTCAGCCTCTCCTGCTACGGTTCTGTACTGAGCCCAAAAAGCCTTCACTTGAGTCAACCTCACCTCTATACATGTCACCAACATGATCCCAACCAATCACATGAGTGTTGCCATCCCCCTGCTGCACTTGCATGGAAACCATTGGATACATTTTCATTTACTAATAATGTGATTAAAAAGTCATTTTACTACTAGGACAAAAAGAAAGGGTATGCATTAAAGCAGAGGCATTAATATCAAAAAAGCCACTAGAAAATACCAAGAGGAAAAAACCTGGCAACCAAAACCCACATCAGGAAACTGCCTCCAGGGACAAATAATATTATACACAGCACGCACAGCCCTATGCTCTCCATTCAATATCTTGGAGGTTTACCACACGCTGCTTTATACACAGGGGAAAGCTAATGTAATTCTGTCCAAGTTTCTACTCTGTCCCTTTCTGAATCTCAATGCAAAGTAGATGAAAGAAGAAGACAGGTAAAATAAAGACATTAAATGCAAGCAATATTCAGGGATTTTCCCCCCTAAATCCTCTCTTTATCCCTGTGCTAATAGACAGGGTGTTGCTTTCTGGTTCCTTAAATATTCTGCGCTGCCAACATATAAGAGTTATTTTGATTTGGAGGTTGTGGGGGAGGGAGCATATAAGGTTGGAGCTCCCCTCTCCAACTCTCTTGCCAGTTTTCATGGGCAAAGTGTTTTTCAGTCCCAAAGCACAGGGGTCACTTCACTCCTCCCTGGAATGAGCAGCGTGTGGCAGCTGCTTACCAGTACAATGTTTTAGGACAGGAAGTGAAGGATTTGAAAATGCAGAGAGGATTTAGGGATCTAAAGTATAATTAACCCAGCTTGGATTTGGTTGGGGAAGAAAAGTCTTGCTTTGTTCTGAAGAAAGGGCTCCAAGATCTTTTATGCCTGTTAAGTAGCTTGGACCTTAGCTATGCATTTCGCTTGGTATGTTCAAACCTAAATGCTTAGGTTCTAGCATTTAACACTTGACTTTAGCTGGATGTTCATGAAAAAGATGTAAGGGTGTTGCCCAGCTGCACTTGCCTCACCAATTGGAGTTACCAGAGCAACAGGAAGAGATCCTTCGCAAGGTGCAAGAGATCACCCATGCCTCCTAGTGCATCAGCCATCATAATGAAAGTAGTAGAAAGGGAGAAGTATTCTATAACTCCTACCAAGTACTCTCTCTTTTGAAAGAAATACCTGCTACCTGTAGCTTTGCCTCTCTTCTGATGCTATCGTGATCCTCTCAGTATGTGGATTTTTTTTTAAAGCCCTCCTGCACCTGATGGAGTTATGGGATTATGTTAGAACGAGCAAATTGCCTGTCAAGAATGACCAGGGGGACGGGGGGGGGGCAGGGGGAAGGGAGCTGGCAGGGACGGAGCCCTGCATCTGGCCTGGGGGCCCCCTGCCGCTCGTCGTCTGACCCTGCTCTACCCCTCCCCACCCCCGGCTGCTCTGGGTCCAGTCCCACTCCGTCCCCTGCCCCCCCATCACTCCTTGTCTGGCTCTGCTCCATCCCCACCCACCGTCACTCCTCGTCTCTACCCTCCCCCACCTCCCACGACTTCGGATCTGATCCTGCTCCCCTCCTCCCATCCCCAGCTTTGGGTCCGACCCCACTTCGCACTCCCCGCTTTTTGGGTCCGACCCCACTCCCCCTCTCCCGCCCGCTGCTTCGGTTTGGCCCCACTCCCCTGCCCTCCCCACCCCACTTTGGTTCTAGCCCTGCTCCCCCCTCACCTGCCTTCAGGTCCGACCCCCCAACCCCCTCCTGCTTTGGGTCTGGCCCCACTCCCTCCCTCCCCTGCTGCTTTGGGGCCAGCCTCACTCCCCCCACCCCACTGCTGCTTCAGGTCCGTCTCTGCTCCTCCCCCACCCGCCACTTCAGGTCGGGTCCTTCCCTTCTCCCCCCTGCCACTTTGGGTCTGGCCCTGCTCCCCCTCTCCCCCCTGCCACTTCAGGTCTGATCCTGTTCCCCTTCCCTCCCCTTCGCCACTTCAGGTCTCACCCCATTCCACACCCCCTCACTTTGAGTCTGGACCCCCCTCCCTCCTACTGCTTCAGGTCTGACCCTGCTACCTACTCCACCCCCTGCACTGCTTTGGGTATGGCCCTGCTCCCGCAACAGCGCTTTGGATCCAGCTCCACTCCCCACCCTTCAGGTCTAACCCTGCTCCCCTGCCTTCCCCGCTGCCACTTCAGGTCCAACCCCACTCCCCCCTTGCCCCCCCACAACCCCACCGCTGCTTCGGGTCTGCCTGGCCTGCATCTGCCTGCCTCCCTGCCCTGCTCCCTCCCTGCCCGCCACCTCCCCCTCCCTGTCAGCTGTTCTCAGAGGTGCTACCACTGTGATCCCCCCCTTTGCCATCACATAGGAAGGTGGGGGGAAGCCCGGTTGCTCGGATGGCCAAGGTATGTTCCCTACCACCAAACTTCCCCAGCAATAGTGCAAACTTGGGCCTGCACAGCCCAGGCCACCAAGCCAGTTGCCTCCCACCCTCTTGGCATCACACACACAGCTGGCCAGAAGCGTTATGGACACACACACACAGACACACACACACACACACACACACACAGCCTTTTATTATATTAGAATTTCTGCTTCAACCACAGCTGGATTTGGGGTCAGATTGACATGGATTCCCTAGGTCAGATTGGCAAGGACTATGGGAGCGTTGCTTTCTTCTGTAGCATGTGGCATGGCTAGTTTCCTAAGGACGTTAACCAGCTGCTTCTCTTTCATTACAGTGGCAGAACGTTGGCAATGCCCTTGTCTCCCTAGCTTTTATCTCTGGCATATTGGAGGGTTGGTATTTTGGGTATAGTATACCTAATAGTTGTGTGTGAGGGTTCGTAGTGGCAAGTTGGAGAATTTCTTGGGTGAGTGTTGTTCTGTGAGAGCGGGGCACTTGACTCTGGCACAGGCGTCTCCTTCCAATTGATCCGGTGTTTGTGGCCAGCAAGTTTTTATTAAAAAGGCTGTGCTGAAACATGCTTATTCATGGAAACAAATTATTCCCAGGGAGGGATTGGTTATGAAAACTTTTCAGTTTTGAGATCTTCTGAAGAAAAAAAATCAGTTCACATCAACCTTTCATTTTAAAATGTTAATTTCAGCTGCAGAAAGGGTTAAAACATAAACTGAAATCCCAAGCCATTTCACTGAAATAAAATATTTGAAATAGACCTCTCCAAGTGGCCTTTTTCAGTTTGTTAGCTCACAAATTTTTCTGAGTTTTGGCCTGATTCACAATGGGAGAAAACATCAAATTTCAAACTCTATAAGGACAAGAAAATCTATTTCTAGCCCTCTTGATTATGATGAAATGCTTGAAAGTGTGACCCCTTAATGATTCCAGTGTGAGAGGGGGAATAGAGAGACCTAGCATGCATTTATTTTAAAAATCTCAATTTTCTATTTCTTTAACATGATTTCTGGGGAGTTACCATGGCATTTTTTTGAATTTTTGGCAGGCTGAAACTTTGCCTTTGGAGCCCCAAATAATTTCCCATTCTGTTCTTGGGATCCCATTACCCAGGACAAATTGTAAATAGCTAATGTACAGACAGGCTCCTAAAATAAGAGCAGCCTAATTTCCACAGGTTTTGAGCACCCACAGTTCCTACAGATTTCCAGACACATCTGAAAATCAGAGATAATTACTCTGTTACCTAATTATTTAATGTCCAGCTTTGGTGTCCAGCTTTGACAAGCTTAGTTTTGGTCTTATTGGTGATATTGCCAATAGTGCCAAAATCTCCTGGCATGGGCCAGCATACTGTTCTGTTAAGACCTGCACAGAATGGAAAGACATTCCTTGTCTCAAAGAGCTGACAGTTTCTTGTTACACTTGAAATGGTGACGCTCATAGCTGTTTCACAGATGTTGCATTTATCCTGGGATAAACCATTTTGTCTCAGGATAAAGTTCAGTCATTCAGATATCCATCTCTGTTGTTCAAAGGTAAATCTTAAAGAGATCCACAGGATAAACTAATATTTTATTCTGGAATATCTCAGGATACATCTGAATGGTTGTCTCAGGACTACATCATTGATTAATAAGTGGCAGAAAAAGTAGAAACCTATTCAGCAGCTCATTAAACTTTAATTAGAAGGCTGATGTGTGTACACGCCAATCCTGGGATATTGCTGTACCAGGACAAACATGGGCACAGCTTGTCCAGGGATAAATGCAATATCTATCTTCACCCCTAAGGTTGAGCCAGGGTGTTGCTTGAGCAATGACAGAGGAGAACTCCCATAATCTAGCCCAGGACAGGCAATTATTTCGGGTGGAGGGCCACTTACTGAGTTGTGGCAAGCGATCAAGGGCCGCATGACAGGCAGCCGGGGCAGATAAATATTAATTTTCTAAATTTTTTAGGGTCCCCGCAGGCCAGATAGAATGGCATTTTCCCCACCCCTGATCTAGCCTATAACACTGTTCTCTAAAGCATAGCACCCTCTAGCCACTGATTGCAAGGTGGCTCAATACAACGTTAAATATTCAGCACATTTGCTCATGATCAGCACAGATAGGCAACATTTTAGTGTCCTAAAAATATAGGCAAAAAATGTCTCCTGAAACTGGAAAATCAGCTGTTCCATCTCTCAGATAACATTTTTTTTTATTTATCAAGCACAGGGAAAACAATTAAAACTTCTGTTTAAAAACATTGCAAGAAATCAGAGTCCATATTTAATCTACAGTCTTCAAAAGTTTCTTGGAAAGCTTAATTAAATGGTAATTCATCTGTGCATTGGCTCTGTCTTGTAAAGCCTGATAAAGCCGGAGTCTTAATTAAAAAAAAACTAATGCAGCTTTTAGTTTTTATTCTGCTAGTTCAAGGGGAAAAAATCACCAGCTGGGGCTGTCAATAGAGCTGAAAGATGCCTTGACATAGCATTGATTTGATTCCACTTAAATGCAGAGTGTCAGTTCAGGTAATCATATTAAAAGGTATTCCATATTTATTTCTTTATTTTCACTTACGGGCAAGATGAAAGTGTGAGAGCCAGAGGATTTTCCATGCCTGTAAATATTTAACCCAAAAGCCATGCAAATTCATGTTCCCCATCAGGTTAACTCTGATTTTGTTTGTGCCAGTTTAATCAGGTTTGGAAAATGATGTTATACTGGTGTGAAACTGAAGTGATTTCAGAATCAGGAGCTTTGATCATCTCTCACTAATGGTGATATATGCTCACTGAAGCCAAGGGTGGTGGATAGAATGAACACTGGCCCAAAATCAATGGTGGCCCCATTTGGTTAGGCTTTCTGCTATTACATCAGTATAGGGCTTCAATTCACATGGGAGGACTCCTTTTTCTATTCAGAGCCACACTGCTTTCAAGATACTTGCAGCGACATGGTTTTCATTGCAGGGTGCAGGGCTAGCTCAGGACTCACTCCAGTTGGGTGAATAAGGGGATTTGTCGAGATGCAGGCCAGAAAGGACTATTCGATCATCCCCTCTCACCTCCTGTAGAGGACAGGCCTTTTCATTTCACCCAATTATCCCTGCAGCATGTGTGTGAAGCACATCCAGAAAAGGCATCCATTCTTCATCTCGAGATATCATGAGGTGGTGAATACTCCACTGGCCTTGGTAGTTCATTTCAGTAGTTAATTGTTCTCACTGATGGACATTGATTCCTTAAGTCTAATGTGAATTCATTTGGCTTTAGCGCCCAGCTATTGGTTGTTGTTAGCTTTTCCCACTTGATTGAAGAGATTGCCATCAACTTGTCATCAAGTCACCTTCCATTTTCTCACTTCGTCGATTGAGCTCTTTGTGCATTTCCCTGTAAAGCATTTTCTTGAATAATTTTTGTGGCTCCCAGGCATCCTTTGAAATGTGTCAATATTCTCTGTAAATTGTTGATATCAGGACTATATGCATACAGTATTTCAGTGTCAGTCTCTCCAGTGTCATGTACAGAGGTTAAATCACCATCATGCTCCCAACATTCACGATACCCTTTTAGCCATAGCCCTGTACTGGAATTTCATGTTGATTTGCTTTTCCACTATGACTCCTAGATCCTTTTCACAGTTGCTGTTTTACAGCGTACAGTCTGCTCCTCTGTAGGTATGACCTGCATTTCTTGTTTGTATATGTACAACTGTGCACTTGGCTATTTTCAAACACAAGGTTTTGTGTGAAAGGTCCCCTTTACCAAGTGAGCCAGATTGCTCTGTCTTCGTCATTTCTTGCCATTCTCTTAATCTGTGTATCAGCTGCCGATTTTCCCAGTGATGAGCTTTACATTTATTTCCAGATCACTGACGAAAATGTTGAATAGTTTTAGATCTAGGACTGATTCCTACAGAACTCAAATAAAAACACCCCCAGTTGAGGACTGTCTGACATCTACTTTTGGAGGTTGTTAGCCAGTTCTTAACTGATGTAACATGTGCTGTATTGACAGTGTGCTACTTTTTATCAGAATGTTGTGTGGTGCAAAGTCTGGCTTCTAGAAGTCTATTGCATCTGCATCGTTATCTTGTAATCTTCAGGAATGAAATCAGAGTCTGGTCACAAGACCAATATCCCATAAAATCACATTGAATGGCATAATATGTATTTATTACACATGATTATTTATCATTTGAATCGCCTGCTGGCCTTTCCATTGTTTTGTCTGCAATTGATGTCAAACCGACCAATTTTTACCCATCTAGGTCATCTCAATTGCTGGGTTTTTTTACTTATTAGCACAGCATTAGCACTCTTGGTTTCTTCTGTAATTTCCCTGTTATGCAGAGATGTATTAAAAAGAACATCAGCGAGGCACATCTTGTCTAGCTCTTTTAGAACTCTTAGATGCAAATTATCCAGCCCTGTTGATTTAAAAAAAGTTTAACCCAGGTGGATATTATTTAACATCCTCCTTGGTTATCAGTGCACGGGTGTGCTGGGTTTATATACTACCAAAGCTGTTCTTACAATGGGAGACAGTATTTCAGCCTTCCTGGGCAAAGCAAGCTATACTGGCCAAAGCACCATTTAGTCAGGGTGACTGCTTTTAGCATAGCAACTTTTGCCGGACAGCTATGTTCATCACCCTTGGCCAACACTGTTCTGTTGACAAAAGTTTGTAGTATAGACAGGGCCCAACAACCAGATCATGACAGCCCCATTCTTGCAAAAAAGAGTGTGGCTGAGACATCTGGATTCACAAGGTCACAGGCTTCATTTTTAACTCGCCCTGCTCTTGGATGTGGATGCTGTCAGGATACTGCCGAATATCCCTTTTGGGGAAAATTCTGGGCTAAAAGTGCTGCTGCCAGAGAAACCAACAGAACCTGTATATCGCTCAGAGGACTGATGTTTAAGAAGATATACATCAGCCCCAGCCCCTAAGGAAGGAATGAGAGGCCTTGAAGTGGATTTACCAGCTTTGGTAGGTTGAGGTAACATTGTTCTAATGAAATCAGGGGCTTTGGTATCTTTAATCTCACATTTAAATTAAAGAAAAAAACCCCAAGAAAACATAGGAAGGAAGAAAAAGAAATCTGTCATTGCAATGGGGCTGGAATGCATTTGAAACTTTCCCTGTGTGGCAGGTGGGATAGGAAGCAGGGAAGCAAAACTTGAACACCTTTGTAGAACTTGAGGGAGCTTTTGGGAAGTCTCAGGCATTATTTTCCTTCCTTTCCATTAGTATTTATATTCCAGGAGCATATAAGGATCCTAACTGGCATCAGGGCCTGTTGGTGCTACGTGCTATATAAATCCTCCTTAACTGTTTTCTACCTCTTGCGGAGGACGTCCTATGGTAATCTCAGCATGGTTTCAGACCATCCCAGGGGGCAATTGACATAAACGCTGATGCCCACCAGGTCCAAGAAAAGTGTTGGACACATCATCAGGCTCTATATATAGCTTTCATTGACCTCACTAATACCTTTGGATTTCATCAATTGCAAAGCTTTGTGGGAAGTAGTGGCCAGATTTGGATTGTCATGAATAGTACATCAAAGTCCTGAGGCTTCTTCACAATCCGAGGACTGTGACTGTCCTATGTAGTGGATCAGATACAAATTCATTTATCATCTGAACTGGTGTCAAGCAAGGATGTGTCATTGCCCCAACTCTGTTTTCCATTTTTTTGACAGTCATCTTGGTTCTCCCTCTCAATGTTGAGAAGACTGAAGTGCTCTATCATCCTTCCCCAGGCAGTGAATATGACTCCCCTCCCCAAATTACTATTGAGGGAAAGACTCTGGAGGTAGCTAAATACTTCCCCTACCTTGGTAGCCACCTCTCTCAGACAGTGAACACCGATGAGGAGATACAGCACAGGATCCGGTGTGTAAGTGCTTCTTTTGGGAAATTGATTCGGCATGTCTTTATTCATTGAGATATCCAGAAAGACACCAAGATCCTGGTCTATGATGCATTCATTATCCCCACTATTCTCTATGGATGCAAAACGTGAGTGATCTACTATCATCCCAAAAGCCTGAGTATGTATCACCAGTGATGCCTCTGGACAATCCTATACATTAAATGGGAAGATTGCTGCACAAATGCCAGTATCCTTAATGAAGCCAATGTTATCAGCATTGAGTTGGTGATCCATAAGCACCAGCTTCGCTGGACTGAGCATTGTGTGCAGATGCCTGACTTTCAGTTCCCAAAACAAGTGCTCTACTTGCTCTACTCCCAGCTTAGTAAGTGCCTGAGATCTTGTGGTGGCCAAAGGAAATGCTACAAGGACACATTGAAGGCATACCTCAAGAAAACAGATGTTGACATCAAGAACTGAGAGATGATGGCTGTCAACTGATTCCAGGGGTGCTGCAACCTCAACCAAGGAGCAGCCCATTTCAAGGTAAAACATCTTGCCCTCGAATGGGGAAGAGAGAATGGAAAAAGGAAAAGGAGAGAAATCCTAGCCTATGGCCTACCCTCCCTTGCAGAAAGATGTGCAACTTCTGCAGGTGGGTCTGTGGCTCAAAGATTGGACTCTTAAGTCACCTCAAGACCCATCAATTAACCATACTAGAGATCATCCTTTAATTGAGGTATTGCTGATGACAATAAATACAGAATACGATGCAGTCCCAGGAAGGAAAGCTTGCGGCCTGACTAGATTGAACAAATTCTGGGTGGAAAGGAAAGGAGAGAGACGGAGAAGGGGAGGGCCTGATCACAGCAACTCATTTGCAAAGACAGGGATAAAAGGCAGGGCTACAGATCCCAGACTCAATGCCCAGTGTTTTGGGCTACTCTGCCTATCTTGTATTAGGGTGAAACTCAATGCGCCTAGTGAGTTTGACCACCTATTTCATACGGGCACATGTATCTCCTCATTATCCCCCTCTTGACAGATGGTTCATCAGTAGAGTCCCCAACAGCCATACAATTGTGGCTGTATGCACACTGGGGCACTTATCTGGTCCCTTTCTGCTCATGTTGTGTTGGAAATGCCTCCCTTACCTGTGCAATGCTACCTATTGGGACACAGAAGTAAAGGGAAAAACATGAACTGAGCTGATGGGAACAACAGGGCAAGCTGAGTTTACGGCCAATATTTCCTGTCTCTGAATTGTCTCTCTCAAAGTTCAACATGACAGCTTCAGCTCTGGGAGCACCTGTTCTGTCAGACCCAGCTTGCAGCCTGTAAAGCCTTAGGAGCAGGGGACTCTACTGATGAACCATCTCTGTCAAGAGGGGAGGCTGCAATGCATCATGGGAGATACAGTCTGACCAGGGAGCCTGGATTGTAAGGGAGAACGGGAGTGTGGGAAACATGAACTACACCCCTTGGTATTGAAAGCATCTTCCTTGATAAATTGGAATTCACAAGTAGGTTGATTTCCACTGGAAACTAATATATTTCAAGGAGGAAAACAAGACACTACTTTTGACGGTTTTTACAAAAGAGGCAGAATGGCATCGTTGGCCAACAGTGCATGAACACAAGGACTCCTTAACACTTAGATCCAAATATCTTATCCCATCTGCACCATTGCTCTGGAAGGGGAGGGCAAGAGGAAAGCAGCTAATGATGAATGCTCCAATGCAGGATAGACTTTACTTTAGAAATTGCCAAGTTTAACATATTAACAAAGCGGCGCAGCAGGGAAGGGGAAGAGGAAGTTTCCTCTCTTTCAAAAGTTTTTGGGGTTTTTTTGTTTTGCTGATCCCACTCCTGTAGTGATCTCCACGTTATGTGATGTTGCCACTCCCCTAGAGAAATGGCAGAGAGTAGCACCATGATCTGGTTTGCTCAGGGCTTGATTCAAAGCTCCCTGTAATTGGCAAAAGTCTTTCTACTGGCTGCTCTGGGCTTTGAAGCTCTTCTTTGCTCACTAGGGAAGCCAAATCAGTTGAAGACAGAGCAGCCCTGAGGTAGCTTCCCTGCTGTGGCTGAGCCGCTGGGTTTCTCCTGCTGCCCTTGTGCGGCACTTTGCAAGCGGGAGGAGAAAACTTTTCCTGACTTTGCTACTGAAATCAGCTCTCCTTCCAGCCACAAACAGTGATTTAAGGGCCTCTTTAATTCTAATTAATGCATTGACACAATGAATTAATACCGAATTAGGCAAAGCTGTTAATTATACCCAAATAAAACAAAAAAAGGAACCAAAATCAGAGGGACCCAAATGGTTGCCACAGAGACTCATCATAATGTCCCTTGTAAGTTCCAGTTAGAAATAAGACCTGTGAACCAGCTTAGATAGGAATTCATCAAGGGAAAACATCCTCTGCCCGCTCCTAAGGACAGGAGAACTAGATTGGAAGAATAAGAACAATCTTCATCCTGCTGAACTTTTGCCACGTAGAGACCCAACTGGAACCACTTTTAACAGCAATGAGTTCATTTGTATGTTGCCTGTTTTGTTGCTAGCTCTCAAGGTGCTTTTACAAAGGCCACCAGTATCGCAATTCTCATTTTGCAAATGGAAAAACTGAGAACTGACTTGCTGAGATCACCCAGTAGAAGGAAACCTGGGAATAGGATGGAGGCGTCTCAGGTCCTAGTCCCATGGGTGAGCTGCACTGCTTCTATTAGGAGGTCTGGAAATGTCTGCTTTCAGTGTTGTACTTCTTTTAGTATGTATTGGTGAGAGCAGCATGTGGAGGCCTCAGCCCTAATCACAGCTCCAGTGTGCTTAATACTGTGCAAGTACACATTGGGTGCATCTGCATGTGCAATTAATGTGAAGCAATAAATTTCAGAGCAGCTTGAGCTGGAGTAAACTGCTCCTAGGCACACCTTCTCCACATGTGTCTGGGACAGCAGCAATTTGAGCTGGGGCGGAGCAGGCCTGGGCTGGCAGGGGAAATGTGGAGTCAGCCCCAGGCTCCGAATGATGGCGTTGGGCAGCAGAGGGGCTGGCTGGGGCACACGGGTGCTGAAAGTGTGGAGCTGTGTGGGTAGATGACAGGTAGGAATCTGGCCCCCGGCTCTCTGGGCTGACCAGGTACAATTTATGCCCATGGTCAGCGTCTACAGCATGTGTTTAATTGCAGTAAATTACCCCAGCGTAAGATAGTACTGCCCCTGGTAGTACTATCTTACTGTGGCATTAATTAGTTTACTGTGGCCTAATAGTGTCACTTGTGTAGATGGCTACACTTTACTCTGCAGCTAATTAATCTATTCTGCAGTTAAGTGCATGTGTAGGTGTGGGCACTGAGACCCTTCCTGTGCCAGTGAACGGTTTAAGTAGACAAACTACACAAAGGATGAGAAGGCAAATGGAGACACACAGTATTTCTCAAATTCAGGGGCAGAACTAGGTTTCCTGGCATGCAGTCTAGTGCTGTCTCCCCTCTGCTCCCTCTGCAAAGTCACCAGCAGGCAGTCCCTGGCCTGCAAAGATCATACACTGAAATTTCATTCCCCAATGGTCAGAGCATTGGTCTAGAACTCAAGAAATGTTGCTTCTATTCCCATCTCTGCCACTGACCTGCTGGGTGGCCTGGGAGAATCAGTTTGCCACTCTGTGCCTTAGTTTTCTTGTCTGTAAAATGGAGGTAATTATAGAAAAATGGGGCTGTAGAGATACTCAGATCATCTAGTCTAACCTGTTGCTCAAGACAGGGCCAGCACTGACTAAAACCATTTCAGATGAATGGTTATCTGTCTTGAAGGGAGGCTAATCCTATGCACCTGCTTCATAAAGTACTTCAGATCTACTGACACATCCCATTATTTTGCATTGTTCTTTTCCAGCATTGTCAGGTTACCAGAAGGCAGAATATTTAGTATCTAAAAATGCTGATATCACGTTTAAGAAGGCAGCGTGTCTGGCATCCCTTTGACAGGCCAGCAGCTGATGATGGGGTGTGCAAACAGCACAGTATTTGGTTTAGAAATTGCCACTTTTAAATTATTTACAAACAGACGAGCACAGCAGGAAGGGGAGGGTTTTCCCCCCATGCTGAAATATTTTTGTTGCTGACATGGTGCTTAAAGGTGACACCATGTGATATACAAGATCCTCTGATGTTGCTCATTGTAAGACAGGGCATATCAAGGCTTTTTTTTCCCCTGTTGAAGCCTTTCTTCCTAGGTTTGGGGTTTTTCAATAATTGGAAACTGTGTAAATTAGAAGGGATTTTTTTTTCCTGTTGCTCAGCTGATCTGAAAATCGTGGCAAGGGGGAATAGCAAGCCATTTTCTCTTTCTTGAGTATGTCAGGATGGCTTGGGAGTAGATATCAGGGATGGCTGTTGAGTGGAAAGAGCTGGTGTGTGTAGCGTCAGCACTGAGGGTGGTAAGAGACCATGTTGCAAGAGCCACCATCCACAAGATCAGTCAGCCCACCCCTTGTGCCCTGCAATCCCTTTGTGGCAAATGAGACATAGGGATGCTGCCTGGGAGGCGCCTTCCAGTCCTTTGAGTGCCAGACCCCTGCATTTTGAGGCAACCATTTACACAAGATTCCTAGGAACTCCCCCCACCCCCAACTACAAGGCATAAAACCAGAAACACCAAGAACACCCTAAAAACGCCACAGGAAAAAAGCAGGAGAGACAAGGGCAGGGCCTATGCCCTGCCACTGCTACATACGACAGGCATAATCTAGCTGTGCTGTGCCCATGAATCTGAGCACAATACTATACCCCACACCAGGTGCTATACAGGGGAGCCACATCCAAATATCTAGTATCCATCATTTCAACTGTCACTCCCATTTAGCAGATGGAAATCTGGGGCACAGAATAGGTCTAGGACAGATGGGATGCTACCCAGGTCTCTTGTGCCCTAAATGCTGGACCATCTTTCCTTATCTTTGGGATTGTGTCCTCTACAAAGGTTTGGCCAACATTATCACATCCCCATACAGTCCATACAGGCAGAAAGGCTGGGAGTCTGCGGTAGTAGAGTGTGGAGGTGAATCATGGGCCAGAAGAGATCTAGTCAGGGGCATGGCTCAGGGCCACTGCAGTCGAAGACCTGACGCCACGGCCACCAAACATAGACTGCCTCCCCTCAACCTTCAAGCTTATGACTGCGTAAGCCCAAAGCTAGGTCCATCCTAAGGATCAGATTCAGAGTCTCTATGGAAGCATCCAGCCTAACCAGAAGGTGCTGGTGAAACCCAGACCTGGCCACAGAACAAGCTCCTTTGTCTTTCATGTGGGGCTTCCTCCAGGCTGGGGATGGTAGATTAGGGAATCTTGCAGGGTACCTGGGCAACAGAGAAGCAGCAGCCCCCTCTCTCCTAGCCTATCAGTTCAGCAACTTTTGCCAGCACTGAACACACCTTTAAAAAATACAGGAAAAATAAAATAGCCCATCAAAAGTGGCTGTTGGTTGATCAGCTCTGCTTTAGCGGGCTCCTATGTGCAATATAAACCCCCCTTTAAAATAAACGTTTATGGGGATTTAGCATGAAATGCATCAGGATCTCACATTGTTTGAAATCCTAGACTGTCTTGGGCTGCTGCTTAGTTTGGGGGGATTCCAGCCAGGGTGCAGACTCCTTTTTGTCCCCCGGGTGAAAAAATGTGCTCATTCTATATAGATATGTATGTGCCATTGCCCTGAGGGTTGGTGCTTATAAAAGCTCTGACACCTTGCTAGTCTTTGTTGTCTGGGGTATGGAGCAGTGAATAGGGGAATTGCTATGAGAGCCTTATGGAAGGCCTTTTGTACTTGTGATGGGCTTCACAAATCCCACAGGCCCAGTCAGGATTACCCTGCAGTATGACAGGAGCTAGGAAGACCTGTCCCTAGCAGAGGATCCTTTTGGGAAGGTAAGCCTGGGGGTTGCACCTGGATGGGGTTCTTTGTGTGTGGGCTTTCATCCAATGGTGCTGGAGGCCTATGGCCTTTCACTCTAGAAGGTGGTGGAAGCTGGGCAGATCAGCTGAGATCAGGAAGGAATTGATGCAGTGGTGTCTCTGCATTTGTGCTATGACACTTTTGGGTGCTTGGAGAGGGTACTGTCCTAGGATTAAGAGCAAACCTGTCACCCGGTGTAAAGCAGTGCAGTATTGGTGTCAACAGTCTCTGCCAGCGGAGGATACGTTCCTCAAGTGCTGCAACCTGTGGCATGTGCATGAGGTCTATTGCCAGGGGCACTGCGTTCTTTGGAGTGACCATGGCCGTAGGTGAGGATTTTGGAGTTGCCTCCTGATGTGAGTGTGCTGAGAGGGGTCTGGGTACCAGGATGTGGGTGGATGTGAGTTTTGGGATGTGGCTGTAGTGTTTTTGGTCTGTATATTGGCAGGCTGTATTGGAGGGTTGGCATGTGTGGGAACATGTTGGTACATACATGTTGGCTCATGTTCTGGAAAAGATACTGACATGGGTATGGATTGGGCATGATGGGTTGGATGCGGGCTACAACCATGCAGTTCCTGCACCAGTTCACAGCTTGAACCCTGCAGCTTGGCTCTCTAGAGTTGCAGGTTGGGTTGGAGGGGTAGAGTTTCACAAAAACTGAGACTGGTGTATTTGTCTTAGCAAACTGTGCATGTGATCAGATCCTAAATAGTGTGAAAGCATGGCTTGCTGTATTACACAGCTAAGCAGAAAAGGCAGGGCAGCCCCTGTTTAGGCAGCGAGTCTGATTAACAGTCGTGTCTCATTCCAAGCAAGTCTCTGAGCAAGAGACCTCAGAGTGGTCAAGCTTATTCCAGCCAAGAGAATGGCCATCCATCAACCAGAACCCCTTTCAGTATGGCAGAGTGCCCCCCTTCCAGCCCCCAGTGTTGTGTCAGCCCAGCTAGCATCATACACACCTTCCCTATCTGATGGGACTTCTGCTCCTCGACCATGGGAGTGCTTTTGAAAGTCCTACCCACAGAGAGGTTTGGTATCACAGTGTTTGGGGACAGGCATAACTATGTTATTTTTTTACAGGGGAGCAGCAGTTGCTGCCCAGGAATATAATTGTCATGTCCACATGCTCCCTGAGCAGTATAAATGATTTAAACTGCTGTAACTTTAACTTTAGCTGAAACTGGGTTACTATTATAATGGCTTTGCTCCATTTATTCTGCTATAGGAACAGGCGGACATGACAAATATATCAGAATAGCATATACTGTTATAACTGTTAGGTCTGTCCACGTCTGTCTCTTGTACGTTCCCTAGCACAGTGGAGACTTTATCTCTGCAGTGCAAATAAAAGGACAGAAAGAGAGATAGAAAAAATGATGAGGGAGGAGTAATGGAAGGCAACAGAAGAGTATGTATGAGGAAAATGGATTGAAATAAAGAAAGGATAAGTGAGGAGAACCATTTTAAATTCCTTTGGTCAGAATAAATGGAGGGGGATGTTTAAATGTTCCTCTCCCTGCATCAGGTATTGCCCTGTTGAAATGCAAATGGAACCTACTGGATACCTGTTAATGGGGAGTAGCAGGGAACTGCATCTCTGCGCTATGCTGACCCATCAGATAGGCACATCTATCATGGTGTAACTCTTGTGAAATGGTCAGAGCAAGGCACTCTGAACTCAGTAATTAAATAGTAATTAGCATCACGCTGGAGGGAAATGGTTTGTTGGATCACGTTGTTGGAGAAGAAACAATAAGCCTGCTCCAAAGCACCTACAGTGGGCAAAATGGTTGGGTAAGTTAAAAGGCATGGAAAACATGGGGGGGAAAGCATCAAGGATGCATTCTTAGTATCTCCCCCCAGGCACGCTTCTACCACACATACACTTGCGGTGTCCCTGGTTCATTTTAAAGCTTAGAAACGTGAGGAGCTGATGGTACTTGCAAAGGCCAGGCCAGTGCTTCCAGGATGGGAGATGGACCATGCCAGTATCCTGCTTTCAGCTGCTGTCCTACCAGGGCCAGGGGGAAGGAGCCATTCACTGCAGCCTTCCTCCATTGTGCCAGAACACAGAATAGGAGAGTTCTGCATTTAAAACACTAGTCCAAATGTCCAGGCCAAACCCACACATCTCTATCCTGCAGTCCTGACTCAGACAGGAGTCTACAGGATTGGCCATGATTTAGAGTGCTACAAGATCCCCTGGGTTTTAAAGGGACAATGCAAGGGTCAGACACTATGCTCCCCAAGCATGCGGCTTGAATGCCCTAATCTATTAACTTGTCAGCACCCGTCTTGTCTCAGTGTGATGGATATGTAATCTGCAGAGTGGTGCTTCCCCCTCTGTGGCCAATTGGAGGATAATAGTCTGTTAAAGCCCTAGGTGGATAGTTTTAGGTCAAGTATTAGTGTCAAGGTGTGGTAGAAAAGAGGGCGTATGTCCCAGGACCATGGGCTTCTCGCATATGAGCTCAACGGAGCAGTCAAACAGGGGAAAAGGGCTAGGACAGATTTGTATCCACAATGGATCAGGTATGGAGCAAAATTTTAGATGCTTGCCAGTAGGCTAAACTTGTCAGTTAATGGCCTGTCACCTTGTACAGCTAATTTTAACAGATGGGATCATAAATGCTCTGGGAAAGTGGGGACATGCACATTTGTGCACACAGAATTTGTGGAGTGGCAGAACAAGACGTCCAGCCCAGCGAGGAGTGGAAGTAACCTGGTTGAAAATTGATTCCCAGGTTGCAGGGCTGGGGTGTAATCCAACACGTTGAACTTTTGTTTCTTCTCTTGAATTGAAACAAAAAGATGTTTGAAGACTCCCTGTAAAACCAAGTTTCCAAACCTCATTTCAGAAATGCTAAGATGACCTTGCTGAAACATTATAATTGTTTTTTGTCAAACTTTAAAATAATGCATTTCTATTTTCTGCAAACCACATTTTCTCTGGGGAAATCTGTTTTGTCAGGAAACTGGATTTTTTTACCCCACCAGATCTAATGGACAGAGCTTCTGTTCTAGAAAGAGCCTGCCAACTGGTAGAGCCAGTTAACTGCCTACTACATCTTGGGCACTTTATCCCTATTGCCATAATAAGTGAGCATGTCACATTCTTTAATGTAGTTATTCTTTCAGTGCTTCTGTGAAGTAAGGTAGCTCCCCCACATCTTATGGATGGGGAAACCAAGGCATAAAGCCTAAATGACTTGTTCAGGATGTGACAAGAAGTTGTCAGCAGAACAGGGAACTGACCCTGCCTCTCAAGTCCCATGTGAGGACCCTGCCCACTGCCCACCCTTTCCTGTATCTGTGCCAGTTGTAGCCGTGTGTGCTTCAAATCCAGGGATGGATCCAGGGGGGTGCAGTGGTGTACTTGCACCCCTCTTTGATTCTTGCTCCATCCACATTTTACTTATAAAAACCTTTACTCCATGTGATAATATTAACTTAGGTGTAGACATGACTGACAGGGTAATATTGGACACTGCTAAGACACTCAAGACAGCTAGATTCTGGAAAATGAATTTATACTTAACTATAATAACTGTAGGACTAATGACACAGTATCTTTTGGCTATTTTCTGCCTAGTTTGTTTGGATTTTTTAAAACTTCATATATAATCTAGTGAATTAGTGCACATTCCAGTAGTTATATTTGATTTTACTTTGATCTTCAACTAAATAATATAGCGTTAGGCCCCGCCCCGCTCCAGCATACTAGTCAAGCACCTAGTTTCTCTTTAACTGCAGAGATATATGTGTGGTGGTATATGTGACAACGTACCAAACCATCTGCACCTCAAAATCTTAGATCCACCCATGCCTGTGACCTTTTCTACTTAACAATGTTCTTTGCTGTCTGTGGCTCCAGCTTGCACTTCCCACCCTGTCCTGAAAGCCAGGCATGGCTGTCTTGCCAGAAGAATGTGCCAAAAATAATCTTCTGGCTTCTTTCATCTGCTCTTAAATGATCAGCATTTATCACTCCCTGCATGCTGTATGTTTGGAGCAGAGATAAGGCAGGCAGTTCTGAGGTGACTTCAGCAGCAGGGCAAGGGCACTAGGAAGCAGAAATATGTCTGAGCCCCAGACAGCTCAACAAGTTGGCTGATAACACAACTGCTTGCTGAGTTGCATGCTGGGCTGGTCTTCACCTTTCGTACCAGCCTAGACAGCTGCTCTGCAAATAATGAATTGGCGGCGAATGCGCTGGGCTGAGCTCCTCAGCTTTCCCAGCTGCAAGTGCCATGGCATCGGGAGAAAAATCTTCTCTAGCAATATCTCTGTTCTTGGGGCATCGTCCCCTCCGCCCTTCCATCCTGCTGTGGGAACCTTCCAGAACAGAGCACTGTAAGGGGGGTAATTGTAAGGAAATAGTCCTTTACTGCTGGCTTTGCACCAAGAATATTTCAAGCATCCCTTTGAACTGTCTCCTCTCCATGTAGCTCAAACGGCAACTCGCTGTGTGATGCAGCTCAGCTGGGAATGGCTGATAGTATTTTCTTTCTCCTTCCCTGCACAGGGCAAGGGGTTCCCCCATGTCTCCACAAGTGGGGCAGGCTCTCCACTGGTGTAAATCTGATAGTTCCACTGACTTCACCAACTGTGGCCATGGCTCTACTTATCCAATTAGCAGTGTTCCCACGTACCCCTCCGCCCATTCACTGGCCAGACTTGCCGTCTGGACATCCTGCTGCCTGTTGCTGCAGATGAAAAATGAGCAGGGACCCCTGTGTCCTATTACCAGACTGTTTGATTTTTTGTGTCCATCTGCACCAGTCTGTCTCAGGTCATTCTTTATAGTAACTTGTATTACAGCGAAACTGCATGAATAGCAGGCTTTTCAGTTTTGTGGCTAAACAAAACAAGCAGAAATAGAATGATTTGGGCAAACACAAATCAAGAATCTCGCTCTTTTTTTTTTAACTCAAGGTCAACTGCAAAGCAAACACTGTTTAAAACATTAGACCATTGTTAACTCTCATGGTTTCTCGGTGAAATCTGTTCACGTAGGCTGTCTACATGTCACCCTACGTTGCTGTACACTGCACTACGGCAAAGTAGTGATCACATGAGTCTACACATGACTGGCAGCTACTTCGCCGTAGTGGCGTGCTCCCCTGTTTTAGTGCATTGCTACAGCAAAGTAGCAGCTAAAATTAACCATGCAACATGGGCACAACGCAGTATGGGCAGTTACTGTGCCATGCTTTAGTATTTCCAAAAGGAAGTACTAAAGCACAGTGTAGTTACAATGTCACCATAGGACAACATGTAGATGTGCCCTGAGTTGATGAATACTTCACTCTCCATGAAAATGAATTTATAGCAAGCTCTCTTGCCATAAAAGACCACTCGGAGAGCACAGGCTATAAAAGCTCCCCTGAAGATTGGGGTCTCATTGTGCTGCGCATTGCAAGCAATCAAGACCCTGCAACAAGAGAAATCAGTTTCATGTTGGAGGATACCAGAAAAGGAAGAAAGAGATAATGGATTGAGATTATCTCGGACAAGGTGGGATTGAAGTGACTGAGGGGTGTCGTGACAGAGGGAGGTTTAAAGGTTGGTAGGTGTTGGTTTAATGTGTTTTAATAGTAGCTCTTAGGCCTGTGCGACATGGCTGGTATTCGCTTCAGATTTGGATTTGGCCAATTCAGGGGACAGCGATTCAATTTGGTGATTTGAATCACTGTCCCAAATCGACTTGGCTGAATCTGATTCGGAGATTCAGCAGCAGCCAAATCTGAATCAGCCAGGCCCATCCCCCACCTGCTCTCCTAGCCTGGCAGTGGCTGCCTGCCTGCCCCAGCTCCTGGCTCTTTGGGGGAAAAAGAAGCCGCAGCTCACTGGGTGCTGCCAGGTGGGGGGGTGATCCCCGCTGCCCCCCCATCACTGACCCACAATGAATGGGGGGCTCTGCACAAGCCCCCAAAGCCCCGAGGCTGCCGCAGGAGTGGTGAGCCCCAGGGCATTACTTGGCTTTTTTTTTTTTCTTAGAGGCTGGAGCTGGCCCAGGCAGGGCACTTGTGGGGGGGGGGCTGTGGGAGTGGGAGGGGGTTCCCGGTGAGCACCAGGGCTTTTCTTTAAAGTACCGGGACCTGGGGCAGGCAGAGCAGCCATGGGGTGAGGGGGCTGGAGGAGTGGGTAGGAGTTGTGGGGGCAGGGGTCCCCCCACGGTCTCCACCCCCAGCCCCTCCTTGCCCACCCCTAGTATTTTCCAGCTCAGAGTCAGCTGCAGCTGCAGCCATCAGGAACTGTCCAAATCATCAAAGCTCTCCAAATCTTTGGAAAATTTGACCAATTTAAAGGTCAATTTGGACCTTTAAATTGGTCCCGTGATTGGATTCAGATTCAGAGATTTGGCCACCGAATTGGGCGAAATCTCCTCCGAATCGAATCACCACCTGAAGCTTTGCACAGCCCTAACACATAGTTCTTGAAGCCATGTTGGTGGATAAGAGCTCATACATGAAGGGTGCAGAGCAAGATGAGGTTTAGGTGGGGGGTGCACACTCACACAGAAGTAGAGAAGGGTCCACCCCATGCATGATACGGAAGGAATAACTGGCGAGAGACAAGGAGAAGTCTTCTCAGCTAAGTACTGACCCTAACAGGACATGGCTTTGAGACACCATAAATGTTTGCCAAGGCCCTAGAGAGAGAGAAAAGAGTATGGGGGGTGGCTTGGATGTCTTGGCATCTGACCAGGAGAAGATCACTTGAGGCTTCTAGAACATGGATGCTGAACAGAAGAAAAAGCCCTAGTCCTACGGAAAGATGAAAAAAGAGCATTCTTCAGCTCATGAGGCAAAGAGGTTTTTTGAGAACAAATCTCAAAGTTAGTTACCCAGCATGCTATGACTTCTACTAACATCTAAGTGGGTAGATCCTGCATTTGGGGTTTGTAAGCTTCCAAGGTGATTTGCAAGCCTGGTCTAGAGATCCTATTACTTGTTACCATGTGCCTGCTAATCATGCAGATGGGCTGTTAAAATTTTGTGATTCATCATTTTGTTGATTTCAGCTGGCAGGTGTAGCCCAGTTCCCTGCTCGTGTTAATGCTGACTCTGCTGCTGCTGCCCCATTTACTCTGTGCTGGAGTTTTGCACAGTGACACCTGGATGATGGTGCATCACAACATCTGTTGCCTTGCAGCTTGACTGCACAATGACTGGCAACAGAGCCAGTGGGAAGGATCAGAAAATGGCTACTTGGTTATTTTTGCTTAACACAGGCATTCTTCCCTGAGCCGAAAGGCAGGCTGATCCTCTGCCTTTCCTGAAAGGGCCGTAGCTTAATGGATAAGAAAGTGGAGCTGTTGAACCGATTGTAAGCACAACGTAATGTAAGACATGGCTTTGTGGCTGAAGGGTGGGATTTCTGTGTTAACTTGGCCTAATCCTGACTCCCTGACCAGTGGAAACTCATCAAGAGCTGGGACATAAGTTGTAAATTTGCTGGAAATTGGAACTTCAGGGGGATAATCTGGAGTCAATTTTGGGTTGACCCAGAATGGCCAAAGAAAAACTGAATATAGACCTCCAAAACTAGCCCAGCGTCAGTAACGTTCCACGCTGGGGTTAGTCTTGAAACTGCACCTGTATATTTGTGACACCTCGGTGGTCTTTTAGCTGAGACCCAAAGCACCCCTGAACTTTGGGGCTGAGCCGAGAACAACATGGGACCTGACACATGACACTTGTAGCTGGAACCAGATTTGATTGCTGGCGTTGTAGTTGGAGCTGATCCCTCGTTACCATGAATACAGCCCTCTAGAGAAAAATTCATCATCACTTTCAAGAAACTGGGAGATTCATGAGACTCCTGTGTTCAAATAAGAAGTTGATGGGTGTGACTGCTCCAGTCAACAGGTCCTCTTGCCCCAGCCAGTTTTGAGCTTGGCTAGTTTTTCTCCCAGCCTATTTTTTTCTCTGGAAACATAAAAACGCATCTTGGTCTTTGCTGGGAGATCACAGAGGCAGCTGCACATTAAAATGTCGAAAGCCAAGTCAGGAGTCATTGATTTGCTGCATAGGAGCTAATTCTGGAGTCTGTGTGTTCTTGGGAGCAGCGGTGTGCGATCTGCCACTAATTAGAGAGCAGAGAGCAAAATATGAGGTTTGTCCCAGGGCTGCAAGCACAAGAACACTTGCTGCTGCGGCTGGGAAGAAGAAAGGGAAATAAACCAAACAAGCGGATGAGGAGGAGGTGGTGGCTGGGAGAAGCTGCTGTCAGGGCAGCATCAGCAGATCTCTCAGATAATGAAAAGAGCTGGTCTGGCTGCAACACCAAGCACCTGCTGTGTGAAATGGCTAGAAGGGAGCTGCCTAAAAGGCATCCCCGACCTGCAAGAACCTGGGTGCCAGGACTACTGTGTATTATAGATGATTATTTCAGCTGATTCCCATGGCTGAAGTAATCATCTATAATCCACAGTAGCCCTGGCACCCAGGTTCATGCAAGTCGGGGATGTTCAACACATGTTGCCTAGTGGATGGAGCAGGGAGCTGGGACTTGCAGTTGTACTCATGGCTTGGTCTGTTGTGTGACTTTGGATCAAGTCACTACCTCTAATTGTGCCTTGGTTTCTCCTTCTGTAAACTAAAGCTAGGGAAATTGCTGTCTTTTGGTGGGGGGGAATGCCTTGAGACCTACTGATGAAAAGCATTAGGAATTATTTGTTATTATTATATTAATTATTATTATCAGTGGGAAGGGAGAGAGCATGCTGCATCAACAGTACTGCAAAGCCAGATAATAGCATCACTGGAATACACAAGCATTCGGATTTCCCTTGTAGGGCAGAAACCAGACTAAGTCACTTGTGCTTTTGCCTTTTGTCCCCAAATGATCACAATAGTTGGCAGATACAGCAGACTCAGCTCTGACTCCCAAATCCCCACCCAGTCTTCTCCTCTCCAGAATAAGTAAGCCTAGTTGCCTCAGTCTTTCTTTCTAAAGTCGTGCTTCTAAAGTCTCTAATATCTTTGTTGCTCTTTGCTGGACTCTTTCCAGTCTGTCCACATCTTTCTTGAAGTGTGGGGCCCAAACTGGATATAGCACTCCAGGTGAGGTCTCAATAGTGCTGAGTAGGGTGGAAGAATCATTTCCCTTGATTTGCAAATAACCCTTCTGTTAATACAACCCAGTATACTGTTGACCTTTTTTGCAACAAGGGCATACTGTTGGCTCATATTCAGTGTATGGTCCACTGTAACCCTCAGGTCCTTCTGTACAGCGTTACAGTCCAGGCAGTCACTTCCCAGTCTTCATTTGTGCATGCAATTATTCCATCCCAGGTGCAGGACTTTGCACTTGTTCTTGCTGAACTTCATCTGGTTCATTGTGCACCATTTCTCCATTCTGCACCCCAGCCCAGCCCTCCAGAATATCTGCATCTCCATCAAACTTAGTGCCATCTGCAAATTTGGTATTATACACTCAATCCCACTGTCCAGATCAATAATGAAGATGTTAAGGAATGTCGTATGATGGATAGACAGATCCTCAAGGCCCCCTACTTGATATTTCCTCCCATCTGGACATTGAGCCATTGATGACTACTTATTGAACATGATGCTGTAACTCCATTTGGATATGTAAATGAGGATCTGGCACAAATTTGATCCCATCTTTTCCCAGGAGACATACTCTGAGCTCCTGCTGGCCCCTCCTGCCCCTCCTGTGAGCCTTCCTTCATCTCCATGTGTTTGTGTCATACAGTATGGCAAAGCACTGGCCTAACCACAAGGCAAAAGCAGCATCCCAACCCTGATGTCCAGAGTAATATACAGGGTGAAATCTTCTCATCACTGAAGTCAGTGACAATGCTCCTGGGTGAGTGGCCCCCTTGAGTTTCTAAGCCATGCCTGGTACAGCCAAGCGTTGGTCAGTAAGGGACAGGCATTGCAGTGATTGCAATAGAGGGAATAGGCACTTCCTGCACTTTCAGATTTGCAATAAAGTGACCCTAGGAGATAGAGGCGAGACTGCCAGTTAGGGGGTTTTATGTTGGAAACTGGACAAGGACCATGCACAACACAGCCCCATATCCTTGACTGTTCCATTCAATCTGTCTTGGTCCTGGCACTGACATCTGGGATGTTTCTGAACTACAGGTTTGACTATTGCTGTTTATGCTTCCTGTCCGAGACCATGGACCAAGGAAGAGTTCTTAGTGGAGCAGCCTGCTCACCCCTGGGCAAAGACCCAGCATGCTAGCTCCCTTCCCTGCTTTCTCCCCTGGGACAGCACCAGTAGGCACAGGTGAGCTGACCAGGCTCAGAGTCAGCCTGGCTCTTAGCCACACCCTTGCTCCCCAGCCTTCCTACCAGGTCAGAGCAGTGCATATTACAGGGGATATGGCTATTAACCCTTAATGTGCAACTGCTCAAAGTACATGCTAATTTTAACACCAGTTAAAATTAGCATGTGCTAAATGTCATGTGCAGCAAGGCCCCATGACTCCTGAATGCACCAGATGCTGCGGAGAAAAATTAAAAGACAGTCCCTGATACACATATTTTAACTTTTCTAGAAATACTGTCAGCAAAAGCAGAGAGGGCTGGGGGGGATGTTTGAGGTCACTGCATGGAAAGAGTTATAGAGAGAGTGGGAGGATGATGCTGAGAGTCAGTGACCAGGGGCAGAGTTAAGGGGACTGGAAGATGGATTGAGAAGCTTGCAAAGGTTTTGCTACACTGCATCACAGGGTAAACCAGCCCGGGATAAGCTGAGCTTGTTTCACTCCAGTATACCTACACTAAGCAGTTACTTTCACTGCTGTAACTTTGAATAGCCCGAGTATTGCTGATCACTGGAGTGAAAGCTACACGGGATAAAATAACACATGCATATACCACCTGAACATCTATTGCAAATCAGTGAGCCTGGCAGACTTCTTTAAGGAGACTAATCAGTATTTTGCCAGGGCCTCATTAAACGGAAAACAAGGAGTCGAAAAGGCAGTTGCACTCTGCTTCATCAGAAACTGCCTTTTCAACCTGGGGCATCTACACACCTGCCTATCTAGTGTCTATCTGTTGGTGCTGCTCCATGCTCAAGCCCAGCACACAAGAGAGGGGAACGGCAGCAGAAGTGAATAAATAAATGAATACAAACCTGCTGGCTTAGAGACGCATTTTTAAAATGCAGAATTTTAAGCCAACGCCACTCGACCGGCACCGCATCCTGCCTGCCAAGATGGAGCTTAAAGACTCGAGTTCAGAGAGGCACAATAAGCACAAGCTTAACCCCACTGTCTTCCGATGGGGCTGCTGAGACGCGTTATCAGGGCAATGCAGCTCCGGTACCGTCGACAACACTCCAGCTTGTGTCACTTAAGTCCCTGTTAATACGAGGGACACGTCTGGCTTGTAGAGGCCATGCTTACATCAGTGCCTGGCTACTTTCTAACAGCAGGTCAGCTCAGTTCATAATCTTCCTCTGGATAATTTTTCCCTCCACTTTCTATCTCAGAGGAGATTATAAGTCTGTAATATCTTGCTTCTGCCTCTTTATTTACTACAGGGGCTAAGTGCTTCCCCCCCCCCCCCCAGTATGATTAGATTAACTCCTTGCTTGTGTTCCTGGTGCAAAGAAATGTGGTTCATCAGAGAGACATTCTCAGTGGCTTTTGTCTCCTGTTTTTGGCTTTTATTTCCCTCTCAGGCCATATGCTGTTAAGTGAAATCCAGTTTATTCTTCCCTATGAGGATGCTTCAGCCATGATGTCGGAATGATTTTTACTCTCCTAATGCAGTTAAGAGGCCTGTGTTATTGGGTTACTTCAGCTCTGGCTTGCTGGTGACTGAGGTCAAGAGGATTTTTGAGAGCACAGTAATAGCGTCTGTCTGGTCTCCCGGTTTGCATAAGAAGCTTTGGTGTGTCCTTTAAAATGAGAAAGCTGGAAGTAACACAGGCTCCTAAGCAGGGCATTGTGGAGTGTTAAAGTGCAACAAAGACCTGGCACAGAAATTGTGAGCGTGCTGCTCTTCAGTGTCAGTTGAAATCAGAGGTGTAGAGCTGGGGCAAACACACAGAAAATCGATCCTTTACATCTTTGCAAGATCCATGAATATTAGCGCTACCATAACCAAGGAGGTAATGGGCCAGTCCTCAGCTGCCATGCAATACACCAGCTTCAGAGCAGCTACACTAAGAAATCAGGGTCACCAAACACTGCTGCTTTACATCATCTACTCCCTTCCCTAAACTAATCAAACTGCACCTTGAAACGACTTAGGTGTCCTGTCACTACTGTCGCCCCTCCTCCTGGATGGCTGTGCCAGAACCTTTTTCCTTTGATGGGTAGAAACCTTTTGCTAATTCCAGCCTCATCTTATTCAGGGAGAGTTTATTCCCTTTTGTTCTTGTTGCCAACATTACCATTAGAAAAGCTTCCTAAGTAGGACAATGGAGCAAGCGGCCTAAGAAAACGGTGGAATCTGTGTCATTGCAGGATTTTAAGCAGAAGCTGGATACTAGGCGTCTAAGGCAATGAATCTTTTCCCACATATGAAGTGGATTGGACTGTGCGTCTAAGGTCCTCCTAACTCTATCAATGTTATCTATTTAGTCTTAACAGATACTCTTTCATGTTCTACCTGGAACCTAACCCCGTCCGATTTTCGCTTGGGACTGAACTAAGACCCCACCTGCCACTGAAGCCAAAGGGGGTGGAAAGAGCTGAGCACCTTTCAGAAGACACTCGGTACCTCACAACAGTGGTCTCCTCATCTATCATTTCATCTCCATCAGTGGCCAACTACGCCTGTAGGCCCTGAGATGCTGCCTTGCACAGCCTCTTAGCACAGCAAAGATTAAAAAAAACCTCTTCAGCTTTTTTTTTTTTTGCTTTTTAACTTTTTGCTGAGCTCATCCATAACTGCTTTAAAAGTGCAGAGGGACTTAGAGATATTTCCAGGATAAGGTGCTTTATCAATGGAATTGTGCAGTATAAATAATGTAAAAACGAAAATGAGCCAGAACAGCACAAAGTGTGGTCAGCAGAAAGGACAGCACTGGGGCAAATGGAGTCCAAAAATCAGACAGAAAATAGGTTCCCAGATGACATGAGCAAATCAGTAAAATTTCTTTTTTTCCTCCTCCTTCAAACTCTCTTCCAGGCACTCTGACCCTTTATTTTTTTTATCATTCATTTTTTTTTATTTGAGACTCTCTCTCCTCATACCTGAGGCATTTTTTAAACCTGTCACTAGATTCAATAAGAACAGTGTATTTCTTTAATGTGGCCTATATAGTGTGGGACTGAAATACAGGCATGAAGGGAAATCCTGGTAGCTGTCTTTGGTTCTTTAGTTTGGCCACCTCTTTTCTGTTTACAAATTTCTGAACCCAGATACCTGCAGATGAATATTGCTGAAAGAGAGGAGAGCTCAGGCTCAGATCTGGATCAGAGGTGTTTATGGCTCCAGCCCAGCAGTGGGAACCTGTTCTTCAGATACGGGTTGGCTGAGAGGCAAGGAGCCAGGCAGCGTGGCTTCTTCTGTCTGACTCTTCCACTGACAGATCGTGGGACCTTGAATAAGCCTCATCCTTCCTGTGTATCACTTTCTTCAGTGGTAACACTGGGAGGAAAGCAAGTTTGGGAATCATTTTATAACCCATTATTCTTTGGTGTCCCCAGTCAGCAATGAGGCCTCAAAAGCAGCTGTTTCTGTCACCTCAATGGGAGTTTGAACATGCAGAGATGAGACTCATACAGCATTTTATGGCATCCGCAATTGGAGTTTGGGCTTCTCCCTCCCAGAACACATTAAAGGTCTAAATACCAGCCTTGCCAAATTAAAGCTAAACAGTAACACAGGGAAAGTAACACTTACTAGATAATTGCAGGAGAGAAAAATTACATGATATGTATTTATAAATAATAAATGCATAATTTATTAATCCCTAGCACAAAGAGCCTATGAGTCTTAATTAATTATTACTTGCAAATTGGTTTTGAGATTATTGGATAAAAGCTGCTATAGAAGTACAAAGCAGTATAACAAACATGTAGCCGCCTAGGGTTTTTGCATTGAACATTAGCCTGCACATTGCAGCCATCCAGAAACTGAAAGACTGAATCAAGAGAAACCCCTAATCTAGAAACTCAAGCATGCCTATACTGGGATGCCTGGGAGCGGGGCTGTGAAGCATGCCTCTCCCACCTAATCCTCTTTGGCCACCAAAAAATAGGTAATGTAGGTGCCATTGGAACAGTGTTAAGTAAACCCAAGCAGTGTCGATGTTGTATCTGGGGAGGGGCTGTAGCATGCATAGTGTGGGGGTGTAGTGCTCCCTGGCACAGTCAGAAGCAGAGTAGAAACGTCCCCTGCTAGCGGCAGAGAATCTCTGGCGCATGAATGAGCAATTTGGAACGCTTTCAGTAGACAGCAGTAGTATGCAGATTTGCAAGCCAGTTTATGACAATTAAAGCTAGTCCCCAAATGCAGGAGTTTATACAAAAATCATGGAACTTTCATATTCACTTGAAAACAAAGCTTTACATTGAAAAAAAAGTTCTGTTTTGGGATGGGGTTTTCACTCCCTTCCTCTTTTTTGCCTGCTTTTCCTCATTTTTTAATTAGCACAATGGCAAAATAGGGAGGGAGATTTCAAGCAAGTGGGGGGAAATGCAGTTTTTCATCTAAAAAACAAACAAAAAAGTATCTTGACTGAAACTGACCCCTATGTCAAAAAGGGCCATTTGCTGCTGAAAACCATTTTTGACAGTTAAAAAAGAAAATTGACCTGGTCTAATTAGTGCATTTTTATGATTCTAATTTGTGTTATCTCTGCTATAAAATACACTTCATACACATTACAATACAATTAAACTCGCATTAAATCCAGTTCATCAGACTTTAAGTGAGTTCATCTCATTAAACACCCCTCACGAAGAAGTGGCGTGATCTCATTCATAATATGCAGCCAATATCCCTACCTGATTCAAAGCCTATTGAAATGAATGGGAAGATTTCCACAGACTTCAGTGGGCTTTGGACAAGGTCTTGTTTTTATTTTTGCAATTTTTGCTGTAATGCAATATCCTACTTTGTGTCAAGTAAAGGCTGGTGTATAGATGCAATCCCACCTTTGAGTGCTGCTGACACTTATCTGCATGCTTCTACCTCCCCTCTTAGTGCAAGCTTTTCCAGGGCAGCTGAAGTCCTCTTTACCTCCTTTGCCTTCCAATAAGCCTGTGGGCTGGAAGTGCTTTGTTCAGTGTACCTTCTAAAGTGTTTTTAATTGGGTAGTGATGGCTGGGCTGGTAAGGGGTGACCTGACTTGCCAGAGTCTACTTAAAACACCACTGGCTGGAGGGAGAGCTCTGGGCTGCAGACCTCCCCAGGTAGGAACTCCCTCTTCTCCCCATGGACACACATCAGCCAACCCAGCTATGAGGCTGAAGCTTTAGTCTATATTGAAAGGTAGGGCCCAAGCCAATGGACTCACTCTGGGGCCTGCCTGGGTCATGATGCAGGTAATTAGGATGGAGGTGGCCGTGGCAACCTCTGTCACAATGGGTCCCATCAGCGCTTGCCGCAGGGGAAGCAGCATGGAAACAAGGCTCTCTCTGCCTCCAGCTGGATACATCCAGGTAGAGGCCTGCAGCAGCTGATGACAGATTTCTGGCCTGACATTGTCTAATTTCTTATCTGAGCTGTTCTCTGAATCAGAAATCCGAGTGCTGCACCTAGACTGACCACGCAAACCTGCTGCTTCATTATACAGATAGCTAAAACTCCACTCAGAGCATCTGATTTTTACTGATGAAGGCAAACTGATGGGGCCTGAAGAAAAACTGGGGTCCCCAGCCCCCCGTGAGCTGGAGGGGAACGCACGGGGACCTGGGCCTCATGATTCTCTTCCAACCCTGCTCTAAAGAGCACTGTGCAATGAGGCAGCACCTTCCTTCTGAGCATGGCGAAGCACCAGTGATGGTTGTGATCCCTGTCTGGGAAAGTTCTGGAATAGGAAGAGACTTAGCCAGGCTCTTGGCAGCAGATTCAGGAACGGGACCTTCAGACTTGTCCTCCCCAGCTCTAATGACTTGCTATTTCTGCCACCCATGCTGATGTGGGTTGGCTGGCAGTGACCTGGCCCAGGGGTTTTGAAAGGGCAAAAGATGATTGGAGGACTTGGGATTCCCTTTCCGCACCAGTCAGGCCCCAGAGACTCCCCCCCACCCCCGTGTCCCCTGATTGGCCCCTTGGGTCACCTGGAGGGGGATAAAAGGGGCAGCACGGGCTGGCTCAGGAGAGACTAGTGAAGGACAACTAGGAAGGAGCTTCACAGAGCCGGCAAGAGCTGAGCCAGCGGGGCAGGAGCAGTGCGCCAGAAGAGCCTGAAAGAGCAGGCAGCAGTGGGACCCTCAGCAGCACGGCATGCAGCCAGCAGGAGAGGCTCCCCACTGGGCTCAAGGATCCCCTGGGAGAGGCTGCAGCCAGCAGGAGAGGGTCCCCGCTGCTCCAGCGAGGATCTGAGCAGCGACCTGAGAGGTTCCCAGCTCTGCTTCCAGCTCCACCAATCAGAAGCCAGGCAGCTCAAGGTGAGGTCAGGGCTCCAAGAAGGTCAAGACCCCAAGCAGATCCCAGCAGTGCCACCCATGGTTCCTGCCTGCCATGTGGGAGGTCTGGGCTAAAGTCCCAGCTGAGGTGACTTGGGGTGAGTGAGCTAACAAGAAGCAAATCTTCTTGCAGTGGAAACAGGCCATTGTGTTTTCCGCCCTTTCTCCCCCTCCAGATACCAAGGCCCTATATTTCCTTGTTATTCACCAACCCGTATTGTTTGTTCTGCTGTTTGTGTTTTATATTTTGTTAACCCCTGTTTTTTGTCAATGATTGTAAGTGTCTAACCTTTGTTGAATCCTGCCCCCTTGGGGCATTGTAGTGTCCACTATACCCTCTGATTTATGCCTCTTATGTTCCCAGTATTGAAAGGTATATGGTTAAGTCCCCATTGGTGGTCTGGCTCTGCTCTATAGGGGGAGGAGAGTCCCTACACCTCCCACAGTGCTTGTGCACCTGCTTTGATCCCTTCAATTGGAGAGGGGGTACCTGTTGGAGTACTGTTCGGGTTACACTGTGAAACACGTGGATAAATAATGCTGAATCTGTGCAGTTATGCAAACTCCATATATATGCAAGCTATAAACATTTCAAACGTTAAGTCCAAAAAAGCCATTGTAAATACCTGTGACCTATGCAATCATAGGGGAGAATAAGGTCCTGGTTAGAGCCACAGAAAAGGCATGCAAGCTAACCAGCACGTTATATGCATGCACTTTATCTGATCTCCCCAAAAGCCAAACAGCTACACAGGCTCCAGCTAAGATCATGCAATCAAGACAGACTCCACATATCATATGATCTACAGGGATCATGGATGCAACATCCTTTCATATAACCTTCCTGTGAAACTTGTACAGATCACATGGAGCCCAAGAGACTCCTCATGCAAAATCTGTGCCATACAGACCCAGGCTTTCTAAGCTAAACACAACAGCTCTGCATAATAAGTAGCATTTTTTAAAAAATATTTCTTTCATCTGAGCCACTCTCTAATCCCTTTAAAAGTGTAAAGCACCTTAGGGAGATTTTGGGGACAAAGGGTTTGATCTATATTCTTTGGGCTTGTGCTCGGGTAGTAATGCACAGTCTAAGATCTGCCAGAGCCTCAACCAGCAGGCAAACAATGCTCTGGGATGGTGATAGACACACCCCTCTGTGCTGCTAGGGATTTCCCAGGTTGCATGCCCGCATTTCAAAGACCTCGAGCTTATAACCCACCTCTGGCTAGCACATCCACCAGAGGGGACACTGTAGAGCAACTTGGGGGGCACATCTGCACATGCATGTTAATGTAAAGCAACACATTCTGGCACATACCATGTCAGAGTTTATTGTGTCTGGGCACCACGTTCACACGTGTGCACGACCACAGCATGTTGAGCCAGGTCAGAGCAGCCCCACCTGCCTGCTTCAGCCTGGCTCAATGTGTTGGTGGGACAGAGAGGGACTGGCTGGGGCATGAGGGTGCTTCAGTACAGGGCTAGCGGCAGGCCGCCTCTACACTGAAGCACCCTCGTGGCCAGCCACCTGGGTCAGCGTGTACATGTGCGTTGCTGTGCACAGAAAAACTCCGCAGTAGGATAGTACTTTTATTATTGGTTTCCTGTAGCCTAGCAGAGGCGCATGTGTAGATGCTGACACGTTTACTGGGAGCTAATTAGGCAACTCTGCAGTAAATGTCTCACGCAGATGTGCCCAGGTGTTCCATCCCAGACTTTACTTCATTGCAGTCTACTGGGCAGAGTCCCTCTCGCTTTGGATCAGGCCTTGCACGACTGCATCCTAACTGTGTGTGAGAGTCTGGGCCAGAGGCCGATTGCTCCTCTCCTTTACATCTGTGGAGCGGCTCCCCTGAGCTCAGCTGCGAGCAATTTTCAGACTCCTGCGTATTTGAAGTAACAAATGTGAGTATTAATTTTCATGAATGAGCTGTGGCACCTGTGTGAAATTATTTGGTTCTACAGGCCATGCTGCTGGCAAGCGCCTTTGCTAGGAAAACAAACAAGAACTGACCCTGTATTATAGCAGTGCTTGGTTCTCCCATACATTTGCTTTTTACCTGTATATTCCAGAGCAGTTTACAAAGGTGGGTTAAGTAACATTAACTGCATTTCATGGATGGGGAAACTGAGCTACAAAGGGGTTCACTGAGTGAGTCAGGAGCAGAGTTGGAAACATTATCATGGTAGATTGGCACTTTACGGCTTCAGCTCAGCGTCGGGCTCCATTGTACGTACTGCTGTGCAGACAAATGATAAGAGACAATATCTGCTCCAAAGAGGTTATGATGTAAATAAACAAGGGTGGGAGAGGAACCAGAGTTAAATGACTTGCCCAAGGTTACGCACTAAATTAGTTGCAGAGCTGTCCGAAGAACCAGAGTCTCTTCATTCCCAGTGCAGTGCGTCCCTCACCAGAACAGGATGTCAGAAGCAGGGGGCACACATTGCTTTGCAATTTGGGTTAGGAGCCCCTGTGACTATTTGCAGAGCAGCTTTGTAGGGGCAGCAGGGAAGAAACTGCCTGCCAATACCGAATGCCTCTGCCTGCAGATGCTGTGCTGAGCTCTCATTCCTTCCCCTGATTTTAAATGGGTCTTGTTATACATCCTTCATTTCTATTTTTATTAAAAATTTAATGCATTGCCATTTTACCCTCTTGCCAGCAATGACTACAGCAGGAACATCAGCCATAAGTATCCTCAGGAGAAATAAAGAGAGGCATCATTGAATAATCTACCAGCAACAATTATTATCTGGGTTACATCTTCTAAAGTATACATAGTTGTACAAAGGAGGGATTGGTGGAGAAGGCAAGCATATCTGCATCCTGTGAAAAATGTTGAGCTTTGATCAATATAAGGGAAAGATTTTCAGGTGATGTAAACCAACATTGGTCCACCGGAGTGAACCTTATGTGCTGGCTGAGGGGTTGGTTCTTCAATAATTGAACTGTTGCTCCATCATACTCAGCAATGGAGAATTTGGAGACTAGGCTGGGAGCTGGTGGGGGTGGAGGTGTGGGGGTGGGGCTAAGTGTTTGTATCAGTTCTTTTAAGTCTCTCCCCACTTCAGGAATTAGATGACTTTTTTGGCCTGTGTTGTGCAGGAAGTTGGATTCTCAAGGATCAAATAGTGTCAATGGTCTTAAAATCTCTGGGTCAGATCTGCAGTTGGTGTTGCGGGGTATGCTGACTTCCTTGGTTCCCAGGGTTGTTGGTTGTAGCTGTGCTGGACTAAGTACATAGGCTGGCAAAGTTCTTGCCTTCTTTGGTTCTCTGTGCTCTTGACCTTGACAAAGCTTTGCCCATTGATGGCCACTACAGATCTTTTTGAAAATGAAGAGAGGATGTTGGGAGAGGCAAGAAACTTTAACCTCTCTCTCCATCCAAAGGAAAGAACAACACTGGGAATCAACATCTCAGACTTCCAAACCACGCTGCTTCTCATGTCCTCCAAAACTAACCAGTTGGTCCTAATATGAAAAGATTTATTGAATTGTGTTGAGGATGTTAGCAGAAAAGATGGCAGTTCACAACTAAGTGCGGATGCTGTTTCCTCTTTATCTTGATGAGCTTTTCAGAGCTGGGGTTGGATATGCTCCTACACGAACTTCCATATTGTGATCTTTGGGTGCACCTGGCATAGAAAGCATGGCCCAGCATGCAGCTTTGTCAATGATCTATAAATACCCCAGCTGAAATACACCTGGTTTGAAAGTACTGCTTCCCTCCCCCAGCTTCTACAGTTCATGTGGTTACGAGCATAGTCTCTTGGCTACCCAATATAAGGCAGTCTTCCCTGTTTCTGACCCATGCTGCTTCTCATCTCCTCAGAAATTCAGGAAGCATTCAGGGGGCATGTCTACATGAGACGTTTAATGCACAGTAGATGAATTCTACTGTGCATTAGCAAGTCATGGCAAAAACCATGCTAATACACAGCAGAATTAGTCTACTCTGCATTAAGCATCACAAAAAGACTGTGCTCCGTTCCTACTGTGCATTAGCACTAGCTACTATGCATTTATGTAGTGCCTCTTATTAGAGGTACTAAACTTAATGTGCAGTAGCACATTAATGCATGTGTAGACACACCCGGTGTGAGGTTGGAACCAGGTGGGAAGTGGTCTTGGTCAGGAAAACAGAAGGATGCTTCAGTTGCACAGGTTCCTTGTGGGAATGCACCTCTTTCCAGGAGTCTCATTTCAGAGGTTTGTAGTCCTGTGGGTTTTGCCACCAAAGGGCTCTTTTTAGTCTAGTGGAGGTTTGCACAGCAGAGAGGGGCTGGAAGTGCTAGACACTACTAGCCTTTCCAAGGCCTGCAGAGTGCCCTGCTTCTTGGCAAGAGGCAGCTGGGGACTTCCAGGTGGCAATTACTGACTGTGTCTCTTTGGCATAGCCAGGTTCTTTACACCTGCTTGGAGCAGGTCACCACAGAAACTCCCTGTTTAGCCAGCAGGAAACTAGTGTCCAGGGTTAGTTGTAACTCACAGTCAGGGAGTATGTCTGAGGCTCAGGGCAGAGGTTTGGAGCAGGGTGGGATAAAAACTGCATTTCATGTCTCGCTCTGGAAGGAGATATGTCTGATTGTTAAAGCAGAGAAGGAGTCAGTCGGGATTTCTGAGTTCAGCTCCTGGCTGTGGTGTGGTAGGTGGTGCATTGGCAATAGCAAGGGGAGGTAGGCCCTGGCTATGGATGACGAGGGCATAGTGGAGTCAGCATGACAGTGTACAAGGGTGGTAGTGGCCTCCACTGAGTTGCTGTCTTTACCCCTCCTCCAGCATAATGCACACTTCCTTCTGAGCATCATTCCCTCTGCTTGTAAAAGAGCTATGTAATGGTTAAAGGATTTCATGGCTTAAGGCTGTGTTGTGTTGTGAGGATTAATTAATTCTTCTTCCAAACTGGGAAACCCCACTGCTATAGTAAATACTTTACTCCCAGAGACAGCAGAGACAGTTTTTAAATGTGTACATGTCTTGTGGAGTCCCAGAAGAATTGCACTGGCTTGGGATATGCTGGAGCAAGGTTGTTATATTCTGCCTGTTTCTTACAGTGGTGTTACTCCACATAAGCTTACACACAGCTCTATTAGTCAGTGCTTAGCATTGCATTTGCTTTATCAGTTCCTGGGAAACCCCTCAGCTTGGCAGTCTCTGCTCCAGCATTGTTATGCCAGTTTGTATTTTGGGTGGTGGTTTCGTGTCTGTTGGTTTCTAAAAAGCAAAGGGGCACTTACCTGCTCCCTCACTTGGTCTCATTTGGAGCAGGGGCTCTTACAACCTCCATTGTCAGTGAGATTTGACCCAATTCATAATAATACCAGAGCTGGACATGAAGCAAGTCCTGTCCCACACTAAGTGGCTTTAGGTGACAATGCCCCAGCCCCCTGCAGCAGGCCACTTGCCATTAGGCCAACTCCTTAGATTTGTTCTCCAGAAGTCTGCAGTGGTGTACCTCTTCCTTGCTGTCTCCCAGAGAAGTGAACAGGAGCTAAACAGGAGCTGTCCTTTTCGCTGACCAGCATGTCTTTGCTCAAAGCCTAGGGGAGGGATGAGGTCTGCTATTCAGTGCCCTGCACTGGAACTCAGGAGACCTGCCATTCATTTCCTGTGTAATGCTTTTTGACCCCCCACCCTTTGTTCCTTTAGAGCAGTGATGCTCAAGGTCTTGGCCCTGTGGGCTAGAGGAGTGATGCAGGGCTGCTCCACGGGCCGGATTAGGTCATGTGCCACCTGTGCCTGGCCCTGCGGGCGGAGTCACCCCCCAGACCACCCTGCATGCCCAATCTAGTGTGAAGGACCATAGCCCATGTGGCTTCCCATGGACCAGATCTGGTCCTCAGGCCAGGGGTTGAGCACCTCTGATTTAGAGTGTCAGCTATTTGGACTTGACTGTCTCTACCTGTGGGTACAGCCCCAAGCAGAACAGAGCTCCGATCTCTGCATCTGTGCATGATTGTTGCATAGATTACATACCTGGTTTGCACTGTAGCATAAGTGTAGTGCCAGGAAAGGGCATTTCCACCTTTCTCTAAGGACAAAATTAGTCACTGGAGTCATGTATTCATGGCCATTTGCCCTTTGAGCTCTGCTTGATCCTGCTGTGTCTGGATTTGATAGCACAGCTGTGCTGATAGTGCTCCTCTGACAAGTGTAAGTGCTTTTGTTTAATTGCTGGAGAATGTTCGTTGAGAGAAAATTCAATAAACAGGAAAGTGCTTTTATGCAAGTCCAACAGGGAAATGCACTCAACAGAGAAGCAGTCTGCACCTCCAGACACTGCGCTAAGCAAAGGGATACACTAACCCTTCACTCTGGGTCAGGGTAGGGAATGTCATGAAGTAATGAGTCCCTGTTAAGGTGAAGGTATCCCCCTACACAGTCACTATTCATACATGCTGGCTCCTGGGATGCACTGGAAATGCCCTCTGTGAGGTGCTCTGCTCCTAGGGAATAGGAGTGTGGTGGCTATAAGGACTATGGACAGGATCATGGCCAAAAGTGTCTAGATGGGTGGAGGGGGAGTGCACTCCTACCTGCAAGTGCATCCATAGGAATTGTATTCCTGTTCAACTGTAAGAAAGCCTATAGAAAAACTTGGCTTTACCCCATGGCTTATAGGGCTGTATAGAACCTACCAAAGCTGGAACATTTCTCTGTGTACAGCGATCTTTTCTCTGCCTTCATGTTGTATACATCAATGTGTGACCCTTGAGAATGAAGCCTAAGGAAGAGACCCTGCTGACCTCTTCATTCTGAGGGTGAATCATTTCACCAGCTCATACTCTATGACAGAAGCAATGCTGCCCACAAGGAGGGAAAAAAACACTTGAGCACGTTCTCTGATAACTACAATGGGGGCAAGAACTTACCCGTGTGCATTGTGAGAAAACCCGTTATCGTTCTCTGTTAGCAGGCCTGGGTGTAATGCATTGCATAGGTGTAAATGAGCTGATTCCAGAGCTGTCCAGTACTGGGGTCTGATTCCAGTACTGCCCACCCAGTTTCTTCAGAAGTAGTTAACTGGGACACAGAACTCATAAGACTGGCACAGAAATCATTAGCTGTCTATAATTGTTCCTATTTCTATAGTAATCTATAATTTCAGCAGTAATTTGGGGTTCCTTTTCTCTGCTTCCTGTTTTAAGTGTTTAGGTTGTGCCTGGTCCATTTTTAAAGCTTTTTTTCTGCAATCATGAAAGCTCAAAGCTATCTTTTTTTTTTTTCTTTTTTAAATGAAAATTGAGATTCTCATTTAATCGCATACCTTGCAGAACTGGTGCTTTAAGACAAGCATCCATTATTGTGAGACAATAAACTCACAAGGTGTTGAGCCATAGTATTCTCAGTTACTCCGAGACCTCCTTATACCACCTTAGCTGGAAGAGATTTGGCCCGATGTGGTGGCCAAATCTCCGAATCCGAATCGAATCAGGGGACCAGTTAAAAGGTCCAAATCAATTCAAAGCTCTCCGAATCTTCAGAAAAGACTCGGAGAGCTTTGATGATTTGGCCAGTCCCTGGTGGCTGCAGGAGGGAGCTGGAGCCAGACCCGGAGCTGGTAAGCCAGACTCGGAGCTAGGGGAAGGGGCCCTGGGGGAGGGGACCATGAGGGGACCCCTGCCAGGCCCCATCCCTGCTTGCTTCCCCAGCCCTCCATGGCTGCCCCGTGTGCCCCAGCTCCCAGTGATTTAAAAAAAAGCCCTTTTGCCCCCAATTTTTCAGCAGAATGAGTGCCTGAAGGCACAGGACACAGGTAAATGAAAAGCCATGACTTTAATTAGTTCCAATTATTCCTGGGCTTTCTAGCCATATTCCCATTCAATGCAAGTTCTGTAAGGGCAGGTGTCACACTCCCAGTTTATTGCTTAAGAGTAATTTTTTTAAAGGAAATAGTTACACTAGTTACAACCCCCACTATTGATATTGTTAGAATGATACTGTTATATTGATATAGCTTACTCCAGGGCTAAAACACTTTTATACTGATAGCTCTGTATCTACTCTAGCGGGGTTGTACAGTACAGGTGTGGAGCTCTACAGCCTTGGCTATGGATAAGACCTACACTTAGTCATGCCTTTGGTGAAGGGTTATGTGGTGGCACTTGCAGTAGCAGACTTAACTACATACATTGCTCCTATTCTGCCTGAGTAGGAGCAAGGAGGCAGGACACAGTGACTTCATTTGAATGGTGGCTGTATTAAGGATCGGCATGTCTCCCTCACCCATGTATAAACACCAGGCCACATGGAAGCAATTTTGAGAGATGCACTGAAGATGGGAATTCATATCCTAAGTAACTTCTAGGAAGCAATTAATAGCATACTATGATTGGGTGAAGACTGGCCACTTGGTCCCAATATGGAAAGGCTTCTTGAATTGTGTTGGGGATGGCCCAGCATGCAGCTTTGACAATGTTCATAAATACCCCAGCTGAAATACATCTGGTTTGAAAGTGCTGCTTCCTTCCCCCAGCCTCTACAGTCTTTCTTTTGTCATATCAAGATCAGGGCTTTGGTACAATCAGGCTTTTAGCTAGCTTAGGTTTTGGGAGGAAAATAAGTGTGTGTTTTATAATAATACAGAAAAAGCAAGCAAAACTGTCTCTGCTAATGAAGGCCACCACAGCAGACTGACTGCATCAATCATGTTATTTCACAGAAGACTTTGACAAATGACACCCAAAGGTATCAAAAGGAGAAAAAAAATTGCTGGGTTTTTTTTTTCCTTTTTCTATTGTTTCCCCCTCACTCACAGAAACAGCACTGACAGAATTCATGATCTGGAAAATGCAGTAAGCTTTAAATCATACAAACATGCCTGGATTACATAATTTTTGTAAAAATTGCCTGCATTAAAAAAGAGCTATTGGTGTGATTAAAACGTGTTCACAACTGCTTGAATGCCAATGTTGATTTGAGATGAGATGCCCTGGTTGGGATTTTTTCGCATTTGTTGATTAGAACTTGTGGTTTTTCTCTGTATTTCCAAGAGCTAACATCTCTGGCCTCGGAAGTCATTTCTAGTATCAGTCTAATGTATTTAAACAGCCCCATTATCCTAGCATCATAGTGTTCACTGTAACCCATTAGGTAGGGAAGTATCTGTCTACTTAATTAAGGTACTTATCAGGCACCCATTCATGTAGTAGCTGAACAGCTCAGTCTTTAATGTATTTAAAGAGGAGGCAAGTTGATCTAGTGGTCAGGACAACGATCTGTGGGGTGGGGAAATATAGGCTCAAGTTGCTGCTCTGCCTTAGACTTTTTGTTTGACCTTAGCCAAGTTGCTCATCCCTTCTGTTCCCTCCAGGTTGTGGGGATCATAGATCTATCCTACCTTACAGTAGGGCTGTTGAGGCACTTGGATATTGTGGTGATGTGGACTCTGTAACTATCTACAAGAGAGAAACTATCTGCCGCAGTACCCTGGGGAGCAAGGACAGTGCTGTCAGCCCCATTTTCCAGTTGGGAAATGGAGGTACAAGGGGTCAAAACCAAGTTCTACAAAGAAGGGGAATATTCCTCTGAAGACCTAGGTCTTAAGTGACTCTCCAGAAGCCACACAGAAAGGTTGTGGCAGAGCAGAGAATTGACTCCATGTTTCTGCTCTGTGTACTGCATCCTCTCCATTGGATCATCATTCCTGTTTTAAGTGCCAGCATGAAGATTTGAGTATTCAGAAACATAACCTTCAGTTTGAAAAGTTCTGTGTATTCCTCACTGGCTAATTACATAATTAATTTGAGTCCCCTTAACCCACACTATGACCCCAGAGAACTAGACTTCTAAAGAATATGACCAGGCTGGATATGCCCAATTTGTAAATGAGTATCAATAAGGGTCTCCTTTCTAAGCTCTGCCAGGCATCTCCTATCCCCAGTGAGTGGTAGTGGAGGTGATGATCTGGTCTAATCAGTAGAGCCATCTCTCTGGCTGGGAGCCAGTTAAAGATTTTGGCACTGGTGAGACCACATCTGGAGTACTGCCTCCAGTTTTGGACCCCAAAGGATGGGGACAAATTGGAGAATCCAGTGGAGGGCAAAGAAAATGGTTAGAGGCCTGGGCACATGACTTCTGAAGAGAGGCTGAGGGAACTGGGTTTATTTAATAGGGCTGTGAGTAATTTCGCCATCCATTTCATTTTGAAACTGTTTTGACTCATTTCAAGGTCAAAACAGCAAAATCAAAGCAAACAAAGGGCCTCGAAACAGCCTTGAAACAAAACGAGGCAAGTCGAAATGTTTAGACCATAGTGCTGGGGATGGGAAGGCAGTCCAGCTGGGCTGACTTTCCATCCCCAGCACCAGATCACAGCAGGGGCAGGGAATCAGCCCAGCTGGGTTGACTCCCCATCCCCCACACCCTGACGTGATCTAGCACGGGGGATGGGGAGTCTGTCCAGCTGGGCTAAGTTCCTTTCTCCAGCCGCACGGTCAGGTGAAACGTCGAAACAGCATCAAAACAGACTCACTGTTTTGATGAAGTGAAATGCAATACAAAAACACTATTCTGTCCAGAGCTTGAAACTGAAGTCAGAATGGAACAGTGCTGTTTTGCACAGCCCTATTATTTAGTTTGGAGAAAAGAAGACAGTGGAGATTTAACTGCAGCTCTCAAACTACTGGAAGGGCGGTTCCAAAGAGGATGAAGCCAGACTATTCTCAGTGGTGGCAGATGACAGAAGAAGGAGCAGTGGTCTCAAGTTGCACCAGGTTAGATATTAGGAAAAACTTTCTCATGAGGAGGGTACTAAAGCACTGGAACAGGCTATTATCCAGAGATGTTGTGAAATCTCCATCCTTGGGGGGTTTTAAAACCCAGCCAGACAAAGCGTTGATGACATAGTTGGGTGTGCTCCAATAGGGGGTTGATCTCCTGAGGTGCCTTGAAACCCTAATTCACTATGATTCTATGACTTCTGCTGTGTGTGTCCAGGTAACATGCATTAACAGGTCTGTAGATGTTTTTTAATGTGACTTGTGTTATGGTGAAGAACCGCACCATGATAATGATGATAACTTGGCATTTACACCGCACTTCCCATCTTCAAAGCCCTGTACAAATAGCAACTAATTGCTCATTAGCTGCTGACATGCCCAGGGTTTTTGCTTGCTATAAATTCTGAACAGAGTGTCTCAGAAAAATGGACTTCCTCTTTGTGCTGCAGGTCTGTAATTCTGACCTCATGCTCCTACCTATGGGGCTTACTCTGAGCATCATTTAGAGCCTGAAAATCTGAAAACCACTCTCCCTATTTTATTTCTGATTTTTATCCTCTGCTTACCAAGTTTCCACATTGTGGATGTAATTTGGTTTCTACAGCCAAGAAGAAACAGGCCCACTTCCTCTCTGGTACTCAACTCTATTGTGTCTACTCTGGTCACATGGGATAGCTGTTGAGCAAGGCACATTCTCTTCCTCTCATCTGCCCCTTGGTTCCAACCTTTTGTGTCATATCAGAACAGCAATATTCTGTTTTTGCTTTGCACAGATGGAAGTGAATACACAAAGTGTGGGGCAAAGGATGGTACCTGAGACGTCCTGGATCAGAGCAGGACATAAGCAGTCATAGGAGCATGGGTTCATTTTGGGCTTTGTTCCTGATTTGTAGTTTGACATCACTTCTCTTTACTGTGCCTGTTTCATCAGCTGCAAAATTAGGACAATACTATACAAATCTCTGGAAAATGCTTTGAGATGTTTGAGTGGCAAGTGCTCTCGACACTACATATGATTCCTTAGGTCTATGCTCAGTGCTGAGCCCTCTGAGCCCTTTAATGAGAGTAAAAAAGAACATTACCCATTAACAAAACTACAGACCCGCATCTTCAGCTGATGAAACTCAATACAGCATTATTGACTTCAGTACAATTATACCAACTTGCACCTGCTGGGCTTCTGGCCCATTGACTCAAATAGAACTGCACTACCTTATATCACCTGGGAACCTGGATGTGAGACTGCCAGGAACCTGCTTCATTTGGGTGTATGTGCTAATGGCCAGATGGTTGCAATGGCGGTGACTGGCCAATACAGAGGGAAAGCAGTTGGGGAGCTGCAGCTGAAAGCGTGAGAACCTGTATATTGGGCTAAAGAGTGAAGGGACCAGAACAGCTCATCTCCTTCGTGGTTTAGACATTGAGGGACACCAGTAACAGACTCATCAGCAGGTTACACAATGGTTTCTGCAATTATTAGCACCTCTCCTCCTTAACGTTGTATTTCAAATAGTTCTGGGAATTGCTCTGTTCATAGTTTCAAGAAGCACCAGATTATCCTGTGTGATGCTTTTTTTAAAACTTCTTTTTAAAGTGCCAGTGTGTTCTTTCAGAATCATATTAGCCGTGCAATAAATTTGCATAATGTGGATCCATAATGCTTAATCAAAACCTCTCTGGAAAGCTGTTATTGTCCATGAGCTGCTATAAATTCTCAATATCGCCTCCACGTTAAATACTAAAGCTGCTCAGGGTATATTGTGTGCTAATCACCTGCAACATAGTGTTTGAAAGAAATTAAGCTCTTTTTTTTGACAATGGCAACATAAATGGAGCAGCTGTAGTTAGGAACTCGTTGTTTGTTTATTTTTATTTTGAACCTCCAACCTATAGCTCCGTAGTCAGAGCTTTGGGGTAAGTCAGAATCGTTCCATTGACTATGACAGGGTTACCCCAGCGTTAACCCACTAAAGGAGGGACATCTCAGGCCATGTTATTGTCAGAGGTACTATGAACCAGCTGCTCAAACTGAAGTCAGTGAAAAACTCAATCTGACCTTCAAATTCTATTCCAAGGGATGCAAGGTAAAGACTTCAACCCAGTGAACAGGTGTCCAAATCACAGTCATCCTCACAGAGGCATTCATAGACACCTGTGATTATAATTTTAGCAGAGAGGGAGGTTTGCCTAAAGTATTGCTGGGTTTTGGTGAACCCAAGCTGTTGCAAAAGACACCGGACAGCTGAATTAGAGCAACCCAGAGGCTGAATTAGAGCAACATCAGGAGAACCCACAGGAGGACCAACTCTCTTCTCTCTTTCATTTCATGCACTGACTCCTAAAGGGCCAACAGCAGACTGTAGTGAGGTTTTGCTATAAATCTTTCACCCCTAAAAACCCAGGCTCCAACTTATACCACATCACTCAGTGGAAAGAGAAGGGGTTTACTCAAATGTCTTAGAGGTAGCCCGGGTACACCCCGGGGGGTGTGCCTTGTCCTCCAGTGACAGTGGTGGGGGTCAGGCAGGGTACTGATGGAGGGGCTGGCTACTAGAGCAGTTCCCTCTCCTCCCCACAGAGCCAAGCCAAAACCATCTGCTTAACTATATACAATTTATTACTATAATAAATACTTAAGACAAAACATGAAATATTTACAATAAAGCTTAGCATATGACACTACATCTAATTTCCCAATATTCACATAAACCATATAACTTATAACATATATAATAATTAATACTTTGAACAAGATAGTTAAGGTCACAACACGATAAGCACATATGGGGACTCAACTTATATAACCCAAATAAGTTAATAATATTTCCTAGACCTACCAAGTAACAATACAGATATACATATTAACACATTAAGAAAAATGATACAAACTTCCTTAAAGAATACCCATAGCTATGCTCACCTTGACACAGCAACAATCACCCAAAATAGGGAGTGCGCTCAATACTTCCCCGAGGAGTTTCCTTGGAGTCCCTCCCCTTTAGGTCCCTGGGATATGGACATGCCCCTTCCGCAAATGAGGATGGAGGCAGCAGACTCTCCTGTCCTGTGCCTGCCTCCCCTGTGGGGCCTGCTTCCCCAGCAATTCATGCTTCCTCCCTGAAGCAGCCAAGGCTTGTCCTCTGGAGGGTGATCCCATGAGAGCCTCTCCCCAGCAGCGCCTTTGGCTCTCCTCAATGGCCTGGCGCCCCATACTGGGCAGCCCAAGGCTCTTTCCTTCTCATGGGAGCTGAACCCTTAAAGGCTCTGGTTCTTCAGTCTCACACCCGGGGCACTCCTTTTCCTGGGTGCTGCTTTGGGCACTGGGGCTCTTTTAGTTAAAGAGCCACACTGCAGGGCTCTGTTCACTCGGCCTAGGGCCGGGGCTAACTTGAGCAGCCATGAGCTGCTCCCAGGTAGGTCTTCCGTGTGCTGACCCATGCACTGGGTGAGGCCTGAGCAGGCTTGAGCTGCTCCCAAGGCCAGCTTTCCATGTCCTGATCTGCACACTGACTGTCCAGCTGGTTACTAGGGTTCACAGGCTCAAACCACGTTGAGCAGCTCCTAGATCCCTGTGAATCCTCAAAGAATCCATTACTAGGCACCTGCAGGAGAAGAAAGTGATTAGGAACAGTCAGCATGGATTCACCAAGGGCAAGTCACACCTGACCAACCTGACTGCCTTCTGTGGTGAGATAGCTGGCCCTGTGGATGTGGGGAAAACAGTGGACATGATATACTTTGACTGTAACAAGGCTTTTGATATGGTCCCCCACAGCATTTTTGCAAGCAAGCTGAGGAAGTATGGGTTGATTGGATGAATGGACTGTAAGGTGGATAGAAAGCTGACTGAATCGTTGGGCCCAACAGGTAGTGATCAATGGCTCAAGGTCTAGATGGCAGCTGATATGAAGTGGAGTGCCCCAGGGGTCAATTCTGGGGCTGGTTTTGTTCAGTATCTTCATTAACAATCTGGAAGATGGCATAGAGTGCACCCTCAGTAAGTTTGTGGATGGCACCAAGCTGGGGGAATAATAGATACACTGGAAGGTAGGGTTAGGATTCAGAGTGACCTCAACAAATTGAAGGATTGGACCAAAAGAAATCTCACAAGGTTCAACAAGGACAAGTGCAAAGTCCTCTACTTAGGATGGAAGAATCCCATGCACTGCTACAGATTTAAGACCAATTGGCTAAGCAGCAGCTCTGCAGAACAGGACCTGGGGGTTATAGTGGATAATTAGCTGAATCTGAGTCAAGAGTGTGCCCTGGTTGAGAGGAAAGCTAATAGCATACTGGGTTGCATTATTAGGAGCATTGCCAGAAGATAAAGGGAAGTAATAATTCCCCTCTATTTGGCACTGGTGAGGCCACATCTGGAGTACTGTGTCCAGTTTTGAGACCCCCCACTGCAGAAAGGATGTGGACAAATTGAAGAGAGTTCAGTGAAGAGCAGCAAAAAGGGCTAAGGGACTGGAGCATATGATGTTTGAGGAGAGTCTGAGGAAACTGGTCTTGTTTAGTTTAGAGAAGAGAAGACTGAGGGGGGATTTAGTAGCAGCCTTCACCTACTTGAAGGTTGTTTCAAAGAGGATAGAGCTAGACTGTTCTCAGTGGTGGCAGATGACAGAACAAGGAGTAATGGTGTCAAGTTGCAGCAAGGGAGGTTTAACTTAGATATTAGGCCTGTGTAAAGTGGCTAGTATTCACTTTGGATTTGGATTTGGCAGATTTGGGGAATAGTGATTCGATTTGGTGATTCGAATCACTATCCCAAATCGACTTGACCGAATCTGATTCAGCGATTCAGCTGCTGCCAAATCTCCAAATCACCAAGGCCCATCCCCTGCCTGCAAAAAAAAAAAAAGTCCCTACTCACCAGTGCGGCTGGGCGGGGGGGGCAATCCCCACTGCCCCACACTGTGTGGGAGGCTTGTGGCAGAGCAGGCAGGGGATGGGGCCTGGCAGGGGTCCCCCCATGGTCCCCTTCCCCTCCTCCAGCCTTCCCTCACCCACCCCCTACTTACCAGCTCCGAGTCTGGCTTCAGCTCCAGCTCCCTGCTGCAGCCACCAGGGACTGCCCGAATCATCGAAGCTCTCCGAATCTTTTCCAAATTGATATGTAGAGCTTTGAATTGATTTGGACCTTTTAATTGGTCCCCTGATTTGATTCAGATTTGGAAATTTAGCCACCAACTTGGGCCAAATTGAATCAGCACCCAAAGCGTGGCCACCAAATCTGCTCCAAATTGAATCAGCATCTGAAGATTTGCACAGCCCTATTAGAGATTAGGGAAAAAACTCTCTTACTAGGAGAGTGCTGAAGCACTGCAATGGGTTACCTAGAGAGGTGGGAATACATCCTGAGATGTATTTAAGTCCCGCTTGACAAAGCCCTGGCTGAAATGATCTAACTGAGGCTGAGCAGGGGGTTGGACTAGATGACATCCTGAGGTTCCTTCCAACCCTATTTCCTATGACTTTATGGTTTTATGTAACATGACTCAGCATCAATGGAAGAGCCAAGAGAGAAGGGTAGATGTGATGCAGTACTGCTAATCCCAATGGAAATGCATTAGTGGAAATGTGGGTGCAGGTTTGTTGTGCAATGAACCTTCCCATCTAGTCTTGTTCCAGCTCTGCTAGAGCCAATTCTGGGATTTCTACTTGGAAACTCGAAGAGCTGCACACCTTGGTTATTATGCTTATAAAACAGCAGAGACCTGACCTAACTGAGCTGTGACTTGTGCTAGGCTGTAGTATACTAGCTGGATTTCCAGTTGGCCTATCAGAGCTTCAGAGATGAGCTAAGGACAAGCACTTCTGATCTAACATGCTGGGGAGAGATGGGGACTGGAGTGTCAGAAATGTTTGTGCTCAGAAAATATAAGACTCAATTAACTTTTTTTTTTTTTTTAATTTCCCTGAAATGAGTTAAGCAATAAGGCATGACAGGGGGAGGCTTTGGCACTGTAATCATACTCAGGGGGCCAGCTTTAAGAGCAGAGCCAAATGTCTCTGTGGCCCCAGGGAGGCAGCTGTCTCATTATAGCCCCACCTCCTGGAGCCACATTATTGCTGCTGGAAAACTCTGCTCTCAGACAGACAGGAGGTGTTATTTCTGGGCAGGGAGTGAGACACTGCTGACAGTGGAGTGGCACAGCCCTGCCCAAGCTGGCATCCCTTTAAGAAACCACCCTTCCCCTCCACTCACACACAAACACCAGGACCCTGAGCCTGATCCAATAGGCCCAACCCTGAGAGATCCTGTGTACCTCAGCTCCCTATGGGGCCAGACCTCATCCCTAACCCCGGTGCAGCATCATTCAGCCTGGCACTTCCCTCTGAGTCTCTCCTGCTAGATTCTGCCTCCATGTCTTGATCACTTCCCACTTTGCCTCCCACCCTCCTTTGAGCAAGACTACATTTTGCTCCTGAAATGCCCTTTCCCTTCAGTGTCCTCTGACTCCTTTGACTGACTTCTCTTTACCCTTCCTAGCAAAATCCATGGAGCTTGGTGGCAGAAGAGACTCTTGGATCATCCAAATGTGGCTCCTGCACAGCCACTGAGTTTCACCCAAAAGAACCTGCAGTAAACCCAGAACCCTCAAGGCTAGGCGCAAACATTCAAAAAGCCTGAGCCTGAATTGATTAAATCTTTGCAGGTTAGTCTAACCTGGCTAGGCTGAATCAGTTTGTAATTGTGAAGGCATCCCAGAAATGCAGGCACATGCCTGCAATAGCTCAGGCTAGAAGTTGGTGGGCACTAGAGCAGCCCTCCCTTCCCTTCTAAAGTGCTGAGCTGAGGGGAGGGGGGCGGTGTGGCCAGGCCTGGGCAGGATGCTCTAATTAGGGAGGGGTGCCCCACCTTCTGACCAGCCCAGCAGGGGATTGATAATACAGTGTTTCTTACACCTAACTCAGTGTTTATCACACCATTAAGAAAACAACAGAGGGACATTACCAGCTACCTGTTGATTCTGCTTTTCTCCCATCTGCCACAGCGCAGACCATAGCCAGCAAGTGGTCTACTAGCTAATGCTGCGAGGTGTCTGTGTAAGGCAGAGGGGATGGGGGATCCCTGTTTAGCAGGGAGTGGGGAAGGGAGAAAGGGAGCAGGGGTAAGCTAGGCAGATGCCTGCAGTCTCTTTTAAGCTGCAGCCAGGGAGCAGAGGGGAGGGGCCAGCTCTGCTGTGGAGCAGAGACCCCAGCCCAGCCCAGAGAGCATGGTGGGATGCTGATGGGATCTGGTTAAACTTGAACCAGGAAGGGGTCTGAGACAGACATTGCATAAACCGGTTTGACCCAAATCAGTTAAGTTTGATACCACATTCAACCAGGTTTATCTCAAATGGGTTTCAGCCAATTTCAAACTGGTTTATGTGCACTGAACATCTGTTCTGGCACAGGTTTAAACCAGTTTCTGATCACTTGAACCGGTTTATGTGTAATGTCTGTCCCTAGCCCCTGAGACCAAATCAAGTAGCACAGGCAGAGAATGGGAAAGGCCAGGATGTTGCTTTGCTCCGACACAGGCTCTCTAGCTACTTTTCTTCTAGCTTCCTCCTCCCTCCTCCCACTCCTTTTCCTCCACCCGCATCCCATGTTTCCTGCTCCAGAATGGAGGTTGCTCTGTGGTGTTAGGGCAGCTCACTGTTTTTGGCTCTGCTGTGTCTGTTTTGCCTGTGGCGTCACTGGCAGCCCTTGATGCTTTAAACCTCTGCAGGCCCCCAGAGTGGTGCTAAGCTCCAAGCAATTTACAAGGAGAATAGGTGTTCTTGCCCCTTCTTTTTTGTTTTGTTTCTGGCTTCTGACCTTTGCTGGATGCACTGTGTCCCTCTCAGGCAGGGACCGCGCATGTGTTTCTCTGACCTGCTTAGCACTTTTTCTCAGTGCTTTGAAGATAATGGGAAGGATTGCAGTGCATTCCATGTGCCTATATAGACAAATAATCAGGCAGAATTCATTTCTACCTCCCCATGCCAGCTGCAAGCCCTGCAGCAGGATGCAGATGCCTCCTCCTCTGGCTGTGATCACCCCCACACCATGCACTGGACAGCACAGCTGCACCAGGTTGTTTGGGTCTCCAAAGGCTGTTTGTATCATCAGGTGTAGGCTAGGCCAGGATACAGCCCTCTGTGGAGCAGAGGGAAGTGTTCTGGGTGACAATCTGATCCCCAGACTACCCTGATTTGGTGATGTATAGCCAGTGGCTTACAGAAGCACAACAGTCGTGACAAAGAAATACAGCAACTTACTTCCAGGGAGGACACACAGCTTATCGCACATGCAGTAGTGCCCCTCCCTTGACTACCAAGTAGTCCCTCCAGAGTCACACCTGAGTCTGATCAGCAGGCCTCTCTCTGCTTTCCTGCTTCCGGCCCCTAAGACTACACTAAGGCAACAGGTGAATGAAACAACACTGCTGCTAGTCCCTGGAGCTACACTGTGCACAGGAGGGAAGTGCCTTTCTGACCCCTGCAGTAATGAGCTCGTGCCTTGAAGCATGACATCCGATTGTCCTTATCACTGGCTCGTTTCACTACAAATGTTATTATCAGCTATAAAGTCATCCAGGCTGCTTTAACCAGTTCCCAGTAAATGGCTGTCAATGCTGGGTTTATCCAATAATACTAGCGTGGATTTTGCAAGTCCTTGACTTCCAATAAAAATCAATGGGAATTGAAGGCTCCCTGCCCCTCTCAGGGTTCCCCTCTGGGTTCGCTCTTCCCAATAAGAGCGAGTTGCAGCCTGATTAGACTCTTTGTAACCTGAAGACAATGTGGCTGAGAAAGTGCAACCTGGATTTGACCGACAGAATGTGCTCAATTGGGATTGGCAGCAAGCAAATGACACGGAGGAAACAGAATTAGAGGAGCAGGTTTTGGGTTAGTGGAGAGGAAAGCATCACTCAGATCAGATCAGGAGATGAAATGGTGCAGAGATGCTTCGAGCACGCTCAATTATCTTCCCCTCCAAGCAACCGGGAAGCTAACACGTAAAAAAGATGGATGACTCGGGCACTCTCAGCCACCACACAGTGCTGGGCAGGGCAGAGCAGGGATGAAGACTCTCCCTAGCAGCACTTGCTCTACTCAGAGATAGCCAGTAGCTCTGAGGAGGCGAACCTTTATCACTGGAGGGGATCTAACTGAAGAGAAGGAACAGCCTCATTGTGTGATGTGGACCTTTAATCAGAAAGTTCAAACATGGCGAGTGACTTTGTTATCAGCAGCCACTGTTAAGGTTCAATGCTGAGGCTAAGATGTCAGACCTGTATTGATCAAAGCAATATGTGGTGTGATGAGAAGCCACTGTCTGCCCCTCTTGAGTGTGCCAGCTGCTGTCTGCTCTGAGGTCCTCTGTTCTTAGGTGATTTCACTGCAGTGTCACTGTTTACTGCCTGTTACCCAGTTTACTTACCTGTGTCTTCCCTTCTCCTCTTAGCCGATTGACTTGTGACCCTAATCCTCAGCATCCCCTATATAAAAGTGGAAACTTCTCTTGTTGGCTCCCTGTGCCAGTTGCTGGGTTTGCAGGATTTGGTATGCAAGCTTTTTATAAGTCTGTTATAGGCCTCAAGGGGCATGTCTACATGAGACTCTTTACTCAAGATTAGGGCCAATTTCTGTGGCGTAAGGGTCACCGGCTAAACGTGTTGATGCTTGCTACACAGTAACTGGCTGTAATCACCAGTAAATTTCCTACCTGCAAATGCAAGTAGCAGATTAACTCTCCATTATTTACTGTGTAGTAGCGCACGTATAGACGCTACCCTGGGAGCACATTTGCTTCCAGTCAGCCAGGCAGCAGAGGGCAGGTGATTGCTCCCTACCCCCCGGGAATGCCTGTTGCCATGGTGGTCTCCGCCACCAGACCCCAGGTGGGGATGATGTCCCCATGCCCTGGCAGCCAGGAGCCCCCAGTCCCTGCTGTGCAGTTATGATCATGGGCCAGGGCTGGGAGATCCTTATCTCCTAGCTCCCAACTCTGGAACCAGCTTCCAAGTGAAGTGGTGCTGGCTCCTACCCTGGGGGTCTTTAAGAGGAGGTTAGATGTACACCTTGCTGAGGTCATTTGACCCCAGGACTCTTTCCTGCCACGGCAGGGGGTCGGACTAGATGATCTACTCAGGTCCCTCCCGAGCCTAGAAACTATGAAACTATGAAACTCTGTGATCATGGGGCTTGAGGCCAGGAGATCCTTTTTCTCCCATCCCCAGCTCTATGATCATGGTGCCCGGGCTGGGAGATTTTTATCTACCAGCACTAGGTCTATGGTCACCGGGTTGGTGCTGGGAGATTCTCTGGAAGAACCTCCCGGTGCTGGCCCTGCAACTGCGCCCAAGGACTTCTTCCCAGGACTTTACCCCATGTGAGCTGCTTCTGGCTTTTATGACCACCTGATCTGTCTCAGCTGGGAGGCAGCTGATCAATCCCAACTGCGCTCAGTCTGCCCCCAAAGGCCTACCAATGCACAGTAGAAACTTATAGTGAACCCAGCAGTTTGATGTGCTGTTTTCTCATTTTCAGTCCCAGGCTGTTCTCTCTGGGGTTGAAGGCCAAAGTTCTCATGAGCCCTAAATGTTCCACTTGGTTGTAGCTTGAAACCCTGGATTTCTGGTGACTGAGACACAGAAAGATACAGGTTTGCTCCAGATGCTCACAAGCACACTTTGTCTGCATTTTTAGTGTTCTGTCCTCTGCGTTTCTTCCTCCCCATTGCTTTTCATGACAGTGCTCTGTTATTGCATTTGTGAGATCCACTTGAAAGGAGTGCCCAAATAACGGGATATCTTTCTTTGCGGCCAGTTTCTGAAGTTTCTGTAACCAGAGGCACAAGACATCATTTTCTATGTCTTGTGAGGCTTCTAACCCTGTTTTACAGAGCCAGGGGTCAGAAAATCTGTATTCTTTCCATAGCCAACCTGTCTTGTGAACCAGTAGAGTTTCATCCATGACTTCATTCCTAGCCCTTAAAATCCATTCATATCGGAGGGCAGATTTCAACGAGCACTGAGTTCTTATCAAAGAAATGCATTGCCAGGTGGTATTTGAAGGGTGCAGTGTAGTGTAGAATGGAGAACAAGGCCAAGGCAAGACCAAGCAGGTGCTGGAGCTGAGGACTTTTTCCCACTTTCCTCTCTTCTAAAAAGTTAGGCCATAAACTAGGGCTACATTTTTTTTCTTAATTCCTGTCCATTGCCCTGTGATTAAATGGTATGAACCAGTCTCTGTGAGTGTATTCACTATCCAAAAAGGCACACAAATAATAGCAACTTAAGGGAGGTGACATCTCCAAGCCTCTTAGGAGGCTAATTCTATAACAACATTAATTCAACATAATGCTTTCATGAATAGAGATTGGGCTAATGCAGGTTTTTGAAGTTAGGCTGCTTATTCTTGCTGATCTTAATTTAAAGAAGTGTCTAGTCTAGGAAGGCATTGCATTTCCAGATCTAATTTGCATGACTGGAGAATGAGGCCCCCAGCTCAGGAAGTCGCCTGGGCAATCTTCTCAGATGCCAGCTTTTGTTTGAGGTTATCTGCAAGAGGAACGTTAATGAGGAGGCCGGTATGGTGCAGCGTGTGTGCAACTTAGAAAGAAGGAAAAAAATTCTCCTCTCCAAACCAAGCCATGTCAAGCACACCACAAATAGCAGGGAACGTATATTACGTATAGGCAGGTATTATTATTATGACATCACCTATGTAGCACCTTTTGTGAGCCTCAAAGCATGTTAGCAAATTTTAAACCATTTGAGATGGGCAGAGCTCAGCAATTTTATTTCTCGGTGTGGAGGCTGCAAATATCCTTTTTTGCTTCAGATCCAAAAGTGTCTTCCTACACATTAGTGCTGAGCTTTTGTTATAAACATTCCTCTTTTCTGCAGCCCATGTTGAAACTATTGCATTCTCCTTTCGTTTCAGGTCTGGTATATAGAGTGTGGGTTGTGACACAATTTATTTTCATCTGATGCTCTTCAAAGCCACTGTTTCCTAAAGAGTCACGGTAACTCTTGTGTCTCTCCTCGGGTCTGCAGTGGTGTTTAAAATACACACCTTAAGCACTAGAAGCATTTACTAACCTTTGGGCTAAAGGAGTACTTCCACTGCCTGGTACAAAACACAGGCTCTTATCTTTAATGTGACTAATCACTATGCACCCTACTTGTACCAGTGCAACTTTCAGTACTCCTGGTTTGTAGTAGAATGAAATCCTAAATCAGGTGCTGGCAGCCTACAGCTCCTGGGCCTAACCTGGCTCATGAAGGCTTCGGCAGCCAGCTGCTTTGGTGGTGTTTTAGTGACAGGGGCCTTCATGAGTGTTCAGGGGAATGGGTGTTTGGTCTATGCTGTGGCTGGATGCTGGGAAGAAGCTGCTGCAGATGGGTCCTAGCACCAGCCTACCTTGGACCCAGAAAACCTTGCTGACCAGTGCTCTAAAATGTCTATGCTTTACATTGTGTTTTGTTTTCATTGCAAGCATTTCACACTGTTCCACTTTAAGATCAGTCCATTTGCTCCCAAAATGCATCCACCTCTGGGGAGAGAAGAACAAAGCAACCATTATCATCATGCATTAAACCTCAGGATTTTGGACAAGGAAGATATAGCATACTGTATCCAAGATGCAGTGGGGAAGGGGAAAATGTTAATCATGAGGAAAGTAATTGCTAACACTTTGGGAGAGTTTGAATGTGGAATAAGATGCTTATTTCTTTGTCCTGTTGCTTAAATTTAGGTTTGAGAGTCCCCCTCAAGAGAAAGAGGTTATAGCAATATTTTCCTAACGAATTCTCTTCTCTGTATGCCATATCCTTAGTTCCCAAGAGTTTTGCTGGTGCCTGAAGTAGTCACAACAGCTAAAAACAGCCTTGTGTTCACTCTCCAAGAATCAGCGTGGACTCAAATTGATCATTTAGCAAATATTTGCATGCTTGATTCACAGGGAAACCTAGACATTTTCCTTGGCAAACACAGCTGTTTGCAAGAAAAATTGTTAACATCTACAGTGAACTAAAAGAGTATGGCTTTACGGAATTTAATAATAGTGAAAAGTCTGTAAAAATAAAAGAGGAAAGGAATTAAATTATTTCTGCAGTGATGAAAAAATATAATTGCAGTTTTCTTCCCTGAGATGTCTTGTTTCTTTTTTTTTTTTCCTTTTTTTTTTTTTTTGGAGACAAATTCAAACAAGAATTTAAGAGCCCTTGAAGTAGACAAGACAGACAATGAGTGTGAGGGGAAATGCAGGTGAAACAATTTGCCTGGGGTTAGACGGTAGATCAATTGAAGGAATCTGCTGAGTTCCCATCCAGCATCTTAGCCACCAGACCAGCTAATCTCATTGACAGGCTCACAAGGAGAGGATCTCAAAGCCATGAGAAGAAATGTATTTCCTCCCCTGCTTTTAGAATTACAGTATGAAGTCATTAGATGTTTCAGTCCCATCCATTCTCTGTGATCACAACCAGAGATGCCCACCTGATAGCTGTCAGGAAAAACGGCTAGCTTCCCTTGCTGGATTTCACATGTGAAGGGGCCAGCAACCAGAGTATGTGTGAATCTCCTGGAAACTTCTGATTTGCTGTGTGTTTTCCAAAATGCACAAAGCCAGCCTTCCCTTCTATGCCATGCAGTTTTATCTTTGCAACGAATAAACAACAGGGAACCTGGCATATGAGCAACTCACCCATCCTTTCCCTCTGTCCCTGACCAGCCAGAATTCGGAACTTGGAACAAACAGCAGGCGTGAGCTCTCTGAAGTGGAGGTCTTTGGTATCAGCATGTAGGCCTGGCAAAAATTTCTGTCTGATGACAGTAGAGCTGAAAGCACTCTTCAGCTGTCTCTGCAGTGCTGGGACAAAAGTTGGTCTTAGTTCTGTGGCATTAATTTTTGTGACATGATTTACTATAGATTAATATTTGGCTTGGGTGATGATACATGCACCCACTGGGAGTTCTGATAAAGTTTGCCAAGTTCTGGGTGTTTGAGCAAATGGGGAAGACAGTGTCAGGAGGGGAGGTCCAAGGCATTTGGATTTTATTCTTAGCTCCAGCAAGATCTCACTGAGATATGGGTTGCGTTATTTCAGTTTGCTTGGATTCATGTTTATATGTGCAAACTGGATGTAAAGCTGTGGTCCTTCTAGCCAGCTGCATTTTACGCTTGCTTTAATCAGGGATAAATGCAGGTGCAAGGCAGTGGAGAGAATCTGGCTCTATACCTCCTTTTAAGAGGGGGTGATAACTTACCTATGGGGATGGTTTAAAGTCCAGTTAATGTTTTCAATGCACCTTGAGATCCTTAGCGAAAATATTCCTGATGGGTTGATTTCCACAAGTGGGTCATGGCCAGCCAGGGCAGTCATGAACCACTGAAAATTATATTGTGACTGAAAGCAAAGGAAATGTGACTCCTGAGTTCCCTGCACACCTCTGCTTCCACATCAAGCATTCTCTGCCTCAGCCTCTTGAAACACCCACACACATACATCCTACAGACTTAGGGATCTTAGCATTGATATATATATTTTTAATGTTGTTGGTCTTCTTTGTAAAAAAAAGGTTGGAAATGTTTGTTACACAGAATAAAGATCCATCAGGAATTGAGAAGAGAGCCGTGCAGAGAAATGGCTTTTGGTTCAATGGCCAAATCAAAAAAACAAAACACTTTTCCTCACAGGGCAAGGATATTTGTGGGTTATATCTTTTATGGGATCAACTGCATATTTCAGATTGCCTTAGACAAACTTTCAAATACAGTGCATTCTTCTTCAGGTGACTTGCAGAAAAGAATGCATTGAATTCAAAAGCATCCCTAAATCTATCCCAAATATGCAGTTGGTTAATATCTATCTGTCTATCTATCTATCTGTCTGTCTGTCTTATATGTAACTCTCAGAGATCTTTGCCTCTCTCATATTTCCTAGACCATTGTGGCTACAGCATGACCCCAACACTACCATTTAGCAAAAAATAATAATTGCAGTTGACCCAAGCCAAAAAATGCTTCAGGTTTCCTAATGTAATAAAACTCTCACAAATTCATTTTGGATCAAACCAAGCACTTCACCTGATCCCTCAAAAAAGAGGATTAGGGATTTGGTGTTTTTTTTAAAATTCATTTAGCAAGTAAATTTAGGTAAATCAGGTCCTGAAACACCATTTTGATACAAAAACTTGGAACATCTTGATTTTTCCAGTTTCTCCATTTTTCCAGACCAAGCTTTTTACTGAGTTCAACCCAACTTTGCAAATAACTATAGTCAACCTTAAACTGTTTTTTGGGTGATGGGGCAACTAAACTATTCTGTCAAACCATTTGGCTTAGCTGGAGCTCAAATCTGCTGTTCTAAAAGTTACTGTCTTTATCAAAAGGGAATGCTTCATTTGTTCATCTTTTGGTTTCTTGTCTCTCTTCTGCCACCTCCCTGTGGTACACAGAAGTCATTTCCCCAGTTCTTTACAAATCCAGTTTATTTTACTGATTTTCAGACGCCATGATTCTTCTCCAAAGAGGCCATAAGTAGCACATAAGGGGAGTGAAAGTCTTGCACTGGCATGTCTGCAGGGGTTATTTTTGCATCATGGAAATGAGGTTGCAAGACTTAGTTCCAAAGTGATTGCACAGTTAAATTCAGAACTTGATCTAAGTTCCCAAGAGAAAAATGGCTCCTGTAAAAAGTCACTTGGTGAAACCTGCTCTTGTTTTCCCAAGCAGAAGCTCTCTGATGAAAGGGCAGGGGCCAAATATAGGTTTCACTTTATGTTGGTATGTGGCAAATCTCAAGTCTTTTTTTTTGAACGAGATGCTATTCCAAGCTTGCATCAGTGTAACTGAGAGCATATTTTAGCATGTTGTTTCCACAGCAACAGATGATGCTAACATAATTACAAAGACTGGAAAATAATTCTGACTTCAGTACAAGGAAAAGGGAGATGAACTAGCAGCAATAAGGCCTCGCTTCAAACAGAGATAACTTAAAAGATTAGCCAGACAGGCAAGCCCAATGTCTAGCTGCTGAATTGAAGTCAAATAGATGGCTTAATACAAGCGTCATTTTTTTTTAATGTTATTTAAGGATTTAAAACTTGAAAGGCCCTGTTTCCCAACTGGCCTGCTAATGTAATTCATGATAGTTTGGGGACAAGATACTGCAGGTGGTAAAACTCATGCATTACAGAAGCATTAATATCAGACTCCTGTGCTGCATAAAAAGTGTGTCCACAGTGTTCCTAAAATTGAATCATCGTGAATAAAGCCAATATCTTTTCTCTCTCTATATATGTATGTACAAACACAGAGAGAACATCAGAGGGGGGGAAGAGAGAGTCCTGTCTTGACATTTTTGCTTTTTCTTCATTTCTCCATTCTATAAAAAAGCTACATACATCAAACTCTATAGATCCAGAGTGACTATTGATGATGATGATTGTGGCTATGAGTACTAGTTATAGACCAAGGCCCCACTGCGCTAGATATTGTCCACACAGAACAAAAAGGTAATTCCTATCCCAAAGTATACGACATAAGACAAGAAAGGGGCACAGGCAGATAGGGGTGTACAGGGAAACAATGAGACAGTGCTACGAGGATGGTGGGCACAAAGGTGTCTGTTGGAAAATGTAGCAAGCAGGTGACAGGAGCAGATGTCATGGACTGATTAGAGATGAGAGATGATGGGCAAGGTGTGGATAGTGTTTGGCCAATGAAGATGAGCAGCTTCTGCTTGATGTGATAGTGAGCCAAGAGCAGGGTAACATTCTCCGGGCTAGGAAATGATCTTACCAGCAGCAGCCTGGACAGCTCTGAGTGGGGCTCCTACATTTTTTCAGACCAGAAAAAAGGGGTTGTTTTGACCAGATTCTGCCCATTTTAAGCACAGGTATAGAGGAGCAGAGTAAAAATGCTGTACGCAGTCTTAGCATTTTGGCTTTCGTGGGGCAGCCTGGGGGCTCCAAAACAGTAGCATATGTAGGGGTGGGTGAGTAGGGCTTGGGTCCATCCTTAGAGCCATGTTGGAGGGGCGCCAAGAATGGCATCCCTCCCTGCCAGCACCACCACCCAGGGCACAGAACTTCCTAGTTATGCCCACGTTTCTTAAAAAAAACCCCCGAACACATTCAAGTTGGAGCAACGTCTGCTTGTTTGAAGCTTTTTCATGAAAATAGAAATTTTTGCACCCAAATGTCAAGTTGCTTAAAAAGCTCTTTTCCAGTGAAGAAACATCACAATGGGAAATTCCTGTGCAGTTCTAGGGCATGTGGCCAAAGCAAGACAGGTTCACCACTGCTTTGTGCCAGCTTTGCGTAAGTGGCACATGCCTGAATTCAGTGGTGTTATGATAGTATGAAGCAGGAGTTATGAAATGGTGAGCCAAGCCCAAGTTTTTTACTAGATTCCCTCCCTGTGAACACTTGTTACAGCACAATTGGATATCAAGAAATGTTGTTTATAGCTTAATGTAATGAATGCCCTGAGCTTACTTGGAGTGAAAATTGTAGCTCCTCTTACACAGAACAAAACAGCTACACCAAAAATAATTTTCTAGGTATGTGTGGGTGTTTGTTGCTCTCTGGGGGACTCTAGATAGTGGATAAGTCCAGGATGTCTCCAGAGAAATCATCAACCATCAGAAAACTATGGAGCTTCCCTGATCTCTTAAAACTTGAAATCATGGTTGAACACTTTGACAAGACACCTGGGAGGCAGAACATCTTTGGTCTTTTAACCAGACGAAAACTATTTTTCATTGTATCTCCTTCCCTTAGCACATATCTTCCCAGAAGGCCCATATTCCATGGAGAATGTGATGTTTATAGGTATTCATGATACCGAGAACCCAGCTAGCTAGCAGCTTACCCTGGCTCACTGCCTCTCCTGGGGTAAGGCATTGTTATCAATAAATACAGGAACACCACAAAGGCCTTTCCAGTATCAAAGCCGTGTTACACAAGTGCTGCACAAGTTCCCCATAGGTCACATAGGAAGTCTAAATTGGTAATTAAACCCTGATCTCCCCAGTCCCAGGGATTTAGCTGCACTACCATCCTTCCTTCTCCTCCTGAGCTATCATTATCACCCTCACTGTCAGCATCAACAAGAATAATAGCTATTTTGTAAGAACCTTAGTCACGGTGCAGTGTCCTTCTTTGCTAGGTCCCATACAAACCTACAAACAAAGTGACGGTGCCTGCCCCAAAGAACGTAAAATCCAAGTCATTGTTGAAATGGCACTTATTTTAGGCGCGGTAGTGGTGCTTCAGCTGAAAGCAGCTGGGGTAGTCGGCCTGTGCAAGGCTTTGGACCGTGCTTCGGATCCAGAGAAACTTTGGACAGTTCGGCATCCAAAACAGCATGTCTGCATCTCCTTGACAGCTGGCAGGCTTCATGGCCTCAGTAGGGGCTAGCAGGTCTGCAGCTTTCACCCTGCTGCACCTTAATACACGCAGTGTCACCCATGTCATGAGTTTTGCCTGTCAGCAGCTTGAGGTGCAGTTCTCCCCAAACCCCTGCACCTATCACTTTGAAACTTGGCAGGCTTTGTGGCTTCACCAGGGGCCACCACCCCTGCAGTTTTCACCACCCTGTGGTGTAACACATACACCTGACGTGATTTTTGCTTGCAAGAATTTGGGGTGCAGCCTCCCCTGAACCCCTGCACTGATTCTCTTGAAACTTGGCAGGCTTCATGCTCTCAGCAGAGCCTACCACCGCTGCAAATTTAATCCAAAATCAGACAAAAAACAACAAAGTTATAGATATTTGATTGATTCCCCATTATACTCTATGGGCGGATCTCCGAGGCAGCTCCGAAGCTTTGATCCATAGCCCCTGAAAATGGGTTTGAGTGAAGCCCTAAACTGAAAGCAAAGCACAATCAACTTTCAGCTAAGCTACAAACTGGCCCAGTCCATTCAAAACTAAGCATGGATCCTCTAAAGTATCCTAAATCATAGAGAACCCCCAGGCAAATTGGCTGCCTATACACATGCTTGGAGGTGGGAGGAAGGGGTGTTAATTAGAGCCATTCCCAGGCAGCCACTGTAATTAAAACAACACAGTATCATGTGTATTAAGGCCCCTCACATTTAAAAATGAGCATGAGATGGTTTCTCTAAATCTCATTAATGAGGTTTAGTTAAAGCACCCCATGGCTGTTAATTAGAATGTGAAGGAGCATGTGTATAGGCATCCTCTATGACTGCAGTGTCCTGTTTTGTATTGAGTAGGTTGCACAGATCTGCTAATAAATTCCATGTTCGTAACTACAAGGCTTTCTTTATTAAATCGCTCAAAGTGATCTAAAGCTAGACACTTACCTTACTGCTTACCAAGATTTCAGCCTTTTTCGATGTGGCTTTAGGGCAGTGGATACCAGTGGAGTGTTCCATCTATCTGTGAACAATGACATGGACAGGAAAAAAAATCCAAAGTTGTTTTATTTACACCATTTAATTCAAGACAAGGATAGAAGCAGCACTGAATCTCTGTCTGGGACATGTGTAGGACTCCTGACTCCATAACATCTGAGTGCTTCATTCTTTAATGAAGCTGTCTTCACAACACCCACGTGAGCTCAGGCACTGCTTTTATCCCCATTGTGCAGTTGGAGAACTGAAGCCTAGGGAGACTAAGTGATTTGCCAAGGCTATGCAGGAGGTTTGCAGCAGAATATAGCACAAAGCAAATCAAACCCTGGTTCCCTAAGTCCCTATTAAGCTCCAAAATTACTGGATCATCCTTCCTCTCCAAGCTGATATTTTATCATTGATGTAGTTGAAGTTACTCAGGGTGCAGACACATGACATGTTTACTACACATAACATTACAAGTCTACTCAAAGTAACTTTAGCTGACTTTATTGTGGAGTGAAAAGAGAGCAGACACATGGCTCTGTTACATAATAAATCACACACATCCGGAGTAGTCACCTCTTAAAAACTGTGTAGTCACTTGCCTATGCAGAAAAGTTACTATGTGGAATGTGACATATGTCTGTTTCTCTGTACAGTTTCATCCCAATGTTTACAGGACACATGGCACAAGTGGCACGGGTAGCTTGTGTGTGCACAATGCAGTAGATCAGGGAGGGGACAGTGGCAGATAGGGCAGAGAGCAGAAAGCAGATCAGCAGATCAAGTAGAGCAAAGGGCTCTGAGTGGCGCTTGGGGAGAGTGCAGGGCTAATTTGTGACGTGCCAAAAAGGTCGCCCCCCACTGAGATACTAGCCATCTTGGGAGAGCTTGTGACATACCTGCTCCTTACTGTGGGTTAAATTTACTAAAAAGCAAAATCCAAAATATATTACTCCATAGTAATCCTCTGTGGGCACATCTACACATAGTTTTGGTGCATTAAGTTTAATACTTGGTTAACAAAGCACTAAATCAATGTGTAGTAACTTGTGCTGCTGCACAATAGTGCCAGCACACTTGTTTTTGATGACACTTTCTGCGCAGTAGCCTAATACTACTGTGCAGTGGCTTATTAGCACGGTTTTTGCCTGGCATACTACTGTACAGTGTTACTAGGCAACTGCGCAGTTGGCATCTCGTGTAGATGTGCCACGTGTGTCCATACCCCCTTTCTGCTATGCCATGCTTAGGAATGGCTGAATCTTCCCAGGGGTTAGCAAAGTTGATGTTATGGAGCCCACAAGCCAAGATGTTTCAGTTCACACATCCCCGGAGAGTGTTGCTTGCAGATCCATTACTGCCCTCCAGAATTTCTTCCTCTACATTTTAGCATGTGCAGAATCTGCATTTGGCTTCAGTCCTGTGAGAACTGCTGGGGAGTGGAGTGAATAGGACATGACTCCAGGTAGGGGAGAGTCTGGGATATGAAGAGAGAAAACACTTGAAGGTTAAACTAAGTGAGGATAAACTCTGCTTCAAACATCCCTCTGCTTTTCATTGCTCATGTTTGTAACCAGAGGACACATTAATGGTGCCTAGTAAAGAAGATGGATGGATAGTGATAGGAGAGAGACATCTGATCAGATACAGTAGGTAAAATAGCCAAAATGCAGAGAAGGGACTATCTGGAAAGAACAAACTAAGTCTCATGTGGATGGGTGGTTGGAAGAGGCAGCTCTCTCCCACCTCAGTCATCCCCCTTTGGATACTATAGTATAGATCACCCCTTATGCTGATTGACGGATGCTATATAACAGCCTGAAAGATGACTAACCACAGGCTCAGAGCTAAGAATGAGTCAATTCTAATCCTGTCACTTCTTTAGTGGCAATTCAGTTCAAAACAATTCAGCTCAGTATATCTTCTATAAAATCAAACTGATCATAGTTCCTACTGGTAGATTATGAGGCTTAATTAAATGTTTTTGAGGTTGAATATATATCCATGGTAGTATGAGATCTATTCATGTTTCTGGAGCTGCCAACACAGGCTGGCCAACTCAGGTGGACAGGGCATTTCCTTCTTTTTCCAGCATCTTTTATTTCAAAGCTGGGCTCAGGATGCCGTGGGAAGAGAAGCCTGTTTATGCAGTCTCTTGGGGTACAGCCAGAAGTGACAATTTTTGTGCAATCTGGCCACAGAAAGCAGTCTATAGCCATGACCAAATACAAGTGCATGGCTGCAGACAGCTTAAAAAACGGCGGATTAGGTGAAAACCTGAACCTTCATTGCATGAGGGGTCAGATGCAGACGTTTCAAAACAGGATCTTCTGTTCCTTGCGTGTGAGCTGCCGCCCAGTCTGTCCCTGCTTTCCTAATGAGAGGGGGGTACAGGAGTTTGGTCAGGAGGTTTTCAGCCCCTGCCGGAGAGTGGGGCAGGTGTATTGGAGCTCCCCCAAGGTGGAGGGGCTCCAATTCACCCGCCGCACCCTCCAGCACCAGCTACAGTACCCCTCGAATGAGCTCCCTCTGCTCCCTTCCCCCCACCCCCTAATTCTGAAAACTTTGCAGCCTGGCAGGAAGGAGGTGTCTTTGCTAGGGGAAACAGGCTGCAGGCTCACAGCCAGCAACTAGGTTCCTCCCCCCCCCGGGACCACCAGTGAAGTACTCTTTGTTCCAGGGGATTGGTGTAACTCAGAACAAGTCCTGCAAAACGTTCTCAGTTATAGCGGGGAGCTGTACGTCTGTCTGCACTTGAGGCTCCTATCCATACACAGAGCAGACAGTTCTCAGGGATGCAAACCGAGTCAGAACAAAACACATTAGGGTCTTGTGAAGATGTATCAGTTTTGATGAAAGTTTCATTGAGAAGTTTTCTCAGGTCCTGGCTGGAATTTCCAGTCGAAGCCTGAGAGGGGGAGAGAAATCACGAAGCCAGTAACCCAGTGGTGAAAGCACAACAGGGATTAGAAGCTGGAACTTGGAAACAGCTGATCCAATGCGCTGCGGGCTGGTCTAGAGGAGATTGAATTCACTCATTTATATCGCTAAATGAGAGTGCCAGCATTAGACAAACTCTTCTTTCCAGTTTTAAGGATTAGCCCAGATTTTGGCCAAAGTTCAGCATGTTAATTATAACAGATTTTAATTTAAGTAAATGCAGTTTATTTAGTCGATTCTGTAATTAATTATAGTGGACTCTAAACTGCATGTCATTAAGTTTGTTATCAACCTTCCAGTGCATAGCTTGGTACATGTTACAGCTATTCCAAAGATTCATCACTGTCCTTTGTGCAGCACCTTTCCAACAGTAAATATCAAGACACCTTGCAAAGGAAGGTAAATATTATAATGGGCCACAGCAGCACAGCCAGAGCTATAACTCCAAGCATGCTGCCAGGGAAAGGGAAAGGAAGCCAAGGGGAAACTGGGGTTTCTGGGCACCACAGGGAGAACAGGGGAGTGAGAGGCTGCAACTACCCAGATGCACAACTGAGACTTGGGAGCTACAATGGGCCTGACTCCAGAGAGCAGCGGCTACCCAGGTATGCAGCAGAGGCTTGAGAGTGGCAGTGGGGCTGGTCTTGGAGCGACGGCAGCCAGAGAGATGTGTGGTGGGGGCTCAGGAGCTCCCACAGAGTTAACTTAGTGAACCACGGCAGCGGGGGCTCAGGTATGGAGCCCTGGCGTGCAACAGAGTTGATTCTGCAGGCCAAGGCAATGAGGGTCAGATGCAGCACTGGGGTGCATGGTAGCCAAGTGTACTGTGGGAATGGAGACTGAGTTGAGATCCCACCAGGAGTTGAGGGAGAGCTCAAGGGCCCCCCAAAATAAGTATCTTATTGTTAGTGTTACCTAATGATTATCCTGTTCTCTGGTGCTGAAAGGTTTTACAACTAGGTGACTGTCTATTGCACTTCATGTTTATTTTAAGTGTATGCACCTTAATGCTTGCTCACCTGTCATGCATATCTTAAAATCATAGAATGATAGAAAATTAGGGTTGGAAGGAACCTCAGGAGGTCATCTAGTCCAACCCTCTGCTCAGAGTGGAAACATCCCCAAACTGATCATCCCAATCAAGGCTTTGTCTAGTCAGGTCTTACAAACCTCCAAGGAGGAGCTTCTACCACCTCTCTGGGTTCCAGTACTTTACTACCCTCCTCAAGAGAAAGTTTTGCCTAATATCTAACCTAAACTTCTCTTGCTGAAACTTGAGACCATTGCTCCTTGTTCTGTCTGCCACCACTGAGAACAGTCCAGCTTCATCCTCTTTGGAGCCACCCTTCAGGTAGTTGAAGGCTGCTATTAAATCCCCTCTTAGCCTTTTCTTCTCCAGACTTTATAAGCCCAGTACCCTCAGCCTCTGCTCAGAAGTCATGTGCTCCAGCCACCTAACCATTTTTGTTGCCCTCTGCTGGACTTTCTTCAATTTGTCCACATCCCTTCTGTAGTGGGGGACTAAAACTGGACACAGCACTCCAGATGTGGCCTCATCAGTGCCGAATAGAGGGGAATAATCACTTCCCTTGATCTGCTGGCAAGGCTTCTACTAATGCAGACTGGTATGCCTTTAGCTTTCTTTGCAACAAGGGCACACTGCTGGCTCATAATTAGCTCACTGCCCACTGTAACTCCCAGGTCCTTTTATGCAGAGGTGCTGCTTAGCAAGTCATTCCCAACCTGTCCCAGGGCACGGGATTTTTTCATACCACGTGCAGGACTTTGCATTTGTCCTCACTGAACTTCATCAGATTTCTTTTGGTCCACCCCCCAATTTGTTGAGGTCTCCCTGACAGCATTCCCTCTAAGCTGCATGGTGTGCACGGCTGTGCAGGCACGCCTGGCAGCACAGCATGAACGCGCCTGTGCGGCCATGCACACCACACCACTTAGAATCCTAGCCCTACCCTCCAGCATATCTACTACTTCTCCCAGGTTGGTGTCATCTGCAGACTTGCTGAGGGTGCGCTGTGTGCCATCTTCCAGGTCATTGATGAAGATATTGAACAAAACCGGCCCTAGGACTGACCCTTGGAGGAATCCTCTTGATACCAGCTGCCATCTAGACATTGAGCCATTAACTACTATCCTTTGAGCCTTGTGATCCAGCCAGTTTTCTACCCACCTTATAGTCCATTCCTCCAATCTGTACTTCCCTAGTTTGCTTGCAAGATCATTGTTAGAGATCGTATCAAAAGCCTTGCTAAAGTCAAGGTATATCATGTCCACTGCATCCACAGAGCCAGTTGTCTCATCATGGAAGGCAGCCAGGTTGGTCAGGCATGACTTGCCCTTAACAAATCCATGCTGATTGTTCCTAATTTCCTTCTTCTCCTCTAAGTGCTAAGAAATGGAGTCTTCGAGGACCTGCTCCATGATTTTTCTGGGGACTGTGGTGAGGCTGACAGGTCTGTAGTTCCCCGGACCCTCCTTTTTCCCTTTCTTAAAGATAGGCACTATATTTGCCCTTTCCCAATCATCCAGGACCTCTCCTAGTCACCACAAATTTGCAAGGAGAATGTCTAATGGCTCAGCAATCACATTGGCCATCTCCCTCAGCACCCTTTGGGGCGTTTCATCCAGCCCCATGGACTTGTACACGTCCAGCTCTTCTAAATAGTCCCAACCCTGTCGTTTCATCACCGTTGGCTGTGCGTCTCCCCCACAAACTGCTGCCCGTTGTGGTGGTCTGGGAGCTGACATTGCCTATAAAGGCTGAGTACAAAAGGCATTGAGTGCTTCAGCATGTTCTGCATTCTCTGTCACTAGGTTGCTTCTCCCATTCAGAAAAGGACCCATACTTTCCCTCATCTTCCTGTTGTTGCTGGCATGTAGAAACCCTTCTTGTTACCCTTCATATCCCTTGCTAGCTGCAACTCCAACTGTGCTTTGGTCTTCCTGATTTCATCCCTATATCTCTGAGCAATACTCTTATAATCCTCCCAAGTTATTTCTGGAAATTTCCACTTCCTATACACTTCCATTTTGCAGTTTACCTTACTGAAGAGTTCCCTGCTAAGCCAAGCTGGTCTTCTGCCATACTTGCTAGTCTTTCTGCACATCAGGATGGTTTGTTCATGCACCCTCAGTAAGGTTTCTTTAAGGTACAGGCAGCTCTCCTGGACTCCTCTCCCCCTCAACCTGTCTTCCCAGGGGATCCTACCTATCAGTTCCTTGAGTGAGGTGAAGTCTGCTTTTCTGAAGTCCAGTGTCTATACTGTGTTGCTCTCTTTCCTTCCTTTCCTCAGGACCCTAAACACAGTCATCTCATGGTTGCTGCTGCCCAAGTTGCCATCCACCATTACATTCCCCACCAAATCATCCCTGTTTGTAAGCAGCAGGTCAAGAGCTTGGCCCCTAGTTGGCTTCTCCAACACAGACTGTATCCTAATGCCCCCACCCATGTATTCCAAATCTCCTAAGCCCACTGGCCTGTAATCCTAACCCCAGAAACCCCTATATAAATACTGAGAATTCCCTATTGGCTCCTGTGTGGTTTCCAGGGTTCAGTACAATCATTATTCATGTTTTAAAACAAGGAAATGAGGTGGCAAGAAGTAACGCCCAGGGTCATACAATGAGCTGGGAACCGAACCCATCTCTCACTTCCCCCAGGCTAGTACTTTAGCTCGTTCTTGCCTCACTTAAGCACTCTAAGCAGAGACAGGAAGAAAGTATGGGGTAGTTTTAGGCTTGGCAGGATTTGATTTTTTTTTTTTGGTAAATGTCAATAGATGGTGATTTCGCATCTTACAGACTGACCAAAAGTATTTCCATTGTTAATAATCAAAATTTATAGAAAGGTCACATAAGAATAGGCTGCTGATGCCATGCAGAGGTGGGCTTCTGCTGAACAATGACTGGAGGTCAGGGGGATGGGCTGGGCACTGTGTGTCTGTGTGTGTGTCCCCACCTCCGCCTCCCCAGCTCAGTGCCTGCAGGGTGGTAGCCAGCTGGGTCCTTCCTTGCAAACTCTGGTGGGAGCAAGGTGCTGGCTGAAGGGGGCACATGATGCTGCAGCAGCCAGAGCCTTCCTTGCCAGGGAGTGGTGGGGACAAAAAACAACAAAGTTATAGGTATTTTATTGTTTCCCCATGATACCCTATGGCCGGATCTCCAAGGCAGCTCCGAAGTGCTTCGGGAAGCCGAACGAGGCAGCGCTTCGACCTGGATAAGCTGCTTCCCACCGTGAAGCATCCAAAGCTTCTCTGGATCCAAAGCTCTGTCCGAAGCCTCGCACAACCCTAATGTGCATGGCCGTGTGTGTGTGTGTGCACGTGCATGCGTGTGTGTGTGCGTGCTCATGAATGCATCCACATACCCCCACTTTGTGCGATCCTAGAAACTTAAATTTAAAAAAAATATTTAAAAATAAACACAGATTTCAGCTGTCAACATTATTTAAAAAATAAACATCAAATTCTGTCAAGCCTAAGTTTTTTATACACATGTTCCTTGGAGACATTTTCTCTGCTCCTGCCTGAGTATAGGAAGGTGCCAGATCCTCTGTTGCAGGTAATAGATAGAAATGCAGTTGTCCCACTGCACAGGATTGTAGGTTGGTTGAGATGGCTCCCTGCATTATGGCAGATTGCTGGATCGGGATTAAAGGAGCCCTCTTCATTTGAAGCATAAGAAATCAGATAGTGCCAGAGGCAGGACATTTGCTGGACTTGATGGATCTAGTTGGATCTGGTCTAGCAAATCCCATGAGCCTAAAGGTTTAAATGCCGTAAAAGTTTAAATATTAAAAAGCACAGATTTATTACACAGAATGACCTTTAAAACTTGTCTCATTAAACTACATCTCCTTGCCCTTCTGGGCCTTGGTGCCTCTGAAGATGAGATTGGGAAGTTCAAAGCAATGAGCAAAAATGGTTAAAAATGTCACTGCTTTATTCATTTTTCTGTAATATTGAAAGTTACAAAGGAGAAAAAATGGTGCATCTATTTCCCTTTGGGCCTCCTCTTTGGTCCATAATAATATTTTCCACCTCTATTATTGCCTTTCTTTTGAGAGTTGGGAGCAACTTTTACAATAAGAAGAGGAAATATGGTGAGCCAAGGCTTGCGAACAAAAACTGAGACTCAGATGTGTACTGTGACTCACCCAAGATCTTGCACAAGGTCAAGGACAAAGGACAAAAAAGAGATTAACTATCACTCTTGTTCCTCTGACTGCCTCTCATGAGCTTTGAGGGCTCCCCTCACTGTGAAGGAATTAGACACAAGGACTGTTTGCAAAGAGGTTACTCTTGAGACACAGATACTGGTTATTCCCCAAGGTCCTAACAAAAGTGCATCAAAAGTAGAAAAAACCCTTTAATAATGTTGGGAGACAGTTCCTATAGGGTGAGTTTATATGATGGATTTCAATAACCAGTATTCATGAATAGCCTTATAAACTAGACCTGAACAATTGTGGTCAGCCTGTTTAATCTGATATTTTCCCTCCCAGGTCTAAATTCATAACATCAGGGAGGAAGAGGTGACAAGCCAGTAATTAGAGCATTCACCCAGGATATGGAAGAGTCACGTCCTGTTCCCTCCTCTGCCTGAAGAGGTTTAAACTTCCATCTCCAAGAGTACTGGCCCATCTTCTTATAGGGTACTTTTTAGTAGTAAGCTGTGCACATAATTAGTTTTTCAGTTTGACAACTGAACTGAAGAAATATTGGTATAGAGATGAAGTGCTCTCAGCCGCTCCTGTTGATACTATTCTGTTTTGCATGGATTACTTGAATATTCACTGGGGTAGGGAATGAAATCCAAATACCATGCCAGTGAGTACCCCCCTGCATTACTGAGCCCTTCACTTACTGTTCAATGACTTTTATATAAAGTGGAATAGTTTCAACAGGAGAGCTGGAGAGACCATATAACCAGTCGCTTAGGGCACTCCTGCAGCAGGTAAGGGCTTAGCCTCAGCCACAGAAGAGAATTTTTTCGTCTTCTGAATGCTCTAACCACTGGGACACTGCTGCCTCCTGTTCCTCTGTTTTGGGAACGATGGCTAAATTTCAGTTTCATGAATGGTGCCTAATGGCGTGTGTAGACAAAATGGGGATCATAAACTGAAGTAGTGGGTTTTAAAAAACACCGCTTCAGTTTGGGGCTGATTAAACCCCCGTGTCATGCGCATACCCCGCTGACTTACCTGCCTCTCCGGCAGGGAGGCGGGGGCAAGCTGCTTGCAGGCAAAGCAGTCCGTGGGCAGCGGGGTGGCCACCCCCCAGGTGCTTCCCTCCATGGCAGCGGTGGCCACCCCCCAGGTGGCACCTGCCTGCAGGCACCTGTCTTGGGCAGTCCTGGCGGGTGCTGCAACCGCGGAGGGAAGCATTAGGCCCCTGCACAGCTCATGCAGGCAGGCAGGCTCCACAGGAGGGGAAAAAAAAAGATCAAGTTTGTCACTTTTCTTGGGCAGAGCCTGCTTTTCCAGGGTGCTGCCAGGCCGCCTGAAGAGCCCCTGAGCTGCACGGAGCCCAGTGCTTTGCTTCATGGCTGTAGGGGCAGCAAACTAATACTCATTGAAGGAGTTTTAGTTTGCTGCGCCCCAAGTCATTTAAGGCACTGCCGAATTTCCTACAGTGGCTGGAATTGATGCACAATATGCTGACAAGACGTGCAAACACAGATACCATTAAAGCGAGGCAAAAGCATTTAGCCGACTTTAAAGTGTCGTGTGCACACGCCTCCCGTTTTGTGTACACACGTCCTAAGAGTATGGGCACAAGAACAAGTTACTGTGAGGTAAGCTAGGATATGATTCATGGTGTGGAAGGCCAAGGCTTGTGGGGCTTAGCCCCTCCAAACTAATTACGTGGTGGCTGATGACAGGAGTAGCACCATGGCACTGCTTGGCATGCAGCCAGGCCTGCACTCCACACGAGCTCAGCTTCACGTGCCTGAGGATGAAGAGGCTAACCATGCACGCGTCGCCCCGCACAAAGCATGATAGGAGTTGTGGTTCTCGTGCTGACACATACACTCAGCCTCCCCAAATAATGCTTTCTCCATCTATGGTATGAACTTACAGTGACTCAGCTACTCTGCAGTAATTGCCCACATTACTCTATGGTGTATAAGGTAGCTAATGCCTCAACGGAAGCGAGATACGAGCGTGCACATGGAGAGCTGCTAACAAGTAACTGACACTTGGGAAGTTTACACAATTTTCTTGCCATAACTTACTGGGCCCATTGCCTTGGTTTAGTGCTTTGCTTTTGTTGAAGATTCCTAGTATGGAATTGAAACTTTCTGTTTTAGAGCAAATGAAATGCTGCGTTTGACCTGATTTGAAAATCTTTTGATTTTTCATTTTAGAAAGAAAACTAGACAGTTTTTTTAATTGAATGAGTATCAAAATAATTATTTCTACCTCCGTGATTGAATTAAGAAAAATGAATTATTCACAAAGTCCTATTAGTAAAGACCTCTAATGTCAATGACTCACCCATGTTCTTGAGTACAGCTCTAATTAAGGGCAGCACTTAAGTGCCTGTTTAAGCACATGTTTAAATCTCTGGCCTTGAGTACCACCTAACATGCTGTCCTGAAGGAGGAGGACTTAACTGCATGTGTAAGGGTGTGGACAGATTTTTTTTTTTTTTAAAGAAATTTTTCGTGTTCCAAGTCCAAACCCATGAGTCAATCCAGACCATAAGTGGCCCTACAACCGGCAAGCATCCTCTACCCCCACCAGGCGCTTCAGATGTTTTAACGTCTTTTGGTGGGCATCCTACGTGCAAGCCCAACTCCAAAGGCTTGGGGTTCGGATGCCCCAAGTTTCACTTGCCCTCAACCATACGGCTGCAGAAGCAAGCTAGGGAAGAGCCTCCCATTTCCATAAAGTGTGCTTAAAGCCCCAACACCTTGGCAGATACTAAACCATGCCAGAAGAGCAGTTTTCCCCCCAGGCATTTAAGGAAAACTGCCTTCATGGACCCAGATACATGGTGTTTTCACATGCACATAAAATGTTTGCATTGGTGTCATTGGCATTACACTGGATTTAAAAAGTAGTGGACAGGTGATGGAAGCCCCTAACCTAAAATAATTTCACTTGTGTGGTAGGGAATTACTTCTGAAAGAACCAAGGACAAAATACTGCTGGTGGAAATTACAGTGGGTTAGGCTTTGTCTGCATCCACCCTGGGGTATCTGTTTGCTTTTACCTGCTCTCCTAGTCACTAATCATGAAGAAAAAGAATAAATGCTTACTGTGTGCAGCTATCCTCAGGATAGCTGCTTGACTGTCCATTCCCCATATGCAAATCAATTGAAATGACACCAGAGTGCGTCTTCTGGCTGTCCAGGTCTTAGGCTGCTCCCTAAAGTAGTGCTCACCTCCACAGGGGGATTCAGGATCAGGGCAATGGGGATGTGGCTGCACTCTCTTCAGTGCTGTGGCTCTTGCACAGTGAAGACAATTCACTGAGCATGTGCCACAAGCTGAAGTGGGTATGGCCACACATCTCTTGCTGGGATCCTGGCTGCCAGTGAACTCTCTGAGTTGGGTAGAAGAGGAGAGTGGACAAGCGGTGCCAGCAGTATTCAGCTGTTATTTCACGTAGTTCACAGCTGCTGCTCATCCTCATTTTTCCTCTGCTGCTGAATTCAGCAGGGGGTGCGAGAAGGAGGGAGGGGAACAGCAAACAGTAGTGATACCCACTCCCAGGCTCTAGAGCTGCTTGAAAACAGGGATTCTTAAAAAAAAATACTCAGGCCAGCCAGCCAGGAAGTTCATCGAGCTCACAGCACATATGGAGCTCCATGAGGAGCTGCCACTGACATACTGGTTAGCTCGGAGAGCTCACTGCGCATGCAGCACACAGCCAAATGGGGATATGACTGTGATGCTGCATCCCCCCTGAATCCACCCCTGCCCACATTTCCTAAACCTCTGCACTAAGTAGAGTTGTAGCTGGATGCCTGAGCACTGTGGATAGTGGTGGTGCATGAGGCAGCATCACTAGCTGCGCATTTGATGGCAGCTAGCGGCACAACCGGTGCTATTTTTGCACCCCCAGCCCAGGGTCATGCAGGGCTGGTCCCCTTGCCATCTTCCTTTCATTAAACTATTGCCATTTCAGCACATCTCTCTGGAGTAATTAGGCCAGATTTCACGGTAGGTCCAATATCTAGTGGGACAGGACTTTAGATGCTGAGTGAGAAGCGCTATAGGATGAGCTACATAGATAACCAACCAGAGTAGATGTATTTAATAAAATTGTTGGGTAGTTCCATTAATACTTAACCTGAGTTTATTCATTCCAGGCTCGGGAGAGTGCCCATGTGGGAAAACAAGGCAAACCTCACCATCGCTCAGTCCTCAGCCATCCATTTCAAACACAAAGTGAAGGGTGTGATTGAATTAGAAAAACGGAGGAGAAGGGGGATCATTGTGTCGGGAACACTGAGGGAAGAGGGAGGAGGGATTCACACATCTCAGTGCACCACCCACGCTTCATCGTTCTGCAGGCTTTTCGTTTCCTTCAAACTAATTTGAACCAAGCACCGTGTCAGCTTGAATTATTCATGAGTGCAGTAGTTTCAATGGGAAGCTTTTCAGGAAAAAAAAGCGGTATTGATACAAGCTGTCAGGAGAGGAGTATCCAGAGCTGCTGTTGAGCATGTTGGAGTTTGCCATGGGGGTGGAGGGGTCTGTTCTTAGGAGAAGTTGTACCAAAAATGATAACATTGTTTCCTTCTCTGACAGCTGTGGGGCTAGGGATCCCAAATCCCTCTACTGTACAGGTTTCCCTCGCTTTATGCTGTACGTGTGTTCCTGGAAAACGGCGCATAACTCGAATTTGCATGAAGGGAACCCACTTCACAATGTAACAAATAGGGATACATTCCAAGACCTCGATGTACTGACACCCAGGCCCATTTCTACCCTTTTACAGGATTGTTTTGGTACTCACCAACAGCAAAGAGGGGTAGGAGATAAGTTAGTAGGATGCATAGAAGCCATAATGGGGATGGCAATGACAGAAACACGTCGCAGACAACGAGCGAGGAGCACAGATCCACACAGGAGACTATATTTTGGCACGTATCACTCCCACAGTGCGCTGCACAATACAGCTGACTACAGACTTCCACCACACCGATCGCATAAGAGTGAATTTACCTCACATATAACAAATTTTTTGGTATAAAAAGGGCCGTTGCATAAGAGTGAATTTGCACATACTGAACCCGCATAAAGCAAGGGAGACCTGTATTTCCAGTGTTGATTATGTTCTCTCCTTAACTATCAAAAATAGTCTTCCTAAAACCCTGTCTCTCCCTCTAGAAGAAGCAGCTGATACCCTTTATATATTTTCAATATAGCCCCTTACATCCATCACGTTCCTAGTCTCTTGCACTATGCCCGCACCCCTCTGCTCCCAGCAGTCCTTAGCTCATTACTATTGCACAGTAGCATTGTGTGGCATGAAGCATGATGCAAAGCTGCTGCGCAGTCAGCATCACCAGAAAGCTGTGTGGGGATGCTACTGCGCAGTAACTCCAGTTCCTGAGCAGTCATTTAATACGTGTGTGTGCAAGCACTAAATGACTGCACAGTAACAACTGCGCAGTCAGTCTCATGTAGATGCGGCCTGTCTAATCTATATTTTTATACCAGGCCCCTTGCCCTACAGAGACTGATGCATGTGTTTCAACATGCAACTTGGACAAACTCTTCAGTCTTTCATGATTCCCAATTCTCAAATTGCTTGACGCAACTAATAGGCTCGGTCCTGCAACTACACAGCGACGAGTTTCCTTCTCACTGTCACATCAATGATTGACTTTTTTTCAACAATTCTTCGCCTGCTCATCTTGTTCCTGATGTACTCTAAATAGCTGACTGCAAGTAACCATCCATAATGGATCATTTCAAAGGTCAGCACAATGTCAGCCTTATTTACGGTCCATGTCTCCACTGCACAAACCTGGACTGAGAACAGGCAGATCTTAAACAGCCTTAATTTTGTGTCTAGGGAGATTCTCTTGCTTGTCCGAACTGGCTTCAGCTTGCCCACAGTCATTGTGCTAGCTGTATCCTTCTCATGATCTCCTTAGAGCAATCTTTTTCACGCCTGAAAGGACTTCCAACAAGGTAGATGAAGTTTCCACTTGGTTACTGCCTACTTTAATGTGTGTGCAGTTCTGTTCCTTAGTCAGACAGAAAACCATTAGCTTTGTCTTGGATTAGCTTTGCAAATAGGTAATACATTTTTTGGCATAACTTTTCAGATGAATAAGTATTTGCAATTATAGTTGGTAAAAAACTGAGACTTTTTACAATGAAAATTCACCCATTTTTTTTCCTGGTATTCTCCAAAATTTGTTTTCAATCTCTTTTCTTTTCTGTACAAGTTAGCAATTTTTTTCCATACAAAAATGTGTAAAACTACTATTTTTCATAAAATGTTTTAAGAGTTGAGATCAGTTTGTGTGTGATAAAGATTGCAAGTTTTAGTGCTTCACAATTATTCTAATGATCACTGTGCAGTGTTCTAATGAGTAATGAATACAAAATGCTGAGATCCCAGGAATATAGTTGATTGAAAGAAAAAAAAAATCAAAATATTGTTTGTGAAAGAGATTCCCATTTTTCAACAACAACAACAACAATAATGCAGCTGTACAGTTCATCAAGGTATACACAAAGGAGAATATCATGACAGTTTAATCTATTTTTTATCTACAGTTTTCTCCCCCAGATTTCATATTTCTCTATTTCAAAATCCAGTATATTTCAACCAGTTCTTGCAATAAGTTAGAGTAAGCCGAGTGTGACACTCCTATTAGCAAAAATATGCAAATAAGCTATTACAAAATCTCTGGGCAACCCTATCTATAATATGTCCATAGCTACTGCTCACCCTTTCCTCCTCACACCTTCTTTTTTCTCTAGCCCTCTACTGTATTCTAGATAGACTTTTATTCTCTCTTTATCACCATTGCATCTGAACACCTTCCAACCATGCAGTGACATGAATAACACCTGTCACATACGGTTCATTCTTCCTCTCATTCTTCTCTGGGGGAAAGACCATGTGAATAATGCTGCATCTGTGCTGGTTGGTTTTGTATGTTGAAAGTATGTGCTGCTCTGTGTGCTACAAGAGGCATGTGGAAGAAACATCCCTTGCATTTGGAGAGAAACATTTGTGATATCCCTTAGTTTCCTTGGGAACTCATGCTGTGGTCTCAGCTTGATGTCTCAAAATGTTCTGCCTCCTACAGAGATGAGATTTACCTTGCTGGTGAACACCTGGTCTCTCTTTTCTATTCAAACCAGCATCCGATCTTCATTCTTCAATGTCAATCACCATTTTGGCCAGGGCTGTCCAACTGGCAGCTTGTGAGCCACATTTGGTGAGCTACATTCCCCTGGGATTTCACCCGATTGCCACTCCCCCATCCTTTCAGCTGGAATAACAGCCAGAGCATCCAGGCTCCCCACTTCCTTCTCCAGCTGCCACTCCCTGACTGCCCCAGAGGGCAGGGCAGTGCGGCAGTATGGAGAGCTGAGAATGAATCTGGGGCTGTCCCCAGGAGAGGATTGGGGCTGCATATGTGGGTGGTGGTGGGGATTGTGCCTGTGGGTTGAGAGGGAGTGACTTGTAACCCCCAAGAGCTTACAAGTTGCACAACCCTTAAAGAGCTCCATAGTATGGATCCCTGCAATCATCTCTAATTCCATGCAGCTCATTGAAAACCTGGGAGAAGAGACGCTTTCACTTCCACTGAGTAGTTGGCAAAACTTTGGCCTGTAGAGGCATCGTGATCCAGCAGGTAGGCCCTAAATGAGGTTGCTGCTGAGACAGGTTCTGTTCCCAACTTAGTTGCTGATCTGCATGTTAAGCAAATTCTGACCTATATGTTAAGCAAGTCACTTCACCTTTGGTTTTTTTTGGTCCATTAAAATGGTAAGGTATTGATATAATGGGAGCCTGATCTTAGCTAGGGCCTCAGGTCATTATGATTTCAATAACAGAAATAATAGAGGAGGTTGAGATATTTTTGACACAACCATTTTCCAGCAGAAAGTGCAGTTTCATCAAAATCAAAGCTATACTCAGGAGCATGCAGTTTTCACAAAACTTCCAATCAGGGAAAGCCAAAATGATTTCAACTCCACTTTCAATTCGATAGAATCAACACTTTTTGTTTTAAGAAGGTAAAAAACGCTGTGTTTCAATTCATTCAGTTTTCATAGTAAAATAATGTATAATGTGTACGTAGGTTACTTAATATTATATATGCTGTGTGTAATAGTTTATATTTGGTTACAGTAGGTTGGCATGACTGAAATTAAATGCTTTGATGCTTTTGCAGGGGAAATATGTGGAATTTTGTTCCCTGGTAGCATTTCAAAATTCAACTTTTTGCTTTCATTGGAATTGAATATAGTTGGAATTTCCCATGTGACTGTAAGTCTTCTGACTGACCCGTGCTTGGTAATATATTGCAATTACTATGGAACAGGAACCAGGTATTTTTATTTAAGTACCACATGCATCTAAAATACTGTATAACTAATCCATAATAAGAAAACAGTTCTGTATAGAGCGTGTTGATTGCATCTCCAGTTTTCTTTTCAAGTGCTCAAATAAAAGCCTTGAAATAAAACACACCTACCAAAAGGAATTTAATATAATAATGTGGTAACTTTTCCCACTACACCTGGCTGCCCTGCCCCATAAAATCAATCTAATTATAGGCACACACATTAAATGAATGTCACAATCATATTGAATAGACCTGCAAAATAAAAATTAATAGTGTAATTTTGATACTTACAGTCCTGCAGCTCACTTCAGGCTGTCAGACCATTGTAATGAGCTGTGGATTTGAGGATCCCTTACCCAGCACCAGAGTGCAGCTACCTCTCAGAGAAAGAGGAGCAGCAACAATTCAGTATTATTAGCATAAAAATATAACTATTTGCCAATCCAGGCAACAGTAATAATAATAATAATCACACCACACCCTTCTGTATAACACGTCTCATACTTGTACCTTAAAGCTCTTTATGATTATTACTTGTTAGAAGCTACATACTGCCCCATTGATCAAACACACACAAGGCAATCTCCAACTGGAATAGTTTGCAACACAAAATCAGTATTCCTGTCCCCATTACACCAAGTGCAGGAATAAGTTGCCTGGGATCACATGGGTCACGTAAGAGTAAAGTTATAGTTACACTTAGATCATACTGAGGGCACTTAAAATGATGAGGGTCTGCATGTTAAAGTTCATTGACTCATGCTAAGTGCCTTCTGAGTGTCTCAAAGTTGTAGACCACTTTAGGCAGGGGTTAACTCTGGGCTGTGCTACCCTGCTCATGTTAGGGTAACTTCAGTCTTCTCCATGAAAATAAAACAAACAAACTGCAGTCCTCCCAGGATTCATGGCTCCCAGCCCCTCTCCTCCCCCCCACAGATCAGGGCCAGAGCTCAGATGTCCTGGCTCCTTTTCTAGTGACAAGTCAGAGCTGTGCAGGCAAAAAACGGTATTAACCCTGAATGTGCAACTGTGCACAGCACATTCCAACTTTAACGGCAGTTATCATTCCATACTTTTAGTATGGTGAAGTGTAACTTGTACCTTCACCCTAATACAGGCAAAAATTGAATGTACAGGCCTGATGCCTAACCATTATGCTCCACACAGCCTGTTTTACCTAATGTCAACCTTGTAGAAGCACTGTAAGCAAGAATCAAGGAGATTTTGTTTAAAATGGCATCCCAGCTGGGTTTCTCCGTTATGGATTAGATTATTTGAAGACTGTTCTTATTCCAGTTAGATTTTTCTTTTTCTTTAATAATAAGAGAAATGCTTCTCAATGAGTTTGGAAGTGGAAGTTAAAAAAAACCAAACAGCCCTCCCCCTCCCCCCTAAAGCCCACAGAACTCCAAAATAATTAATTTAATGCTGTCATGTTCTCCAAATACTGTTTGTTTAAACCAGCAGCTCTGCCCATCCACTGCACAATTGCTTTAACCTTTATTTCAAATGACTCCATTGTTGAGTAGGTAATAAAAAATATTTCTGTGGATAACATCTTCAAACTCTTATTTTCAAAATGACGTTTGTGAATATTGGAGGTTGTACTGACAGTGGTGTTGTGTTTCCCCACTCTCTGTGGCAGCCATATTAATCGGAGACGAACAACTGACTTTCTGATTTGCTTGGCTTAGTGCTGCAGCTGGCTTCTCTGAAAACTAACCATTGGTGCTTTGCTGCTGCATATTATCTAGACTCAAGTTCTTTTTTCCTACACCTTTGTTCCAGAGAAAATTGGATGCTGGACTTACAGCAGCTGTAAATATACTCAGCCCTTCAGGGATAAAGAGGGTAAGATTGCTCAATCATATGCATCGCTCAATGGTGCCTCCTGCTGGCATAATTGAGGCCTGCAGGGGGTTCCACCAGCTCTTTTTTTTTTGATTGGAAGAAGCAAAATTCAATCTTGCAACAGTGTGAGAAAGCAATGACAAGGAAGAACATGTGGTCTGATATACAGGTTGATGGGCTGGAAATTTAGAGCCATATCTATCCCAGCCTCCACTCATTTCCTGCTTGACAACATTACACTTTTGAGCATGTTTCACTTCTCATCCTTTGTATACAAAGACCAGGGCTGGCAACTTTTTAGGAGTGGCAGGCCAAAATACCACAGGTCAGACTGAGGCAGGCTTCCAACCTGACCACGGCTGAACACTGCAGAATCCCCCTACCACCCAATTGCCCTGCTGCTAAGACACTATTATTATCTGGGCATTGCAGGCTGGGTGAAGTTACTTGGTGGGATGGATCTGGTTTGTGGGCTGTAGGTGGCCATCCCCTAACTTAGACTTTCTTGCGTGCGTTTGGGAGGTATGTAGCAAAATGGGGCTGTGATCCTAGCAAGGGTACTAATTGCTACTGTAACACACAGCTTCAGAACAAAAGTACAATAAAGTGAAAGCACCTATAAAAAAAAACCAGTTCCACTCCCTCAAAATGTGATCACAGGATCGTAGGAAAGTTGGGCTGGAAGGGACCTCACAAGGTCACCTAGCCTGGCTCCCCGCTCAAGGAGGGACCGTTCCAGCCAAGCGTCTGTCTAACCTGCTGTTGAAAACTTCCAAGGATGGAGATTCCAGTTTCTCTAGGTCACCTGTTCCAGTGCTTGATCGCCCTCATAGTGAGAAAGTTCCTTCTAACCTCCAACCTAAATTTCCCCCGATGAAATTTGAGTCCACTGCTCCTAGTCCTGTCCCCTGCAGCCACAGAGAAAAACCCATCTTCACCCTCTCTGTAATTGCCCTTCAGGTATTTATAGTCTCTTATCAAATTCCTTCTCAGTCTTCTGTTCTCCAGACTAAACGACCCTAGTTCCTTCCACCTGCCGCGAGTCAGAGGGCGCAGTGTGCATGGCGGCAGAAGCTGATCTGAAGGAGGAGGAGGTCAGAAGTCTACATGTTTGGTAGGCCTATGCAAAGAGGCTAGTATTTGCTTCGGATTCGGCTGATTCGGGGGACAACAATTCAATTTAGTGATTTGAATCACTGTCCCAAATCGATTCAGCCAAATCTGCCAAATCTCTGAGTCAGCTGCATCCCCCGCCTGCTCCCTCATCCCCGTCAGTGGCTGCCCTGCCCAGCCCCAGCTCCCTGCTCTTTGAAAACAAAAGCCCCACTCACCAGCTGCTGCCAGGTGGAGAGTGATCCCCGCTGCCCCTTGCCGCATGGGAGGCTCTGCCACAAGCCCCCAGAAGCTCCAATGACTGCTGCAGTAGTAGGTGAGTGGGGGCTTTTTAGGTTTTTTTAAAGAGCTGGGATGTGGGGCTGGGTGGGCAGCCATAGGGGAGGCTGGGAGAGTGGGTGGGGGTCAGGGGTGCTTGGGGGGGCTGGGGGAGCAGGCAGGGGATGGTGCCTGGTGGGGGTCCCCCCAAGGTCCCCTTCCCCCTCTTCCAGCCCCCCCCGCCCCCTACTTACGAGTACGTGTGGGAGCCCTGCTGAATGCGGAGAGGCAGCCCACAGTTGATCCCCATGAAAAAGCAAGGTTCCTAAATAAATATCTCACATTGGTATTCCAGAAAGGTAACAGGAGCTTTGCACCTGTCCAGAGGCCCAGGGAACATGGGGAAGCCAACAGACAACATAAAATCAGTCTTGAACAGGTTAGGGGCCTCTTAGAACAACTGGACATTTTCAAGTCTGCTGAGCCAGATGACCTGCATCCAAGAGTCCTGAAAGAATTGGCTGAACATAGCAGGGCCTTTGGCGAAGATATTTGAAAAGTTGTGGAACTCAGGGGTGGTCACGGATGACTGGAAAAGGGCCAACATGGTGCCCATCTTTAAGAAAAGGAGGAAGGATAGAAAGCTATAGATCAGTCAGTCTGACTTTGGCCCTAGGAAAAACTTTTGAAAAACTTGCTAAGGAGGCCATCAAAAATGATTTGTGACTGACAGGGTATTAAGAAACAACAAGTATGGCTTTGTGGAAGGTAGATCATGCCTGACTAACCTGGTGTACCTTTTATGACCAGGTAACTAACCAGCTGGACAAGGGACATGAGGTACACATCATTTACTTAGACTTCAGTAAGGCCTTTGAGTCTGTCTCCCATGACATTCTCTCAATTAAACTGGAGGGTACCGGGCTGGACCAGCCTACAGTGAGGTAGATGGATAACTGGCTTAAAAACCAGTCCTAGAGAGTTGTAAACTGAATGGGACCTGTGGGTCACCATCGACCAGAAGATGAATATGAGCCAACAGTGTGATGAAGTTGCCAGCAGGGAGAATAAAACTCTGGCGTACATCAGCTTATGTGTTGCCAACAGATCCAGAGAGGTGCTTCTCTTCTCTCTCTCTCTCTACTCAGCATTGGTGAAGCTGCAACTGGAGTACTGTGCCCAGTTTTGAGCAGCACACTTCAGGAAGGATGCAGATAAACTCGAGAGGCTGCAGAGAAAGGCCACCCACATGATCGGGGCCTGGAGGATAGGCCCTAGGAGGAGAGACTCTGGGAGCTGGGCTTTTTCAGTCTGGGTAAGAGGATGCTGAGAGGTGACTTGATAGCTGCCTACAAGTATAGCAGGGGGAAGACCAAGAGCTGGGGGAGCAACTGTTTAGGAAGAAACCCCTTGGGAGGATGAAGACCAATGGTCACAAACTAATAGAGGGAAGATTTAGGCTGGACATACGGAAGAACTCCTTCTCTGTAAGGGTAACTAGAAACTGGAACACACTCCTGGCGGAGGTGGTGGAGTCACCATCCTTGGAGGCGTTCAGGAGGAGGCTGGATTAGCACCTCATTGAGCTAGTTTGAGCTTATTAACCTCCTGCCTATGGCAGGAGACTGGACTTGATGATCTTACAGCAGTGCTGTGGGCAAGACAGATGTTGGCATGGAAGTCAATAGTATTCGTAGGAAGCTCAGCTTTGCCCCCTTTAAAGCTAATACTGAGCAGTGAGGAATACATTTGCAAATGTACTTTCCAGGAAAACACCATTTAAACTGAATCAAAAGTTCTTTTGGACAATGCTACCCAATGTAAAAGGACGTTAAAAATTATAGAAGGGTTTTCAATGCGTCAGTAGAGCAATTCCTATTGCATTCCTAAATTCGTCTGGAGTTCTTCCTGGGAGCCCCTGTTTTTTTCATTCCTATAAGATTCCACAGAATTTTTCCATACAACTCGGGTGTGTTGAGGTCACAAAGAAGGGAACAGGGTTTTTGAATGCAGCTTGATAGTGAAAGTAGGGTCTAAATAAAAATGAATGGCTAGACAAACTGTCAATCACCTAGAAAAAACCCGTGAGAGAGGTCCCTTCCCTGCAAAGACTTCTGGGTTGCGAAGCCCCTTACAAAACTCTTGTCTCTCTTCTGTTTGGGTAGTCAGAGGTAGACGGTTCATGACACAGAGTTACCTGGACAGATCTAGACCATATATAAGTCTTAAGAAGTACTTTGGGAAGGAACAAAAACCGATAGTGTTTTATGCAAAGATGTTGGGGAGGGGTTGTTTTATTTAGTGATTTAAAGTTAACCTTTTTGCATTGGCTTTTTCTGAACTGGTACCTGCTGGTTTGCGGGGCTTTCCTTTTGTTGCATCTTGTCCAACCTCTCCCCAGGTACCTGGACGAGGGAGCTACGTGCAGTTTTGTAAACTGAGACTTGTGTACTGAGCACTCTCCCTATCCCCAGTATGTGACCTCCTGTCCAGCCTATCCCAACACCCTCTTTGGTGTGTGCTCTGACCACCTGCCAGAGCCATACACAGTCTTTACTTAATACTTGTCACCTCCAAAATAAATCTGAAGTGAAAGCTGCAGAGTTGAAAAGCCACAGCAAATCTGCTGGAGTTGCAGAACTCCCAGAAGATAGCCAAAACTCACATGGTTGCTATGACAACCTGATTTCACCCCGCTTTAATTGTTAGATTTAACGTCTGTCATCATCAAAAGCTGTCAGAGAACTAAATGACCCCAAATGATGAACTTTTCCCCATCATTAAAGACCCCGAGGGTGGCAGAAATAGTTTAAACAAGGAGAAGCCTTGCTCACTCATTTCTGAGCTGTCTTCAACCTCTCCCTTCCTCCTGCGCCTCGCCTTGCTTCCATTCCTTGCATCTTGCTTCTGTTCCCTGCTGCGGCCATTACAAAGACAGAGAAAAAAGCCAGATCCTGGCACTCCTTCCTCTAGTATAAATCCAGTGGCTGACCTAAAATTATGTTGGCTTTACACCGGTAGAATAGAAGGCTGTCCTCTGAGGTGCTAAGACTTCCTACCTGTCCCTGCCATCATTGGGAGCACACTACCTCACAGGGAATACCTAATAGGGAATGCCTCACAGGAAATACCTAAGAACTTGCAAAGCCTGGCTTGCATAGTCCACCCACAGTCCTTCCAGTTAAGAGATTCATAGACCTTGAAGCCAGAGCAGAACATTGCTCATCTAGTCGGACATCCTGCAAGACACAAGCTGAAGGACTTTTGTGAAGAGAACACACATTCGCCATTGGTCGGGGAGAGTGGGGGGATCTTAGACCAGGTTCTTCCATTTTTAAAGCAGCCTGTGTGCCAAACTTCTGTCCTGTTACGGGTATAGACCAGTTTCCAATGACTTATACTGGTAAAAGTGTGATCGCTGTAACTGGTCTTATAGGCTAAGTACAAATGGTCAAAAAGCCTGAGGCTGAATTGATTCAATCTTTGCAGGTTAGTCTAAACTGCGTAGACTGAACCAATAAGCAAATGAACAGACATTCACTTTTGACTCTGGAAATGCAGCCACACACCTGCAGTGGCCCAGGACAGAAGCTGGGGGGCTCTGGAGGACACCTCCCTGCTCGGCTGGAGCAGACAACTTGGGCCAAAGCTAGCCTGCTCATCTTGTGAAGAGTAGGTTTGTGGGGGAGGTGCAAAGCATCCTGGGATGCTGGGGGACTGTAAATTAACTAGAATATGGAGAGGATCTGGGACATAAATTCCCCAATTTAACCAATTTAACCTAAATCAGTTAAGTCTGATACTATATCCATCCAGGTTTATCTTGAGCCAGTTTTGGCCATTTTGAAAGCGGTTTATGTGCATTGAATATTGGCTGTGTTACAGATTTGAACCAGTTTCCAATCACATACCGGTTTATGTGTAATTTCAGTCTCTAGCTGTAGCCTGCATCCTGTTTCAGTTCTGTAGCCATGGCTAAACTAGAGCGTTTCTGACACAGAAGACTCTCCATATGATTTGGAGACTTGGCGTGATGTCCATCATAACCCTTGGGAAGTTGCTCCAATGGTTAATTGTCCTCACTGTTAAAAACATGTATCTTATGTCTATTGTGTCTAACCCCTTGCCTTCTCTTTGCTAAGGAGCTTGATTTGTTTAGCATATGACATTAACTATGAAATATGTTTTCTGATGTATCTTAGTGTCTTTTCAAGGCAAAACCTAGGCCAGGATGCCGTGACATTTGACAAGAGTAGTTTGGGAGCCAGAGAGAATCTGGTATTCCCACAGGCACTCAGTACGTTTGGTAAAGCCTCCGTTCTTGGAGTCGCGTGAGATCTTCAACTTCCATGTTTTTTTTTTTAAAAGAAGCTTCTTTGTAGATTTGATGGTGCTGAGGGAGGCTCAAAGTGGGAGAGAAAGGGAAGCCAAAAAAGTATTTTCATCTCCTTATCTCACTGTTTTTGAGTCCTGACATATTTTTAAATATTTTAGGGTGAGACATTTTGAATTGTAGAGCCTGTTCATGCTGCAGCCTCAGTTGGGAAATACTCTTTCTAGCTGTCACAACCAAGCCTTCTTTCTTCTGCACTGAGAGGGCCATTAGAGTCCTGAGATGAGAATCAAGTCCAGTCACATGGAAGCACCCTGCTACTGCTACCCCAACAGTGTTGTGTTTATAGCACAAATCCTGCAGGCCAGCACCACTCACAGGGCCTCGGCAGCACAAACTCAAAACAACCGTGGCTGCCAGCAAATGGAGGGCAGGAGAAAGGGTCTGATGGATGATGCAGAGGGTGTACCGTTCCTAATCCTTCTAGCAAACAAAGGCAGAGCAGCCCAGTATGGAGGAGAGGAACCCGAGATGTCACAGTGGAGCATTGTAGCACCTGTTCACTCAGCAGGCTGCGCTGGTTTCTGCCAGAAAGAAAATTACACAGATTATATAAAAATAGAAATGAGACTTTAAGAGAAAGTGGCAGTGGAGGGAGAAGACAGGGAAAGAGCACACTATATTGCAAAGAAAGGATTTAATTTCCCTGAAATAGAAAAGGAAGCTGATGTAGAAATGGGTGAGATTTATTTTAAAAAAAATTTTTCTTAGCTTTTAGTAGCCTTTTAGTGATCAGAAAAAGCAGTTTAGGGGCTACCAAAATGATTTTTAATTTTGCGTTGGTTTTGGGAATAGCTCAGAAATGGTGAGGAGGGAAAGAGGAAAAAATGTGCACGTTTGTATTTTTTGCTCAGTTTCTAAGGGAGCCAACCAGCTACTGAAAACACCCAATCGCTCTTAAAGATAATTTATGTTCCTGTAGCACTTGCCCTTCTTGAATTAAGCCTGCCAACCCCTGTCCTGCCACAGAGACTCCCATTTCATTGTCAGTATAATGGTGAGTGTCCTCTCCTCTAATGGGGCAGGCAAGGTTTTATGACCTTCACAAGGAACCTGCAGATTATATATTGTTTTAGGGTGGGGGTTGTTCAAATCTACCACACGGGGATCCACGATGGGTGTTCCTATAGATGAGTGAAGTCCTCTGTGTGTAGCAGTATGAGAGGAAGACTTCTAGTTCATGGGAGCACAATTTTGGGGGCTGGAGGACCACTTAAGGAATTTCAGTTAGTTGTGGCACAGGGACGGGGGGCAGGTAATGCCGACCCAGCACGGCAGGGTGGGGTGAAGGGAGGGCGGTTGATCCTATCCAACCCTGGGCTGTCTGCCCTGCATGCACTGCTGGGGGCACTGGATGGAATGGCTGGGCAAGGGGGCAGGGCTTCCATGGGACCCCCGCGAGCAGGGCATGCTCACCTGGGCAGGTGGGATGGGACTGTGGGCAGGTGGGGAGCAGTGTCTAGAAGCAAGATGGGTGGGCAGGAGGGGCTGGGATCATGGGGCAGTGACGGTGCAGGGCCAGAGCCGGAGGCAGAGCTGCAATCTGCTCCCCACACATCCCTGGGACAGGTGCAGGTTCTGCGGGCAGGGACGTTCAGGGAGGAGATGGCTCTGCCCCAGGCCCCAGCCCTGCACTCTCACCGTCTTATGATCCTGGCTCCAGCTCTGCCTACCTGTTCTGTTCCCAGACACTGCTCCCTGCTCACCTGCAGCTCCATCCCGTCTGCTTAGCTGAAAGTGCTCTGCTTGCAGGGGTCCCAGGCCAGTCTCCCTGGACACCCTGCCTGTCTGCCTTCCTACTGGCAGTGCCAGCCTGGCAGAGTGAGCTGCCACCATAGGAGCTGCCAGTTCCAGCTGCTGTGCTACCTTTGCCCAACCCCACTGAGTGCCCACCATGGTCCAGACTGCCCCCGACACAGGGACCCACTGTGGGTGGATAGAGTCCCTTGGTTGGCCAGATCTAGTCCGTAAGCCATATTTTCCCCACCATTTTATAGTACATAGTAACAATGTAGGTGTGTGTGGCTGGGGTAGGAGGGACTGTAGAACAATGCAATGTATACAACTGTGTAACTCATGGTTTTCTTTTGTATCCTGCCCCTTTAAATTCCTACGTGTCTGCTGGCTGCATGCACCATTTTGAGTAGATCAGACGCCTTTTGTGTCATTAGACATGCTACAAAGTGATTACTTCTGAAAAGGCACTTCGCTATGGGGACATCACGTAGGGCACGGAGCCACATGCACTAATCTGCACAGTCTGGAAGCAACACCTGCGGGCACAAAGGCTGAGCAGCAGCAGCACTGTGATAGCAGCGAGTAGTCCTGTGTTGTGTCACTGATGTACTCCTGAGTTTCTTTAGGTAGAAGATAGGTTTGTCTGGAAAGAGGGCTCAGCAGCTGGGAAACTGGCCATGGAACATCAGAATTATCCACATCCAAATTATTCCTCTTTGCAAACTATGAATCCTATAAGGAATACATCTCCCCTATGCAGCAAAGTGCTTAAACACGTGCTAAAATCCCATTGTCTTCAGTGAAGCTCAAGCATGTGCTTTGCAAAATCGAGTCCCCCATACTATCTGAGATGCGGGATGTATGTTTTAAGGGGGGTTGAAATGGGACTACACACCTTTCACTTCTTTCTAGGACAGAGATATTAATTTCCAGGAGTTCTTCATTAAGCTGCCATCTGACACCTGTATGGATTAATTTGGTGATCTCAGCCTGTTCCCAGTGGAGCATTAAAATTAGCGCTGGCTGGAAAAAAAGTCAGCAAAACAGGTTTTGTCGGTATTTGCTGATTTGTCAGAAACTGCACTTCTTGTGGAGAATGTCAGATTTTGATGAAATTCTCATGGAAACAAGGTGCCTCAGGTAAACCTGCCCAGCTTCCTGCCAGGTGGCCCATCTGGCTTCTTGGAGGGCTCACTGGAGGGCCGACAGAGCTGTGAACCTGGGAGTCCAGGCTCTAAGCTCCCTGGCAGTCTGGCCTCTGGGGGGCTCAAGAGCTGGCCCTGAAAAGTAACTGCAGGAGTGGATGGAGCAGCTACCAGACACTTGTTAGCCTCAAACACAGAGCCCGTCTCACTGTCCATGCCCCTATTTGGGAGGGAAGCAGTGTAGACATGACCACTGATTCTTGAATGGGTCTTGATTCACGGCTGGGCAGAGGCTCTGTTCTCTTTTTTTGGAAAATCATGACATTCTTGTTTATCCTTTCAAATCAGAATGAAACCCAGTGCTGCCATGTCAAGCTCCTTTATGAAACCACCCAGCTCTAACTTAAATCACGGTCACCCTCAGCCCTAATTTCCCTCCCAGCTCTCGCCTGTACTTCAGAAGGCAGAATGGGCACTGTATGAGCCTCTTTCAAAGCTAGAGGTGGATCTTCTTTGAGATATATTGGCAGGGCTGGCACATATGCTCTTTTGCTTGTGCCTATCCAAGGCATATGCAGAAGTTGTCAGATTTTCAGCGCTTTCCAATTAATCTGGCACTTTCCTCCAGGCTTCAGTTCACTCTGAAATAAAAGGACTTCAGGCCCACGGAGAGAGTTATAGGAACGGAGCCGAGTCTGGGATTTTATTTGAACTTCTTTTCAGACTTTACTAAGCAAATGAATTGCAGGATCACAGCACCAGCAGAAAAGGGATATGAAAGTTAATTGGGTAGCGTGGTCCCTGCAAGGACACAATCACTGTCGCTTACCTGCTCCAAAGAGGACCTTGACACCTGTGAAATCAGGTGATTTATGAACCCTATGAAACTATCACTGCATGTAATAAACCCTATACAACCCAGACTTGAACTTTATTTGGCTGTATTTTAGAAGCTTGCTGGCATTCGGTGTAATGTAGAACATCTATTTCACTGTGAGAATCCTTGGATCGTACATGTACAGATGCTGGCCCTTTAAAATTCCTCCTTCAGGAGACAAATCAGTCCTCTGCTCTTACAGCAACCCAGGTTTATATAATGTATTCCTGAGGGCAAGTGAAACTTTTAAAGGGCCAGGACTGAAATACACAATTTATATGTGGTTGATATATATATATATATATATAGTAAGGTCTTTTTCTAGTCCATGGCACCCCCCGTATGCATCAGGCAATGACATTTTCCTGACAATAAAAATGGGCCAGGTTGTCTACTATGCTAAGTTTTCACTGGACCCAGATGATGGGTGTAAGCGCAGAGGCATCAGGATGTTCTGGACCTGCTGTCATCCCTAGCATTGATCCCCAAAGGATCCCATACCACTAGGAGCCCAGCACCCTCAGGACATGCCCCCCATCTGCTTTCCCATGCCAGGGCAGTTCTCCGCTGGTGTGATTTGGCCTCTTTTCTATTGAAGGTGCAACAGAACAAACACAACAGAGAATCCCCTTACTATTCTCTCCCCTTATACTATCTCCTTACCAAGAAGGCTAACAACATACTGGACTGCCAGGGGATCGAGGGAAGTAATTATCCTGCTCTATTCAGCACTGGTGAGGCCACATCTGGAGTCCTGCATCCAGTTTTGGGCCCCCCCCACTACAGAAAGGAGGTTGGAGAGAGTCCAGCGGAGGGCAATGAAAGTAGTTTGGGGACTGGGACACTTGACTGCTGAGGAGAGGCTGAGGGAACTGGGTTAATTTAGTCTGGAGAAGAGAAGGCTGAAGAGGGATTGAATAGCAGCCTTCAACTCCCTGAAGGCGGTTCCAGAGAGGATGGAGCTGGGCTGTTCTCAGTGGTGACAGATGACAGAACAAGGAGCAGTAGGCTCAAGTTGCAGCAAGGGAAGTTTAGATTGGATATTAGGAAAAACCTTTTCACTTGGGAGTGTAGTAAAGCACTGGAACAGGTTATTTAGAGAAGTGGTGGCTCCATCCTTGGAGGTTTTTTCAGTCTGGCTTGACAAAGCCCTGGCTGGTATAATGTAGTTCAGGCTGGTTCTGCTTTGAGCCAGGGTTGGACTAGATGTGACCTCCTGAGGTCCCTTCCAGCCCTAATTTTCTGTGATTCTATGATTCTTGAAGGGAAGTGTTTATAAAGTATAATGGGAGAACTGCTCTGTCCTTGATTCCCTTCTGTTGTCTTCCTATTTATCCCTGGAGAATTCAGTCTGCAAACACATTCAACTACCATGTCTACACAGGCACCACATTTGAACTCTCCACTCTGGGTCTGTGGCCTTCTGCACAAACTGAAATCTCAGCCTGTCTCCCTGACATCTCCTTGTGGGTGTCTAGCCCTAATCATACTAAAAAATCTTTCTCCTGCCCTTCTGCCCCCAGCACATAGAGACTGCAGTGAAACATCACCCTTGCATATTGCCTTGTTTATGCATCCTATGAAACCACTAATTCTGTATTGTGTAGCTTCACCCCCCCCACATATATATAGATATATATATGTATATAAATATATATATGTGTGTGTGTGTATAAATAAATATATATATGAGTTCCAGAGGGCTCCCCCACCCCCGAGCTATGAGATCTCCTGACTCTGAAGTTGTCTGTTGAGCTGTCTGCCCTGTGCTCCCCAGCAGCCCACTGAATAGGCTGCCAAGGAGTCAGCTGAGCTGGCAAGAAACGGAGCAGATTTCTATCAGAAACCTGACCACTTTCAGGAGCTGTCTGCCTGGTTCCTTGAGGAACCGTGTTGAATTCTAGCCATTTACACAAGATTTTGGCTGGAATTTTCCCAACTCACTCTGTTTGTCACCTGTTGGCTTCACTGAGGTCTTGATTATATTCAAATCCACACCTTCCCCCCTGCCCATTGCAGGTGTTATCATCTTTTGCCATAAATGGGCCAGTGCATGGTTTTTGTGACATGGACAGATGTTTCCAGACTGAGACCAGCAGGCTCATTTCACACTGACCACTGTGCTGGAAATCTTCCATCACTGCTGCTCTGGATTGGATTTCAACCTGTATTTATAGCACAAAAGAATTTTATTCCACCTCTTGCTATCTGCAGAGCCATCCAGTCTCCCACAGCCTAACCTCTGGCAGACAGTCAAATCCGCAGCTGTCTGTTTGATTTTTAATTATTCTTCATTATATTTAAGGCAATTCTGGAAAAAAAAAAAGTATTTAGCAATTTACTCTGCTTTGTAATTAGAATCAGTGATTAGAGAATCTTTCACATCGTGATAGAGTTTTCCTTTTTAAAGGGAAAAAATAAATCAAAAAAAGAAGAAGAAAAAGGGGCAGTTTAAATGAGCTGAAAGACTAGAATTAAACAGATTATATCTCATTACTTCCAAATGGAAAGGAAAGTTACAGCTTATTAGAGCAGTTGCATCTGCAGCTGAACAGGAAGGGAAGCAAACTCCTGACGTGTTAACAGCTTGAAGAGAGATGGTATAATATAAAACACTATCCACTGCAGGCATCACAGTGATGGGGTTGGATACTCCACAGAGTTTGTTTAACCTAAAACATCCTCAGCCATCTTCACTCACCTGCTACCTGCATGGAAACTGGGTGTGCGTGGAGTGAAAACTTCAGGCCACAACAGGCTGCAGAGGGAAAGCAAGAGACAGGCTGGACATAGCCCCGAACGGCTTGTACAGGTGTTGTAGGGACAGAAGCTTCCCAGACAGCAGGGAATGCTAGATGCTTGTGTGTCTCTTGCCAAGTGACTATTAATTTGCACTTTTTCTGCTGGCCTCACCAGGTGTTGGAGTTGCACAAATTCTGGTGCCACAGGATAACAACTTGACTACTATTGACACTTTTCCTTTCACCACACCCCATTCCATGCATTTGGGTAAAGCAAGTCCCCTTTGAACTGTAATTGTTTGCATTTCAGCGGTGCTCATAGGCTTGTCACTGCACTGCTGTAATGGTGGGTGCCAATAAAGGCAGGGTTGAACATGCCTCATCAAGTCCCTGCCAACTCATAAGTGCTCTAGACTCAGAAGCTCCTCAGGTCTTGGCCCCAGCTGCTGCTCTCAGGCTTGCTGAAGAGTGAGGGCTTCAGGGCAGTGAGATTCAGCAGATTCACTTGTCCAGAGCATACTGGGCCCTGCCCTTACTGAGACCTGCTTCTGCAGAGATATCAGACAGCTCAAAGAGGTCCCAGTGATGTTCAGAGCCCCACCATGCTAAAAGCTGGTGATATCTCCACAACAAGCTTACGGTGCCCATCAGCGATGCCCTAGTGGTTTTCAACCTGTGGTCTGTGGATCCCTGGGAGTCTGCAGACTATGTCTAAGGGGTCGGCGAAAGATGACTAAGATCAGTCAAGAGAATTGTAACCCACATTTACAATTCAGGGGGGTCTGCGCCTTCATTTGACCTTTTCTAGTGGTCTGCAAATGAGAAAAGATTGAAAACCATTGCCCTGAAACATGCTGCACGACTCTATACAGGCTGCCCTCTCAATTGGAAACAGTGTTGCCACCTTGGTATGCCACTACAGGGGCTAATTAGCCTGGGGTAAGCTAATCAGAAATGTCACTGAGCAGTGCTCATTAGCTTCCCTTCAGCCTCAGGTGAAAGCAGCTAAATTGCTTCTCCTTCTGAGAGGCGGCCCATAAAAACGGTCAAGTGTGTGGAGGGCTCCATTTACAGCCTCAGCACCTGCCCTGAAGAGTCTGCAGTAGGATCTGAGTTGTGAGCCATGCTATGTGCTTATAAGGTGCTTTCTTCACCCCTTTATGGTCTACTTGTGTTGGTTTAGAAAAGGTATTTAAAGGTCTGTTTTGCGGGGGGGAATTGGCTTATAGGTATATGCATTATAAGGGTTCAAAATGGGCAGCAGGGGTTAACTGATTTCTAAGAAGCTTGGGTCTCACATAGAAAAAGTTTCTTACAGTCCTGGTAGCAGACAGGCTGTCTTAACACGAAAAGGCCAACGGATACACACATAGCCTAAGAATTGAGGGGGCATATGCCACGCTGTCTAACAGAACAAGGATACGTAGTCTAAAGAACAGCCTGGGAACCAGGGAAGTATGTACCAACATTTGCAGTTCTGTGCTACGATAGTCAAAATGATGATGTTGAAATATTTCAAGAAGGTCAAGACAAAATGTATTTGGGAATATTTTATTTTGTGAAAATAATTCTAAAACACCAGTATTTTTCTCCCAATTGGAGACCAAACTGAGTTTTGAAATCTTCAGATTTCCCAGTGGATTGGAATGCCCTTTTTCCATTGTTGCTAACTGTTAATAGCTAAGCCATTGCAGGTGCTTATCCTAGTGAACAGAAGGATCTGAGTTTTATCTCTATTGATTTTGCGTAATTCAAGGTGGACACAGCATGCAGCCCAGTGAGAGCTGTGAAGTTCTTGGACGGCTGCTGAATTGTTACGGTGCTGAAATTCTCCAGAGCATTCACCCAACTTCACTTACTATTGCCAAATGGCTTGCAGATGGAAGCTGCAAACAGATACTTATGCCAACTGAAGTCTACAGGAGACACTGGGGTCCTGTGAATCAGCCCATATGAGATCCTTTCTAAGCTTAAATGTACAAAAAATGTCAATGACTTCACTGGGAACTAGGCAGGTATCTCTAAGGACAGGATTCATAGCTGAGCCAGTCCCTGAATTTTCCCTTTGGATCTCTGCATCCTAAGACAATATACAAAAGGGCCAGGCCAAGGCAAGCCTACTCAGACCTCAAAATAGGATTTCAGTCATTTTGGGGGCTTCTGCTGGACCTTTACATGAGGGAGGTGGAGAGGGGAGAATTTCACTCTTGAGAATGTGGGGCAAAAGGTGAGTGGGAATAAGAGGAGACAGTTTCTCTTATGTCCCCTATGTGTTTTGATTGCCCCTTTCTTATCTCTCTGTGGGTACATCTACATGTGCAATTAATGCTCAGAAACCTTACTGCCTGATAAGCTTTCCTTGAATGCATGTCTACATGCATGCCTATTGGGAGCAGTTCAGGGCAGGGATACTCCTGCTCTGTTCTGTTTCTATACGGAAGCAAGGAAAGCCCCAGGCTCCCCTGGGTGCCAGCCCCCAACTGGCAGGGGCCCCTGGTGTCAGGCCTGGGCTCCGGGGGATAGGAGTAGCTGTCCCACCTCTGAGGCAGCTGCTTCCCACCCCACACCCCTGCCCCGGGCAGATGCCCGTGGCTGAATCCCTGCTCTGATTGCAGAGCTGGGCAGAGACAACATCCACTGCCCTCGACAACAGGCAACTCCTGGCCCCAGCTCTGCATTTGGAGCTGGGGCCAGGAGCAGCCTGCTTGCAGGGGGCAGGGAGCAATGTCCCAGCCCTGGCTCCAATTGTGGAGCTGGGGCCAGGAGCTGCTTGCTGCTGGGGTAGGGGGCCATTGTCCTGGAGCCCGCCTGATCCTGGAGCCCGCCCTGGCAGCAGACAGCTACCGGGGGAAGGGATTATTCTCCTGCCCCCTCCTGCCTGGGTTGACTGGAAGCAATTTGCTCCCAGTCAGGTGTGAAACCATGCGCCATTGTGCAATAGCTACGCCATTGTAAATCTATCACCTGTATTTACAGGTAGTAGAAAACTGCACAGTAGACTGATCTAGTGTGCAGTAGCTCCTGCGCACAGTTACATAGTGACACTTTACTGCCCAGTAGATTAGTCCACTGCACACTAAAGTGCCTTGTGTAGACACAGCCTTTATGTGGAGTATCAGATAGTAACTCCTACTGCTGATAGAGTTCTATCTTCTACCTTCAAAATTAATCATCAGGGGAGCGGGGGTTAATTATATACTGGGCTTAATCCAAATGTACTGCCTTGCTCTTTGTTTGCTTTTAGAAAAATAATAAAATATTGATTTCAGCTTAACAAAATTCCCTATTGGCAACATTAACATTTCAGCAACATGACACCACTCTCCACACCAACCCAAAAAGAAAAGAGAGAATAATGAGTGCTTTGTACCACTGGTTCAGATGGGCTGGTTCATCGGTATTTTTTTAAAGTTTTCTTCTATTCTTAATAGAAAATAGATTTCTTTCTTTGCATTTCTTTTGTGCTGTCACTTTGACTTCATTGATAAATGCCACATTCTTTCCTGCTCATTTAAAGGCCACAGATAATTTGCTAATGGATCTTACAGACTACACTTTTTCCCCTTGTGTCAATGCTGGGTGTTTTATTTCAGCTGTTTATGCATAAAGTACTCTGTGCTTGTGTATGTGTGTGTGTGCATGGCTATGTGACAGAGAGAGAGAAAGAGAGAGAGAGAGAGCATGGTAGTATATGGATTCCTTGACAAATGAAACTAAGATTGAGTTGACTCCAACCTTCAGGCCACATTCCTATCTCGCCTACAAGGCTGCAAATCCAAAGGAGCTCAGCTGAAGTCAGTGAAATTATTCTACACAAATACCCATGTGACTGAGATCTAAATTTGGCCTTGAGATTTGTTCTATACCTACATGTCTACATTTTGTACCTACAGCGTTTGATCCAAAAAGAAGCCAAATCCTTTTACACTCACTGACAGCTCTGGTTTTAAAGGCCAGAATGCTGCGATGCTTCTAGTTCTGGGTCTTGGAACATGCCGAACTATCAAACTACAAGTATAACTCCCAAGTGAAATTAAACAAGGGACATGGGGATTAGTAGCAGCTGAGACACCAGGACTGCTATGGACCCGACACAGCTCAAGGATATGAGAAAATACAATTCATATAAAATAAATGTCTCTTCATTCCAGTTCGGTGTGCCATTCTCAGCTGGTTATTTAACAGTGCTGCACCTTCTAATGGAAGATTGCTAGAAGGGCAACAGTGTTGATACCCCAGACCGTAGGCCTGTGTGAAGCAGTTAGTATTCGCTTTGGACTCAGACAGTTTTGGGGACACTGATTCGATTTAGCGATTTTAATTGATTTGGATGAATCTGATTTGGAGATTCGGCTGCTGCCCGCTCTCTCAGCCTGGCAATGGCTGCCTGCCTGCGCCAGCTCCTGGCACTTGGGGAAAAAAAAAGCCCTGACTCACCCCACGGCTACACCACCCGCTGTGGCTCTGGCCCTTTAAGAAAAAAAAATGAAAAAACCTCGAACTCATGGTTCCTGCCAGTGGGGGGGTGATCCCCACTGCCCCTCACTGCCCTACACCATGTGGGAGGGCTCTTCAGGAGCCCCCCAAAGCTCCAAGGCCACTGCAGGAGCGCTGAGTCCTGGGGTTTTTCTGTTTGTTTTTTTTCTTAAAGAGCTGGAGCTGCATTGGGCAGGGCAGCTGTGGTGGGGCTGGGGGTGTGGGGGGGCCGGGGGGCTCGTGCAGCATGGGGCAGTGTGGGCCAGTGGAGATTGTCCCCCCTCCCACCCAGCAGCACCGGGTGAGCACTAGGCCTTTTCTTTAAAAGGCTTGGAGCTGGAGTGGGCGGGGGACCCATGGGGGGGGGCTGGGGGAGCAGGCAGGGGCTTGGGGCTGGCAGGGGTTCCCCCATGGTCCCCTTGCCCCTCCCTCAGTCCCCTCTTTTGCACCCCAAGTACTTGCCAGCTCAGAGTTGACTGCAGCTCCCTGCTGCAGCCACCGGGGACTGCCCAAATTATCAAAGCTCTCCAAATCGTTTCTGAAGATTTGGAGAGCTTTGAATTGATTCAGACTTTTTCATTGGTCCCCTGATTCAATTCAGATTCAGAAATTCAGCCATCGAATCAGTCTGAATCTCTTCCAAATCAAATTACCACCCAAAACTTCGCACAGCCCTACCAGACAGTATAATGAATATGTGTACATACCATTTGGGGGCTGCGAGATATCACTGACTGACCCAGGAGCCCTAGCTGAGCACCGATGGACACTTCCAAACAGTCTCACAACTGTTAATATAGATTTCATAGATATTAGGGCTGGAAGGGACCTCGTAAGATCATTGGGTCCAGCCCCCTGCCCAAGGGGCATGAAGTCAGCTAGGGTCAAAGGAACCCAGCAGGATAAATGTCCAAATATTTCTTGAAAGGGTCCATAGTAGGTGTTTGCACCACCTTTGGGGGAGTTTGTTCCAGGCTTTGGGGGCTTGGACAGTAAAGAAGTTTTTCCTAACATCCAGCCCAAAATGGTCTTGCAGAAGTTTGGGACCGTTGAAGCCTTGTCATCCGCTGGGCCGCTCTTGTGAACAGGTGTTCCCCCAGATCCTGATTCACACCCCTTATGTACTTAAAGGCTTCCACCAAGTCACTCCTGAGCCTGCGCTTCTCCAGGCTGAAGAGTCCCATAGCTCACAGCCTCTTTTCATAAGTCCTGTTCTCTTGCCCTCTGATCATGCGCGTGGCTCTCCTCTGGACTCTTTCAAGCTTCTCCACATCTTTCCTAAATTGTGGAGCCCAGAATCGGACACAGTACTCCAGCTGTGGCCTCACCAAGGCCAATTACAGTGGGAGGATGACATCCTGGGTCGTGCTCGAGATGCATCGGTAGATGCAAGCCAGAGTTTTGTTCAGTTTGCACTGGTGGCTTATATTCATCTTGTGGTCAAACATGGTCATGGTGCTAGCGAATGTAGCATTGCTGAGCCTATAAGCGTGATGCGGGTTTTTATTCCCAAGGTGGAGCACCTTCCATTTCTTTGTATTTAATGCCATCAGGTTTTCATCTGCCCACCTTATAAGCCAGCCTATCCTCAAGTGTGGACAAGCTTCCCCAAAGTTTGATATCATCAGTGAATTTGGCCAGTCCACTTTTGACAAGTGTCCAGATTGTTTATGAAGACATTGAAGAGTACAGGTCTGAGAATGGAGCCTTGGGGGACACCACTAGTCACCGAGCACCACGTTGATTTAGTTCTGTCAACTACCACTCTCTGGGTCCGACCTCAGATCCAGTTCCCCAGTCATTGGACTGTGCAGTAGTTGAGGCTGCAGTTGCCCAATTTTTCCATGAGGACATCATGGGACACCAAGTCAAAGGCCTTTTTAAAGTCCAAATATATGACACCAACCTCTTCTCTTTTGTCCAGATGATACATCACCTGGTCATAGAAGGAAATGAGATTGGTCAGGCAAGACCTACCTGCAACAAACCTGTGCTGGCTATCCCTGAAAATGTTGCCTTCTGTTAGCCTGTCAAAAATGGTACATACAGGCTGGTGACAGTGTCCCTTCTGACATGTTGGCAGTGGCTAAGTACAATGCTGCTCTGGTAGTATAGGCAATCTGAAATAATGATTGTAACTATTTGTATTCATATGGGGCCATTAACCCTTTTGATGGCACTAAACACAAAGAGGTATGAGGACAAGCCTATTTCTGCTTAAATCCAGCACACCTTGTGCCAGGATTCATAAAGGTTGATAGTGGCTGGATAATCATGTGCCTCATTTGGCATTCTGAATGGAGATGCAGATGCTTAGACGTCACTTTCCTCCAAGACTTTTTGAGGTTGAAGATGACACACCATGTGTCACTAGGATGGAAATTTTCCCCTGAATTTACTTAAAAGTTCCAGCTTTGTAATAATCATCACTGGACCTCTGGCCTCAGTGTGACAAGATATAATGATCTCCCTTCAGGTGATGTACTGAGAAATAAACAGCTTTCTTCTAAAACTGTTGGACTCAAGTGTAGAAACTCAATATTTTCTATGACATTATTTATTTATGGTTATGTTCAAATGACAAATCCCACTGAACTTTCTATTCTTAGAGCTCCTTTCATTGTGGCCAGAGAAGCTAAGAAATTAGGTGGTGGATTTCAAATACAGAGAGTCAGAACTTTGGTTTTGTCCATTCACAATGTAAGGGCAATCATTGATCCATTACCTACCCTGTGATGGAGAAGGTGCATCTCACTTGGGCTTGATTAGGATGGTGGATGGCATCTGAGGCTAATTAAGAGGGAGGGTGGAAGAAGGAAGGAGGGGTAAGCTGTATGTAGGAGTGCCCTGAAAAAAGCAGCTAATTGGTACCTGACAGGTGTTCCTTCGGTACAGTAGAAATTTCTTCCTGAAGAAGGATGATGACTGGAAGAAGAGAAAAGTGGCCTTCCTGCTTGCTAGTCCAGACCAGAGCAAAGCCAGGTGGGTTGTTCTTATTTGGGAAGAGCTTCAAGGAATGCCCCTGGGAAGAGGTGAAGGCATTTCAAAAGGCAGGCTAAGGAAGACCTTTGGGACTGGATGAGGCTGCTGGAACTGGGGCTGTGTATTGATACAGTATTCTACAGACACATAAGGATTTTGCCTGTGGTGAGACCAAATAACCTCTTTGGACTTTTTTGTTGGGTTTTAAGGATTATGTTACTCTTGGAGAGTAATATATGGGAAGTAGTTACTCTTGGAGAGTAAAACAGGAGTTAAGGAAGGCTGCATCATTGCTCCAACACCCTTCTCAATATTCCTTGCCACAGTGTGGCACCAACATCTGACCACCAAGAAGCTTCTAGCCAGAGTGCAGCTAAACTACTGAATGGGTGGTAAACTGTTTAACCTCAGCTGGTTCCAAGCCAAAACCAAGACTGCCCCAACCACAATCAATGTGCTTCAGTACGCTGATGTTGCTGTAGTATGTGCTCCCTTGGAAGCAGACCTTCAGGCAATAGTCAGCGTCTTTCCCGAGGCATACAAAAAAAATGGGAATGACACTTAAAATTTGAAAGACTACGGTCCTCCACCAACAAGCTCCTAATGAACAGTCCCCAGCTCCAATAATCCAGATCCACGGTGAAACTCTGGAGAAAGCTGAGTATTTCCCGTACCTCAGAAGCCATCTCTCACAGAAGACTGACATCAACAAGAAATCCAACATTGCCTCAAATATGCAAGTGCAGCCTTTGGACGTCTGCAGAAATGGATATCCGAAGACTGTGACATCAGATCTGAAACCAAGCAAATGGTTTATCAAGCAGTCATTATCCCCACCTTACTGTATAGAGCTAAGACATAGACAATGCACAGGAGACATCTTAAGTTGTTGGAGAAGTACCATGAATGCTGCCTGAAGAAGATCTTCTGAATCCAGTGGGAAGACAGACACATCAATGTTAGGATCCCCCTGACAGCCAATACCATGAGAATGGAGGCAATGATCATCTGGCATCAACTTTGTTGGGCTGCACATGTCATCCAGATATCTGACTCCAAACTCCCAAAGCAAGTTATATTCTCCCAGGTCAGTCAAAGTGTGTGCTCAAGAGGAGAGCAGAGAAAGTGCTTCAGGGATGTCCTCAAGGCTAAGTTTAAAAAATGCAATGTCAATGTCAACTCATGGGAGACTATTGCCCAGGACTGCCCCAAATAGAGGAAGAGTCTGCTGCAAGGATCTCAGTAGTTTGAAACCTCACAACAACAACAGGAGATGGATAAGTGTGAGTGGCAGAAATGGTGTGTTTCCAGCCAAATAAAAAATCAAGTGCTTCTCACCCCACATGGAAACAAATGTCCAAGCTGCAGTAGAGTCTTTCAATCCCAGATACGCCTCATCAGCCACCTTTGGACACACAGATAAAATAATCATGGAAGACAATGATCCTCGATTGCAAGGGATTGTTGAGGAAGAAGACTTTTGGAGAAAATATGTCTATATTGGAAAATGTACTATTTAGAAAACACTGGACATATATAAGTCCATGCAGCTGATTGGGATGCCCCTAAGGGTGCTGAGGGACTCAGCCTTACCTCAATCCCTGGACAGATCATGGAGCAGGTCCTCAAGGAATCCATTTCTAAGCACTTGGAGGAAAAGAAGGTGATTAGTAACAATCAGGATAGATTCAGCAAGGGCAAGTCATACCTGACCAACCTGATTGCCATCTATGACAAGGTGACAGGCTCTGTGGATGCTGGGAGACCAGTGAATGTGATATACCTTGACTTTAGCAAAGCTAGCTGAACAACAGCTCTTCAGAAAAGGACCTGGGGTGACAGTGGACAGTAAGATGAATATGAGCCAACAGTGTGTCCCCTGTTGCCAAAAAGGTTAATGGCATACTGGGCTGTATTGGTAGAATTGTTACCAGCAGGTCAAGGGAAATGATTATTCCCCTGTATTCAGCACTGGTGAGACCGCCTCTGAAGTACTGTGTCCAGTTTTGGGTCCCCCACTACACAAAGGATTGCGGCAAGTTGGAGAGTTTCCAGCATAGGGCGAAGAAAATGGGAGGGCAACAGAAATGGTTAGGCTGCTGTGGCAAATGACTTATGAGGAGAGGCTGAGGGAACTAGGTGTATTTAGTCTGGAAAAGAGAAGACTGAGGGGGGATTTAATAGCTTCCTTCAACTAACTGTAGGACGGTTCCAGAGAGGATGGAGTTGGACTGTTCTCAGTGGTGGCAGATGACAGAACAAGGAGCAATGGGCTCAAGTTGCAGCAAGAGAGGTTTAGGTTAGATATCAGAAATAATTTTCTCACTAGGAGGGTGGTGAAGCCCTGGGACAGGTTACCCAGGGAGCTGGTGGAACTGCCAACCTTGGAGTTTTTTCAGATCTGTGTAGATAAAGCCTTGGCTGGTAAGATCTTTTTGGGGATGGACCTATTTTGAGCAGGAGGTTGGATTACATGACCTTCTGAGGTCCCTTCCTAATTTTCTATGATTCTATCATTTCATATGCTTTAGAAATTTGTCAGGTAGAAGAGGTTGAAGTTACTGCAAACATTAAGTAGCATGTTCAATAAATTGTACATTGTTTTGCTGTCAGGTTTTTCTGGAATACGGACATCAACATTATCATCAGCTGTCCAAACTAGCCTGAAAGAATGCTGTGATCTTGAAAGAGTTCCAGGATCATAGAGCAAAAAGGTACTTTTGGCCTAAAATTTCATTAAAAAAACGAGAAGAAAGAACAAATGTAAAGGGTGTGGGTCTGTCTTTTACTTTGTGCTGCACCAGCCGTGACAGCAAAGCAGCTAAATGCTTTGCAAGGAAAGACTCTTTAAAAATGTAAAGGTTTGGTGCACAGAAAGCAGGCATCATAGCTTCAGAAGCACTTGGTGCACCCCACTTCTGCCCGCACAAGGAATTTGAGATAAGTGGAGCATGGGCCTCCCTGACTTTTGTCAGGATATCACTTGTCCTTCCATTCCTGCACATCCCCCTCTCTACTCCTTAACCCAGAACTTCCTCTCCTTTGATCAGCTGCTGTGTAAAACCAAATCATCCAGAAAGATAGGCCAACCATCTGGAGTCCTGTCACTCCGCTGAACCGCAAACACAAGACACTGCTTATTTAGCTTGGCTGGATCCTCCTTCCTGGAGGCTATATGTCAAGTCAAGGCTTCTCATCTTTACCCTGCCTCAGGGTCACAGTGCTTAGATCTCTTTGCTAATCACAACTGGACACAGTGAACAGATAGATGGTACTAGAGTGGCTGCACTGGCTCCTATAGGGTTAATCCAGCGTAAAAGTCTAGGAGCTCAGTTAGGCCTACACTGTGTCTTGCAAAATACAGGACTGACCCCTTCTTGTGGGTGTTTTTAGAGCTAAATCTTTAAGGCAGTGCAGTATCTATACTGTATTGAAGCAATTTCCATTATTGGAACCATTCAATTGTAAACGCAGCTGTCTACAAAACAAGCAAACATGTCTGCAATGGATGCACTTTATCCCTATTAAATGCTTCAACGTTTCTATAACAATAGTAGGTCACTCGTTAATTGAGCAGTTATTTATACCCTCCATCCTTTCTCCAAACAGAACTTGCCCTGGTTTAATTCAAACCAATTTGTGAAGATTTAGTCATAATAGAAATAGTCAATAATAATAAACTCTACACATCTTGACTCTAAGAATCACAGATCGTTTTACAACTGTGAATCCCCTGCTCTTGACATTTCCCTTATTTCCAGAATGGAGAGGAGACCACGTGTCTGCCCAGGAGAGGTATTGGTTAATATATGTTCAGCAATGTGAAGGTAGACTGCAGTATCTACTTGCTAATTGTCATAACTGGTTTATCCACACAAATGCAGGTCAGGTCACTGTTATCCCAACTGTGCAGGAGGCACAGTAAAGTACAGTGATTTGTCGTATTTGGTTGGCCCATCTCTTAGTTTATTCCATACCACACATCCCTGTTGTATCTAAGTCCAAGTTGTACCATGGAGTCAATAGCAGCACTGGGCTCCCATACCCTACCTCCTGGATCATGCTGCCTTCTTGGCATGTCATTCCTGAATAGAGTTAAAACTCCAGTTACAAAATAGGCAGACGAGGTTCTTTAGTAGACCAACTCAAATAGTTGTAAAAGTTCTTCTTACTAAGCTTTTGAGCACAAACACCCTCCATCAGGCTGAGGAAGCATCTGCAGATGGTTTGTGATCTTCCTGGATGGAGCGGTAAAGCAGCCATGTAAAAAATAGGAAGCTATTGGGGAAGTAGTTCCTTCCCTGGGACAGCTAGGAGCCCTTCCCCTTGCAACAGCCCTAAACTAGTGGGGAGACTGGCTTGTGTTTTAGAAGTGCTTTAAATTGTAGGTTTTGTTTTCACCTCTCTGCTTTTCTCTCTTTATATGGCATTGGAGTTTTTACTAACTGAACAACAGGAGCACCTAAAGCCAAAGTGGGTGTGGAGCTCCATTGTGCTAGATGCTTTGTAGAGAAAAATCAGGCTTTTCCCTGAGGATTTTTACAATTTACAGTGATGACAAAAAGTAAGAGGAAGGGAGCATTTTCCCCATCTATAAAAAGGGAAACAAAGGCAGACTGAATTAAGTTCAAAGCACTTACCTTTCTACCTGAACACAGTGGCAACACTTACAAGAATTAGATTGGAAGTGACCTAACTTAACTATACATCCTTGTCAAGTCAAGTACCAGGCAGGGTATATTTGCACCTGCCACTAAGTCAATTGCTAATACCCCTGTGGACCTAAGAGGGGGAAATCCAGTCTTTTTGTTCTTGCTAAGACTTTGCTGGTCACCTTTAGGCAGGCACTGCTCTCATTTAAATGAAAGAGCAAAGCTGGGGGAAAGCCTCAGGTCAGTTGTACTCTTTCCCTGGCATCAGTAGGATTCAGGCACTCAAAAAGCTGATCTTTTCATGAAAATAATGGCTCATTATCTCCTGTGCTGTTAGCAGGCATTAGAGGCACCCCTCATTCCTCCAAGAGCACTTGGCCCTGACTCAGAGCTGGAAATACAGTTCACAGCACCTAGCTGGGCATTTGCTGACATTAGCAGGATAAAGTGAGAGCTGCAGAATGATAGGCAGCTCCCTAAACCCATTTAATTTCAACTCAAAATCTCTATTGACTGATTTTTCCCTCACCTCCTCCCTTTTTCCTCTCTTTCCCATAAAGAATTTTTTTCATTAGTGAATAACAAAATATTTAGGTGCCCGACATCCCCAGAGTGGTAGCAGATTTGCAGTGTGCATTAGCTTGAAAGTTTATCCAATCCTTAATAGGCTTGAAGAGGAATGGATGCACTTTGGCTAAACCAGGGAAGCTGATTGCTACCTAAATAACTAATTCATCTTCATAGCAGGCGGACGTCAAAGGATAGTAAAACGCAGCTACACCCAAGGTCGCGCCAATTAGTAACAGAGGAGAGCTGGAGTGTGGGATCGTGTGAGATGTAAACAGACTAGGCTACGCAAAATTGTGAAGCTTAGACCTCTGCCAGGGATTTTTGGTCCTGCAGATGGAAGGATGTTGAATGCTACTGGGTTCTTACAGTTGCCCCCACGTCTTCCTACGCCCATGGTGAAGTTCGTTTGCTAACTAGAGTGAAGAATCAATGATTTTCACATTAAAGTTGAGGAAGGAAGAGTTGGATAAGTTTAAAGAGGAAAACATTGTAGAGTGGAGAAAATGAATAGCATGGTGGGGAATGCCTTAGAGAAACTTAAAATAGATTAGAGGCAAGTGTTCGCTTTTTAATGGCAGAACATATGAGAAAGGAAAATGCAGCAAAATGTAAGAGGGTCATCAAAAAAAAAAGGCTTTCTTTAATAGAGTTACCTCCATAAAGAACACACAGGTCATCTCTCTCACTTCCTGGTATCACAGGCCACAGATTTCACCCAGTCACCCCTGCATAGAATCTAATAATTGGAATAAAACCAAGGGTCCAAAAGAGTACAAATCATGATCTGAAGGCATCAAGATGAAGAGTATACCACTTCCCATGGTTTGTTCCAGTGGTCATATCCCTGCCTTGTTTCTCACACGAGTTTGCATTCCCTCCCAGTGGAGTCTGGATACACCAAGTATGATCTTGGTTTGGCAAGGTACCATGCTGAAGACAACTGCTTTTACTGACATGTAAGTTCACACTGAGCCCAGCAGTACCCCAACCACACCACAGTGGTACATACAGGGCAAAAGCGGTAGAGGAAGTGTGGTTTAGCGCTGAGTGAGGCAGCTAAAGATGTGGGTCCTACTCAGTGTAATGCTGGAGAGAAAATATTTTGCCTCTTTATTTATCTCCATTCTCCCTTCTTCTGGGCATGAGCTGTCTCCTATGCAATATGTCCCTAACTGGACAGCTTCCAGGCCTAAACGATAATCAAGACACAAGAACAGAACGTTGTCACTATACCAACCTCCTGTGGATTATGCCATGTTGTGACTGGATCTTGCATTAACTTGAGTTTTCCTCTTTTTGCTGGAAGCCTCACGAGCCTTAATTTGATATATTTTTTAAGCTCTGTCACCACGGCTCTCGTTTAATAAGTAGTTAATCAATTTCACAGCGCTGCTGCAGCCCTGCCGCTTCCAGCCATGCTAAAATGGGACACTCTGATTAATTTTTTTTTGTTTGTTTGCCAGCAATACATTTGGATAACTCCCGATATAGTGACTTGGGGATATGTGAATGCACATTTCTGAGGCTCCGCTTTTTTGCCTTGTGGCTGGTGATCAGTTCTGGAGACAATACGTTTCCTAGGATGAAAATATCATTGGTGGAATGGAAGTGCGCTCAGAAAGACTCAGTGAAGCACAGAGAGCAGGGAGGACCTTGTCGTGGCTGCAAAAGCATTTTAGAAACAAACCCCCCCCCACCTTGTCTGATGATTGAGCATGTGACCCGCATTCCAGGAACACCACAAGCCTGCAATTTCCTCCTGCTTTGCTAGAAACCCTTGCCTGCAGACTGATTTCCATAAAGCCCTATTGAGCTCCTGTGAAAAAAGAAAGTTCCCATTTTTTCAGGGTGGGAGGAACTGTCAGCCTTTGGAGATGCTAAAATAACCTAAGTGCTTCCATGCTGCAAACGTGTATCAGGCACCTCTCAGCTCCCCACTAAATTATCCTCCCTCCTTTCTCTGGGTGGGCTGGACTGAGATGCCACCTGGTTCTTGGTGGGAGGAGAGATCTCGCCTTGCTTTATAAGTAAGGAAAAATGCTGATCAACTCTACCTTCTGCCTATACTTGTTGGCCAATAACGGGCAATGAAAAATGTGGCAGTTTGGTTGAAGACTAGAGTTAAATGGTAGCCTGTTCCAAAAGAAAGTCAATGATAGCTAAGTTGAAAGAGTCAGAGTAGTAATATATACCTATGTTCAGTTCCATGTGGAAGGGGCCAGAGCCTGCTGTTTGCTATTTGAAGAGAGTAGGCTATGGCCTGGCTGTAGTCATGCAGAGATCATGTCTGTTTTCAGGCAGGGGTGGGAACAGAACACCAAGTCAGGGCTCAGGTCATTGAGTTAACACTGGCACATCTATTGATAGGGAGAACTGGCATCCACCTCACTCCAAATAAGGGCTGCAGGGCCTACAAACTAGAAAGAATCAACTGAATCCAATCGGGATGCATAAATGTAAGGAATGTGAGGTAGGGACTACAGAAAGGCAGTGTGAGAACCAGGGCTGAATTAACCCTTGAGTGGGCGTTAGGCAAACAAACTCATGAGCCCCTACTTCTTTTCATTCAATAATTGTAATATGTAAAATGAGCACAACCGGGCCTCTTCTTCACTTAGGGCCCTAGGTATGTGCCTAATTTGCCTATGCGTTAATGTGGTCCTGGTGAAAACAACTGTTGTCTTTGCTCTGTGCATGGCTGGGTTTCAATGAGCCACATCTACTACCTGTGACTTTTGCAATAGAATATGCAGAGCCCCACTTGGGGGTGAGGGGCAGGTCCCGAGCTATTTAAACTACCCGAGTTCTGTGGGTTTTACAGGCACATCCCTGCTGCTCTGTCTCCAGCCTCTGGCTCAGGCATGTGCCTTGGTCATCAGGGTGCTATTAAAGCCCAAACTGAACTTAAAAAAGGGGGTGCATCTACACAAGACACTTTAACTGTAGAGCTGATTAATTTGCTCTTTAGCAAAGCATCACCGTCTACATGTGCACCCCTATTAGGCCAAAGTAAACTAATTTACTCTGCTGTAGGATAGTACTGCCTGACACAAGTACTAGCCTATGGCAGAATTATTTAGTGCTCTGCAATGCATGTGTAGACAGTGACCGGGGCTGGCTGTTGCATGAGGGTGCTACAGTGTGGGGCTGTTTGTTGGCCCTGCACTGCAGTACATTTGTGCCCCAGCCAGCTTCTCCATAGCACATTGAGCCAGGATGGAGCAGCTCTGGGCTGGTAGGCTGGCCCCCCCCCCCCCCCAGGCTTCCTGCCAGCTGGGGCTGCTTCGACTTGGCTCAACCTGCTGTGGTCCTGGGCGCATGTGTAAACTCTGTGCCTGGAAGCAATAAACTCTGGTGCAAACTGTGCCAGAGTTTTTTGTGTCACATTAATATCACATGTAGATGCACCCGGGCAGTTTCAAATTTGCATTAGTGTTTAGCTCACATTCCTTGATAGCAGAGATCTTACAAGAGCACAGATGTTTTATAGGTTATTTAATTGTATAAAATAACTACAGCAAAAGTACAACAATGAATAAATCCAAATGTCGTACCACATGCATGAAACTCTAAAGTGATGCCTAATCTGATTGTCCTCTTGCTCTCATTTCCCTTGTGCTATTTCCTTGTGTCGAAAAGTAGGGGATTCATCTCTTTATTGGGAAAAGGTATGCACATGTATGGCTGTATATAAATTTCCTGGTTCTGCAAGGCTTGCTCCATGCTCAGTTGAACTTTCCTATAAGACTGAGTTGCCTTCAAAATGGAAGTAGATTAAAATAAACCATGTATCAGGAGACTGTATCCAGGGATTTAGATCCTAGCCCTGCATCCAACTCCACTGCTGCTTGAATGCCAAGCTTTGATTCTGGCCAGGATTAAGTTACTATGATTAATATTACAGTGACCCATGGTAGACCTCACTCATGGAACACGGTCCCACTGTGCTAGATGCCGCACAAGCCTGGAACAAAAAAGAGAGACCCTAGTCCCAAAGAGATTATAACAGAAAAATGATAAGAGAAAATGGCTGGAAATAGATGAGGAAGTGAAATGAGACAACACAGGTGAGCGTACAGGACAGTTGTTACAGCACATCCAAGGTTGAACTATTGCCAGAGTTTTCAAAAGTGTTGTGGTAAAAGGCAGTTTTAAGAAGGGCTCCCACAGAAGACACTGAGGTGGCACTGCTGGTATTTATAGCATGCAAGAGTGTGCGAGTGGTGGAAACTGGCATCTCTGGCATAGGGGATGTGGGTGTTTAAGCTGTGGTGAGCAGTTTCGCAGCGTTGGGCATGGGAAGAGCTGATGAAGCCCCAGAGCCCTTTGTCAGCAGTTAAACCTGTGCAGCTTTTTAGTTCAGAAGGCCACTTGGCATTCCTGGCATTGAGACTCTCAGCCTTGAACGCTCATCCCTAAAGGTCCCTCGTTTGGTTCCCAAGTCGAATCCATGATGCTGCCTTCGGCGGAGCAGGTGTTCTGTATCAGTGCCTTGCACTGTGCTGCGGAAGGCCATCAGTGAGGGCAGGGGGAGTCATAAAGCCTTCAGACCAGCAGCAAATGGGGGACGTGGGTGCTCTAAAATCTTTCACACTGTTCATTTAGATCACTGTAAATGTGGTGCTTTGACAAATGTTTGCAGAACAATGGGCAGGCAACTTGGGCAGGAATCCCATTAGTTGTCATTGGGTTCTATATGTACCGTATCTTAAGCACCTCTGTGGAAACGGCCTTCTTTTGTATTTCATACGTATAGCTCCTCTCTCTTTTCCCTTCTCCCCCTTCAGGCAATGCAGAGCTCAGTTCCCTTGAACTGCATCAGAGCTAGTCATGAAAGATTAATGGCTCTGAAGACTTTTGGGTAATGAGAGTGATCCCCCGCCACCCCCTCCCCTTGTGAGGGTCACACATGATGCAGTGCCGAACTGTGCTCAGCAGGATAAGCAAACAGAAATGAATAAAGAAAGCTCTGACTTGAACTTTCTCCCAAGGTTCAAACTCAGCCATGAATATTTTCTTCCTTGTGGGCTGAAAACGTTGGGTGGATCTTGCGAAGACAACGATGTCAGACTGGCTGCTTGGAATGACACGGAGAGCCAGTAAATGGGACCTTGGGCAAGACTGAGATTCGGGTCCCAGCTCTCCCACTCCAGTCATCTGCATTTCCTCCATTGCGCTACCCAACTGCTATCTCCTCCTTAGGGAAAGGACTGTTATTCAGTATGGATGTGAATCATGCTTAGCACAATGGGGCTCTGATCTTAGATGAGGCCTCTAGATTTTGCTACAGTACAAATTATTCCTTCCCTGCTCCCTCCTCCTCCATCACAACATACATAATCTACCCATCTTTGTTTTTGCCTTTGAGCTTTTCCACATGCCACCTCTTCCCCTTGAAGGAGCGTCTGCAAAGCTGTTTCAGGGGTCCCTCTTAAATCCTGCCCTAAAATATTCCTTTGTGGTGATACTTATGAAAAACCTTTGCAGTGGTCCAGCTGGTACTGTGCTGGGAGCGCTGCCTCTCATTCTGCCCACCTCTCATCTCCTACTCCCCCATCTATTGCCTCTTGTCTTAGCTTTTAAGTACCTTGAGGCAGGTGCTGTTTTTCTGTACTGTGTCTATAGAGGTCTTTACACCCTGGGTGTAGGTCTAACACTCCTAGGCACTGCAGTAATATAAATAATGGCACACTGTGGCCTATAGACCATAAAGGGTTTCTGGCCTTAAATGGTCTATAGCCCTGATGTAAGCCTCCGTGCTGGACTGAATATTACCCACAAAGCAGAAGAACAGCAGTGTCAAGAGAAGAGTGTCTATTAAAGATTCAAAGAGCAAGGACCACTGTGGCTGTCATTAAAACCTCAGTATGAGACAGTCCATATATCTGTGAAACTACCAGTTTTTTTTCCCCTGACATTTCACATACATGTTGTGAGGTATCTGTTTGCAAATGTACAGCACCAAATGCAGTGGGGCCATAACTTTGGTCCAAAAGCATTTCTGTAATAAACCAAGTAAATAATAAGGAAATCAGCAGGCTTTGTTTAAAATGGTGGCTATTGTGGCAGGAAGCCCCTTGGAAAGCTTGTTCTACCTTGGTCCAGCTTTTAATGCCCTAGAGATTCGGAAAACCATTCAGATTTATGGATGCTTTCCAGCCTCTCAAAGTTTGCCATAGTTACGTATTGGAGTAGGTGAAATATGAGCTAGGTCTTCACTGAGAATTTATACAGGTATTAGAACATACCTGCCTGAGTCCCATGTACATCTGGGTGAGTGTTTCTTTTCTGCCTGGAAGAACATTTTCCAGCAAAAAAGAAATCATATTTAGGTCGTCTGAAACTTGTCAACATTGACATGAATATGTGAAAGTGGTTTCAGTTGGAAAAAAAAATGTTAAAAAAATTCCAGAAGTCTAAATGTTTTGACATTCTTAAATGCTACGTTTTGATTTGAAATGACACTTTATTTCAAAATTTGATTTTAAAATAATAAAAAAAAAATCTTTGAATGTTTTGTGTCTTGTCAACTGGAATGTTTTGGTTTAACTGAAAATCTCTTTTTTCCTTAAAAATGTTTGTTTGGGATTTGACCTAAAAAAATTTTTCTCTCGTGATGCTGGTTCATTCAGCAAACAAGCAAACAAACAAAAAGTTATTCACATTGCTCTGTCATACTGCAGAACTGGAGTGTATGATTGGAAACATAATGATAAAATAAAAGTGCATGAATAATGGGAACAATTTGAAACCAATTTACATAGGTTGCATTCATACCCTTTGTGTGCTCACTTTCCATGGATACTCTAACAAATTAATTTCCTACCATGAGTTTTTGCAGAGAGTCGCATTTTAATGAATACTGAAGAATATCTAAGTGGCCGGTTGTGACTACTAATAATGCAGTCTTATCTGTCATCTTGTAGTACAGTTCTCACAGTCTGCTAATTCATCTGCTGTGAATTGTCAAAAGCTTAGATCGCCAGTCCTTCCTTTATGTATTTTTATTTTTATTTTATTTTACTGTACAGAACCTGGCACAAAGGGCCCTGATCAGAGTCCTCAAAGTCTACTTCAATGGAAATAAATAGCAGTAGGAAGGAGGAATGAAATACCCATTAGAAAAGACCCTTCGAATCCTGATTCTAAGCCAGTCATGAAACAGAAAAAAACATGTATTGTTATAACTATCATATATATATGATAGCTCTTCTAAAGAGCCTGATTGCATGTATAGATATTATGTTATGACTGCCTGGGTCATCAGCTGAGACTGAACCTGGCATTTCTCATTGCACAAATATCAACTGCCTGTTGTACAAGACAGGTCGATGTTGTTATAAAAGCAGTAAATGACTCACTAATCACTGAGTAGTCCTCGCACTAGAGGGCGACAGAGCTGCACACTAAATGTAGGTTTTAGCTCTACACATACGTATACTTATACATGAAAAATTTCCAAAGTTATTGCAAGTGAAAGATGTGAAGACAACAAATTACTCACTGGAAATAATTAGTGAATAACTTCTAGCATAAAATATTTCAGGTAAATAATTGATGCTGGACCATTTGCATACAGGAAAATGTTAAACTCATCACTTAACTGAGTTACTGCAAAGTATCTGCTTAGCTCTGAAAAGGAGTAGCAAACTTTCCCTGAAATCCTGTAATGCATGGCGCTCAATGGGTTAATCTTCTGTGGAGCATGAAAACTCACTTGGTAAAATAATAAACCTTGAAAAGTTCACCTGGGTTTCAGTTTTAATTCATTCAGAAAGAGTCTTTAATTCTCTCCTCCTGTTTGTGAATACACCTATTATAGTCACTCTTAGGAGCTTTGGATAATAGAACTAAGACATATATTGGTGATAAAAATAATGCTTAGATAATGGAATAATTATGAAGTGGCTCCTTTGTGAGCACCAAATGGGATTTTCCCTGTTTCCTGTTTTTTTCTTGTACAGAATTTTACAGCCATGCATCAGACCAAGCTGAGTATAACATAAAAACAGAGAGCAGAGTGAAGTACCTATTAGGTTTTGTTACTCTTGAATCTTCAGCCAAGTGCTTGTAAGTTGGCTCCCACAGAGTACAATTGATAGCCATATGGGAACAGTACAATTAGAAATGCATAATGAGCCGGTGTGTGCAAATCTCATTACTGATTGTGGGTATCTTGAGTTTTTGGGGTCCAGCTTGAGATACCTGACAGGTGGCAGATGCAAGTGTGAACCTCTCAGCCTGAGCGGGGAGGGCATGGAGCCCTGCTCACTCATTTCCTGAGTAAATGATTTAACAGTTACTTAGTGATGAATTGTTAGTGTCTCATTGGGGTGTAGCATCACCATCACAACCTCCTCCAGCAGCCTCATTTTAAAAGTGAGCCCAGCAATACTTTTTGAGTAGCAGCCTTCAGGAAAGGACCCTAGGCTCAGGATCCTTCATGATGGCAACTTCCTGAAGCTTTAATCCCAGTGTAGCGTAATTAAGACGGGGCAATGAGGCCAGCCACCCCAGGTGCCAATTTAGGAATGGAGCATAAAAATCCCAGCTGCCACTGCAGTCATACTGTCACGAGGGTGGCACAGCAGGAGCTGGAAGCTGCCACTGTCCCAATGCATCCTGCTGCTGGTGCCTAGAAAACTTCTTATACCGCTGCCTGATTCAGATACAGAAATCTCAGTGGATGTGAGAGGTTTTTTTATATCACTGTGACAGACTCTCCCTTTGTGTTGTATAGGGAACTTGGGCACCCACCTCTGGGTTCTGGATTCTGTTGCAAGGGGGAAATGTCAAACATCTGGAAATTAGACACTGCTGCACCTAACTGGTAGGTCCCAAAGTCTTTTATTGGATCAAGTCCTAAGCTTGTAGCTCTCTAGCTCTTGACAGGCCTGCTGCAAGGGTCTCTTTGAGTCAGAGCTTTCGAACAGGCCTGCAGCCCTCAATCTCCATTTCAAATCTCTCTTGGAAAATCTTTTCCCCATCCCCTTTAAAGGAAAGCATGTTCCAAACCACAAGGGCATACACTAGTATTGCTGCAGGTATTTCTTTTTGTCCCTTGATGAAATCTAACTGCTTGTAACCCACTGGGAAAAATCTCTGTATGTTAAAGGATGCTGCTCTTCATATAAAGAATAGTATTCATGAGTTACAAGCACAGTACACAGAAGAGAGCGTTTATTGTCATTTTAATTAAATCTTTATTCTAATAGAAATTGAATTCATAACATTTAAATGAATCTATAGAACTGGTAGGAAAAGAGAGTTTTTTTCTACCAATTATTTTTTCTTCAAGTTACTGCAAAGATCAAAAATTTTCAACCGGCTCCAATCATTGCTTTATGAATTAATAAAAGCATTTAGTATGAATGCATTTTGAAGGCCAGAAGGGACAGCTAAGGTCATCTGATCTTACCTCCTGAAGAGCAGAGAATTTCACATAGGTATTTCTGCCTTAACGCTGGTAATTTGTGGTTAGAGTACAACAGATGTCTTAAGGATCTGTCTGTACAGAGTTGCTCCTGATTAAGTATTCTTGGTAACTCGGTGTATTGGCACACTTCTTTCAGAATAAGGTTTCCTTGTTCTTTTATAGTTTAACCCAAAATAGATTAAACTAAGAAGGAATGAGATATTTTATAGTCTTTTATAAGAGTCCTGATAAATGAAAATATTCCAAAAAGCTATTGCACATTAAACTTACACCAGTCCACATTAATTTTGAAGTGCAGAGAAAAAAACCCAGCTACATTTTATTTAAACATCCCACCAAGCAGAGAATAAAGATACTCCTTAAGAATTTGTTGCAGAGTATGTATCTCATTGTTGGTGAGAGTCTTGAATATAGGATTGTGCTATTTACCTAATAGTGAAAAGTGGGCAAGAAGTTTCCTTTAAATGCATTTAAATATGACCATCTCCAATGGCTGTACCCTGCCTGTGAATTTTGAACAATTCTGTGAACGTCCATTAAAAAACTGAATTTCTGTTAATAGTTCTAATCTTTAGTGAGCACCATCTCTTCCTTGTCCCATTTCTTTGTTTTTCAATTCTCTTGCTCATTCATCATATGTCCAAAGATGTCATGAATAGCCGAAGACCTACTACATATACAATGGGTGGTTTAAAGGTCATTTATAGGCTCTTGCCTGGGAGACTCTGAATAGACAGCAGTTGAAACCTACTTAAAGCAAGCATCTACACATGCAAGTAATACTATTTAGATTTGCTGTGCACTAATTTACTGTGAAGTAAGCCAGCCCAGAGAAGGCATGCACATATGCACCCTGATGGGAACAGTTTTGCTCCTTATAGGATTAAGCAGATCCAGGCCTGCTTCTGCCCTGCTATGACCTCCTGCAGGGGTCTCCAGGGAAGACAGGCTCAGCCTGGCAGGGGTCTCCGGGGAGCAGACTACGCCTGACTGTGGATGCTGTCCCAGGAGCCTGTAAGGAGTGTGCCATGGGTGCTTCCTACCCTCCCCCCAGCAGTGGTGGACAGGGCACTGTGTCTACAAGGTGCTCACAGACCACTTCTTCCCCCACCCCCTGCAATAGGGCACCTGGGTGTCTGCCCATGAACCCCAGGCCTACAGCACACCCCTAAGACCACAAGTATTTTGGGCAGTTTCCAATCAATAATCTGTATTTCCCTCCACCACAACATACTCCCTCCCATCCTCTCTCCCTAATAACAACTCCTACCCTGAACCCCAACACCCAGCACTTCCCCATGCAACTGTTTACAAGGGTGTGGTTGGTGCAGTGTCAGGGGGCAATGGTAGGCTGGAGGCACCTATGGGTGGAGCCTGGGGAGAGACTCCTGGCACCCCAGCCTCTGGCAGCATCACTGCAGGTGTGGACACTGCAGTGAAGCCAGCAGACTGGGGTCTTGGCCAGGGGTGAGAGCAGGTTCTGTCCATCCTGCTTCTCCTCCTCTTCCCTGGGGCTGGGCCCAGCAGGGGCCATCTCATGCACAGTGGCCCCATGGCAGGTAGGTGAGCTGTGGGCAACAGCCCAGGTGGGCAGCCTGGCTTCTGGGGTACCTGGCTTAGAAGCAGGGGCAGAGGGCCCTGGCCACTGCATGCACTGCTGGACCTGCTCCCAGGCCTACTGAAGGGCTTGGTGCAGGGCACCAGGGGGCTGCCATGCAGTAGGCAATGCCGAAGCTAGGGCCAAGGCCGGTGGCTGGGTGGCAAGCAGCTGTCAGGCAATAGGTGGGGCTGGAGCCAAGGGCTTGGTGGCAGGTGACATGAAGGTGACTGCTAGGGTCAGGATGGTGTCCAGCACCTGGTGTTCCTCCTCTTTGGCTTCCACTGCCTGGGCCACCACAGTGGCCTACTTCTCCTGCACCTCCAGCAGCCTCTTGAGGAGAGCAGTGTGCCTCTCCTTGAGGGCAAGGAGCCTGTCCCGGATGGTGCAGTCTTCCTAGTCCCTCTCCCACTTGCATGCGATGGCTTCCAGGACTGCTGGAGCCAGCACATACGTGCAATACAGGGGCATGGTGCTTAGGGGCCAGGGAAAAGCCAGTAGAGGTCTAGGGGTCGGGCCAGGGCTCTGCAGTGCTGCTGCAACCAGCACATGCCCATCACATCAGCACACAGCGGCCAGGGGTAGGCATCTACTGCTCCAGGGGTCAAACCAGGGGTCTAAAAGTCAGCCAGCAATGGCTAAAGAGGCATCTTTGCCCCAAGGCTGGAGGGACTCCCAGCCACGTTGCTTTTCCCCTGGCAGGAGGCTGGCCCCCTGCTGATCTGGCTAACCGGGAGCAAATTTGCTCCTAGTCAGCAATGCACTACTGCTCACTGGCTAATGCACAGTAAATTTACTACCTTTAAATACAGATAATAAATTTACTGTGCATTAAACTATTTTACTGCACAGTAGCTCAGCACATGGTTGCATAGTGACACTTTACTGTGCAGTAGATTTGTCTACTACACAGTAAAGCATCTCATGTAGATGTGCCCAAAGAAACCTTTATTTTCTCCCAAACGGTGTACCTAACTTGTGGCACTCATTGCTGTGCAAGTAATCTAAAGGAATAGATTAGAATATCAGTAAGGTTGGAATTTAGAAGGATTCAACACATACAAATGAACAAAGGGAAAAACATAAGACACAGAACCCCTCCCGCTGCAGGGTGTGGGTCATCTTCTGATTACCTGAAGTCAGGAACAGATGCTCCATGGGGATTATTGCACAATTACAGAGTTTCTTGCAGAAGTTTTTGAAGCATCTGTTGCTACTATTGAGATGCACCCTTGGTTTCCCCCAGTCCGACAGGCCTTATATCCCTTTCTAACTCTGGATGATTACTTAGAAGCATCTGGGTTTTGTTTTTCTAAGTCCCTGGCTTTCTCTAGGTGGCTGATGAAGGCCCATTCTCCTTCCAGTGTGTCTAGGATCCACAGGCTTTTCCCTCTGGGCCTAGCCACAGCAGCGGCATCATAGGGGAAGATTAAGCAGGACATTTGTTAGGATGGCTGGAAAGCTCTGGTATTGCTATTTCAGGAGAGAAAGATTTATGACTGCACTTAATGAATGCTAATTGTTTTGTTATCGGGCTGTGGCCATACAAACCCTCCTGTTGAATGTAAGGTTACAGTTAACCTTAAAAGTAAGTTTAAACAAGTGGAAGGCAAGTGATTAGTGCCTGACGTGCCTGGCATCTTAGATATTCTTCTCCTGCTTGGTCAAAATAGACTATAAGCAAAAGTAGTTTACAGTATTGTACTAGGCCTTTTCCCAAGAGCAGGCTCTTATGCTGTAATTGGCTCACTTGCTGCCTTTTGTGTGTGTGTGTGTGTGTTGCTCTCTCTCAAATTCTCTAAAGTCTGGAGGCACTTAGATTCAGATTGTTTGCTTGAGCCCTATCCAGCACCCCCGGGAGGCTACTGGTAGTTTACATAGGGAAAAAGAAGGGAAATGACCTTATTCTAGGAAGTGGCGAGTGTGATCAAGACCCTGTGTGGACCACAGCAGGTAAGGATGTTCAGTACCGTCCAGAATCAGGTCTGACCATATTAGGGCCTGATTCTGCTTTTCAGACATCAATGAGAGTTAAGTTCGCAGCACTTTTGGTTTTTGGGTCCCTCTTCAAGAATGGGAAGGTGACAGGTCAAAGGAAAGGGAAGGGCATGAGGTAGTGTTGGCAAATAAACACTGTATCTCCTGTGCCACAAATGAGAAACTTGTATTTTGAAGTTCGGGCCACTCACCACTAGTTTACACTGTTCTTAATGGATAAGATATATTTTTCTCTGTTCAGCTCCCTCATGGACTGGAGCAGATAACTGATTCTCACTAGGCATTTTTTAATGCTTCAAGTAGTGTTCCAAGTTTTATAGTTCCCCATTGCTTTTTTAGCACCAGAGATGCTAATAATGAAATCCCTGAGCACCAGGAGCCTTGTGCTTGAGTTGAGGATGATTATTATCCTTTAGTATCTTCCCAGGCTTGATACTTTCATTGCTCATGGTTAATTTTAATTGTCCCTATTGCTCACAAAACACTCATGCTTATACTTCAAGTAAACAGAAGTCTGTTACTGCAGTTGGTGTAGGGTACTGGGAATACATTCTGCTAACTGTGAACTTTACCCTTAGTCTGAGGACCCACACAAGGCCAGAGCAGCCATCAAGTGCTCACAGTGGGCTTATTTGGTGTAGAGCATCTATGCTGGCCCTCTGCCCAGGGAATTACACCCGAAGTTGCACCCAAAGTTTGCAGAGTGGCAGCTTTTACTTATTTACTGATTAGGCAAATCATGTGCAGAGGCAGTTCATGTTGCCTTCATACCACCTGCCCTCTATTTCTTGGCCCTTAGTATGAAAAGACCATTCAGTCCCTGTGGCCAGTTCTGGGCTAAGTCTCTCCAAAGCAATGGGAAATAAAGTAGCTGATTAAAGCCAACCATGATGGAGTTTCCTGTGACGTGGGCAAAGCCCACTAGATTTATGTCACAAAAACAATGAGATGGCTATACCTTTCAATTGCTGCCAACCAAGGCTGGATGGGTACCTCAGCCAAGACAGCAAAATGCTCTCTATTCTATTATGTACCTACTAGGCCACCCTATTGAATATAGCTTACCCACGAGATTGAAAAAGGAGATTGAAAAAGGCCACCAAATAGTTGTATTCTGGTTTTATAACTATTACCACTTGTTGGAGAGCTGCTGACTTGACATAGCAAGTTCACAGAGCAAGGTGCTTTCTACCCAGATCAGAGGCAGGGTAGAAAGGAAAACACATGGATTCATTCAGCAGTTTTCTGAGGCATCCAGTCCTCCTGTCCTTGCAGTGAAGTGTTAATAGCTGGTCTTTGCTTAGTAACATTCATGAGGTCTTTTCACCAAGGGCTGTGCTATCCAAGATGGATCAACGCCTGTCAGTTCTGCACAGTCTGGGTGGGGAAAAGGGTGTCAACTTGGCCGAGATGCACAAAGACGACACAATGATAACGAATTGGCTTGTCAGAGGAGACAGCAGGTTTGCTGTTGAGAGAAATAATAGCAGATCACATAGGTTTTTGTCACACAATATAATCAGAGGCAGGATCAAAGGGAGCTAATATTGCAAATGGTTAACAGGCAAGACATGCTAATGAGATAAAAAAGCTAGCCTTGCCACCTCTCAGAGCTTCAATGGAAGGAAAATTGATACTAAATAATGTAATTTGAGCTCTGGTGAAATACTCTTAAATCCAGAAGACAGGACTGTGAAATTGTTTCTTGCATTTTTGTTAGACTGCTGTCACTTCCACTGCTTTTTATTCAGCAGTTAGCTGTACATGGGGAGATGGATGGAGCCTGAAAGCCCTGATTCAACCATGAACTGATGCACCTGCTTGACTTTAATCTGGCTCTTGAAGCCATTAAGTGTGGCTTTGCTACAGAGTCAACTCCAGTCACCTACTCACAAGTTACTTCTCTTGCTTTTAAAGTGAGAATGGCCACATGGGGAAATAACCGCAGAAGCAGTGCATCAATTCTGGCACCATCAGCAGTATAACTGGGGGAGGCGGGGAAACACCTTCACTAAGCTGTGCCAGTCTATGAATTCTTTCACTGTGTATCATGGGAGAATCTTTGTCCTTTTTGGGCACATCTACACATGTGATTAATTCATCTGAATTATCTACACAAAATTCAGACTCATTAAAGCACTCCCCAGTGCATGTCTACACGTACACTCCCATTGGGAGCAAACTGAGCTCAACAGGAGCAGCCCAATTCAAGGCTGCTCCTGCCATGCTCTGCCTCCCTGAAGTAGCCAGGGGGAGCTCCAGGCCCCCCAGGTGCCAGCTCCCCTTGGTGAGCAGCACCATCCCAGATGGGGGGAGATCAGGCTGGCCTCCAGTGGGGTAGGAAGAGAGGGAGATGTCTTGGCTGCTGGGCAGCTGCCTCCTTGTTTCATGGAGATCAGAACCCATCCTGATCTCTACGTGGCTGGGAGAGCTGTCCTGGCTGCTGGGCAGCTGCCTCTCTGCCTCGTGGAGATCAGGACTCATCCCAAACTCCATGTGGCTGGGAGAGCTGTCTCAGCTGCCAAGTAGCTGCCTCTCTGTCCCATATAGATCAGGAAGGGTCCTGATCTCCACAGGGCAGAGAGGCAGCTGCCCAGCAGCCAAGACAGCTCTCCCAGACACTTGGAGATTGGGACAGGTCCCAATCTCCAGGTGACTGGCAGGCAGTGTCCTGCCAAGCTGGGACAACTCTCCCTGCCCTCTGTGGCCGCCTGCTGCCTAGATTGACCAGGAGCAATTTTCTCCCAGTCACCATCTACATGTGTGGTACAACGCATTAAATAATGTGCCATTTTTCTAGTACCTGTATCTACAAGTTCTAGAAAATGGTGCATTAGACTAATATACTGTGCAGTAATTGCTGCGTATGTATAGATGGTGAAACTTTACTGCGCATTAGATTAGTCATGTAGATGCACCCCCTGAGTACAAGAGGAGAACTGTGGCACAGCACTGGAGGTCTAACATAATTAGCCTACACCCACACTATAGAATAATCCTGTAATCACATAAAAAATTGGGCTTACTCAAGATTTAGCCTGTAGGCTCTCTCAGGCCAGGCAATCAGAGTGATAAATTCCACTGCACTCCAGTGGAAGGTTTCTATGTGTGAACAGGGACAACACTCAAGTTATAACCTTTGCTCCAGTTACAGTACCTGTTACAGGCAATGTGCAGACAAGGGAAGCATGAGTAGCATACAAGGAGGGGGTAACTGCACAGTGAAAAGAGCAGATAGGCCCATGTCCCCAGAGTGACTCAGAAGCACCAGGTTCAGAAGAAGCCCAACACCTCTTTAAATCTATGGATAGGTGCGTTTCTTCCTGTAGCACCCCAATGCAACGAAGAGCTTATACCCAGTAAATAACACATTCCAGAGGGAGATATAATGATAGACTGAGAAAGAGACTGAGAAATGTGGTCAGAAATTGAGGAACCTATTCAGCAAACTGTCATAATAGGAAAAAACTTTGTGAGTGCATATAAAAGAGTTACTGCAAAGTAGACTCATTAGCTCCACAGTAAATGTCATGCGTCTACACATGCACCTTTATAAGGCTGGAGTAAAGTAATTTACTCTGCAGCAGGATAGTACTTGTAAATACTAGTACCATCCTGATGCAGAGTTTTTTACTCCACCAGCAGAGCACGTGTAGGCACTGCTCTGGCTGGTTAACCCCACACTGGAGTACCTTTGTGCCCTGGCCAGCCCCTCCACAGTACATTGAGCTGAGGGGCTGACCCCCTGGGCCCACTGCCAGCTGGGGCTGCTCCAACCTGGCTCAACGTTCTGCGGTCCTGGGCACATGTTCAAATGATGCACCCAGGAGCAATAAACTCCGGAGAAATAAGCTACAGAGTTTATTGCTTCACATGAATTGCAAGGGTAGACACACCCTGTTTCTCCAATCCCATGCATTTACCACTGGACACAGATCCTCTCAATGTCTGTGATGGAGGAAACATCTCAAAACTGTGTGCATTTCTAAGCACAAGCTTAATTTCTGCCCACAGAATGCTTATAAAGTATTTCAATCACTAAGATTTAAGCATGTGATTAAGCCTTTTACTGAATGGGAACAGGCAAGAAGTTTAAGTATGTTTTTGAATTGGGAGTAAAAGTAGAAGCCACAAGAGAGGCCGAGGGCATATTTACACAGCAAACATATTGTGCTGGGTAGCTGCTTCCTTACACATGCTGTTCTGTTTCTGAAACCAAAGCAGCACAGCCATGTTTACATGGCATTGTGGCCAAACTAATTAGCACTGAGCGCCAATGCAAATTAGCCTTGTCACAGCCCAGCAAATGTGGCTACACTGCTTGTGGTTCAGGAGAAAAAGCATGTCTGAGGGTGTCGGGGTTTGGCAGGGTGAGTTTGCCATGAAATCATGGTCTCAATCATAGTCTCAGACTGCAGTAACCTCCAAGGGAGAAAAGTCAGCAGGAGGTCAATGAGAAATGCAATGAAGAGCAAAAGTAAAAATAAGGGTTTCGGTTTTTCTTTTTGGTTTTTGCTATTTTTTAATAGAAGTTCCTTGCAGCAAAATTAATCAAATCAGGACATTCCCTCGACTCTTTTGTTTTATTTATTTATTGCAATAAGTTCAAGTGAGCTGCCTCCCTGGAGGAACAAAACTGTTCTGTGTCACACAAAACAACTAATGAAAAATAAGAGCTCTCTTTTGCATTTCTATCCTTTCCTTGCTAACTGGTATCAAAGACAATTATGGAGACTAAATTAAGACTAATTTTGCCGTATCTACTCTGAAGCAACTTGGAAGCACTGGTCCACTTCAGGATGCCCCCTGGGGTGAACGAATGCTTGAGCCACTGGTTATGTGCTACCTATATATATCTGAGGCAGAGGCAACATGATCCATCATCTGAGGAAAAAATAAAAAGAAAAGAAAATAAATGGAGTCCCACTATGGTAAGAAAACGATAGTAATAAGAGAGCAAGGTCTGAGCTGCAGCGTACTTTGGAACGTAGCAGGCAACAGGCTGCTCTATCAACTTTTGAAACACATGGCGTATGTCTGAGGTATGTGCAGGGAGGGATACTTTGGAGTAAGCCCTAGCTCTGTTGCATGGGCTCAACTCCCAAAAGCAATATTGAAGCTGCTGCAAGCCATTCCCTCCCAGGGGCTCTCAAGACCTCTGTCTGTAGGATGCGTGACAATAAGCACAAAGGACACCCCCAGTACAGCCTTGCTCCTGTGTTTCTGAGTTTGGTGCATGCAAGCATGAGTAGTGGGCACAATAGGTGTCTATACATGAGCCAGGAGGCTGCTCCAATGGGCTGTCATTAATTGAGTCTGCTGGAGCGTCGTAATTACTACATTCCAGCCATCCTCCACGCCTCGTGTATCAGTGTCCTTGTGCTTCAAAATGGTGGTGGGGACACTTTACCCAAAGCTCATTTGACAAACTTTAGTTCAAGTGCCCCTGCCACTGTTTTGCGGTATGGGGATGCTGATACATGAGATGCTGTGACTGCTTTAATTAGACCAGCTCTGAGAGCTGGTCTAATTAAAGCACTCCCCCCTCCCATCCCCCACTCTTGGAGCACATGTAAAAATGCCCAACAAGACTGAAATATTGCTGGGATATGGTGTAGACCATTAGACAGAGGAAACATGAGATGACCTCTGTGTATGGGATCCATTAGCAATAGTCGTGATTCTACCATGAATCTTTCTTCACCCTCTTCACTGTGTTGTTATGTTGTGTCTTACCTGCTGCCCTTTCCCCATCTCTACATACACCCGCCATCAGCTATCGTACACCTAATAAGAGTGTATCTGTACTGCAATCAAAAGGTAGAGGACTGTTCCTGAGGTAGTTTGGTTAGCGATAGCAGTGCAGGTGTTATGGCAGAGAACTCATAGTTTCATAGTTTCTAGGGCTGTAAGGGACCTGAACAGATCATCAAGTCTGACTCCCTGCCCTGGGCAGGAACGAGTGCTGGGATCATAACACCCCAGACAGATATCTATCCAACCTCCTCTTGAAGACCCCTAAGATAGGGAGGGAGCACCACCTCCCTTGGAAGTCGTTTCCACAGCTGGGCAGCCCTAACCATAAAGTAATCCCTCCTTATATCAAGCCTGAACCTGCTCTCAATCAATTTGTGGCCGTTAGTCCTTGTTATCCCAGGTGGTGCCCAGGGGAACAGAGCTCACCTATTTTCCACTGGTCCCCCCAGTGAGTTTATAGACAGCCACAAGATCCCCTCTCAATCTTCTCTTGTGGAGGCTGAATAGGTTCAACTAACTCAGTGCAGGTTAGCTGCCCAAGTATGTGTGCCAGGTCCCAGGTGGGCTTGAGATCCTATGCTGAGCTACCCATACTAGCCAGTTTAAAGCTAGTTTGGGTATGTCCACAGGTGTTTCAGTGTGACTGTGGATCTCAACATACGTTCCTCTTCTCTGTAGCTGCAGGACAGGCAATAATGCTAGCAGTGAGGCCTGGCTATGAAGGTCAGAGCCAGATGAGGGATCTTGATCTGAATTTTCTGAAGTCCAGGAGTGCTAACAGCCTGAGCTGGATTCAGCTCTGAATCTAGCTAATACCTTTCATTGTTGAAAGCTTCCAAACCAAACAAATATGACCAGTAATGTCAGAGTTAGGATGATTCCTAGTGCATCTTCATCTGTAGTGGGCTGCAGAGCTGTGTGGCTGTAGAGCTTACAAATGAATTGGACAAGATGGAAAAAGGAAAACTAAGTTAGAATAGGAGGGAATTTTAAGGATTTGCCAGGAGGTCAGATTTGTCAAGGTGGCCTCTAACAATCAAGTTTTGCCAAGTAGACAAAGCCAATATTGGAATTGGATGTAATTAGGGTCTTCCCTTTGTATTACATCTTTTCTGAGTAATTTTAACACCAGGTGCTATTTAGGACAATTTTTATCTTTGACAGTATTTCTTAGATCAGGATGGCTGGTAGGCCTATGCAAAGGGGCTAGTATTTGCTTTGGATTTGGCCGATTCGGAGGCCAGTAATTCAATTTGGTGATTCGGATCACTGTCCTGATTCTATTCGGCTGAATCTGATTTGGAGATTTGGCTCCTGCCGAATCTCCAAATCTCTGAAACAGCCAGGCCAGACCCATCCCCGCCCCTCTCCCAGCCCAGCAATGGCTGACCTGCCTGCCTCAGCTCCTGGCACTTCTTTAAAAAAAAAGCCCCGACTCAGCAGGTGCTGCCACATGGGGGGGCAATCCCTGCTGCCCCCCACTGCCCCACGCTGCATGGAGGGCTATGCACAAACCCCCCGACTCTCCCCCTCGCTCCCCCAGCCTCCCCACAGGTGCCAGCTCTGGCCCTTTAAGGAAAAAAAACCCCTGCACTCACCACTCCTGCCAGTTGGGGGGGGGGCAGGGGCTGTCCCCCACTGCCCGACGCCACGCAGGCTGAATCTCCTCCGAATCCAATCACCACCCAAAGCTTCACACAGCCCTAAAGGCTGGTTGTTCCTAACGAATCACTACTCTAATTTGCCAGGGACCAGAAGAGTATACAATCAATTGTTCATTCACCAGATGCAGATGCAACACATGTTCTAGCCACATAGTAAGCACAAAACAAACACACAGTTTTGGAAGCAATGAATATATATCAGTGCTGAGGCCCAGCAGCTATACTAAGGAACGACACAAATCACAAAGCTTTCTTATTAAGTTTACCTTTGTTAGTGTCTGTTCTTTCATACTTCTAGTACCACTATTGCACTTGCAGTGAATCTCCAAGGAATAAGTATGCTCTGCTTTAAAAAAAAAACAACAAAAAACATAAAAATCTTGGTTTGGAATGTGAGTCTTGCTATTTAGATTAGTTGTAATAAAGGGTGCTGCATGGGCTCAGATTTATGTATGCCTTGTTTCAGGATCTACGGGAGTGGGGCACCCTTGTTTTTCTCTTGCGCTTCTGGCAGTTGAGTGCTTAGACTTCACTTTTCAGGGCTTCTCTTCAGAGGGTGCCTCACTCAATGGTGTTAGGGTAGATCAAATTTTGTAAGTCTCTTATTTTCCGATGCTATTTATGTTTAATTTATTTCCAGCATTGTTTTTTAATATTAGCCCAGATTAATAATTGCAGTTTCTCCCTTTGTAGTCTCTCCCTACTATTTCAAAGTTATATCCTGCTTAGGTGCATGTATTTTTTAGTATTCTCTTCCCTCCTGTGTTGTGTCATTCGTACCATTTTTACACTGTGACATTCAAGTAGGGGAAAAATCCCTTTTTGTTCCTCTGAATCCAGGAACGAAGTCCATATGTTGTTTGTTTGTATCTTATACCTTTCATTTGACATCTGCCATGGCTTACAACTGGATAAAAGGTGCTGCATTTGAAGAAGTTGTTATTCACATATAGAAAAATGCATCCCTAATTCCTGTGACAGACAGTATTTTTCCTAGTTTGGGGTGAAAGCAACACAGTTGGGAATACTTACAGTAAAAGCAGTTTGATTTCTAGAAACTTATGGAAATTTCTGTTTTTCTGGGTCAGCCCAGGAACTTACTTAACAGCTTTATTTCATTCTTTGTCTTCTCTAGTAACCAGAGACAGGTTAAGAAAAAAAATCAAACCACATGCAAATGATGAGAGGTTTAAGAGTAACTTGAAGACGTTGTTAAGCATCAAAGCTTTCATTTTTGGGGAGTGGGGATTGTGATATGCATTTATCAAATACTCTTTAGTCAAGGTTTCTCATTCTTTGAGATGTCTGTATTTTTCTCCTATTGTTTTGAGTGTCTTTAGACAGAACCAGCATCGTGTATAGGAAGTTATTGGAATTCTGGTTGTTATGGAGAAAGGACTAGTGTGAATGTTTCCTGATATAAATGGAGAGGACGATGATAACTTATTGTCAAATATATATTCCAAGCATATTTGAGACATGCATATCTCAAAGCACAGATGAAGTGATCTACACAAGCTCATATTTTAGAACAGCAGCAGAACAAGGATTGGAGCCCACCTCCTCAAATTACCAGCCTGGGGCACTAACCAGTCTCCCCATATGACTCTCCCCTTTGCTTCAGTCACTGTGGCCTGTGATCCTCTGCCAGTGGTTCAAAATGTCTCTCTCCCGTCTCCTCAATGGGAGAAAAACAAGTCATAAAATCCAGCAGGCTGAGCCACTAGGACCCTTTGCTGTACCTCCTGATTACGGAGCTGCTTGGGGAACATTATTTTTCCAAGGAGAGGACCGGAAAGGGATCATCAGAAGTTCATACATGTTAATTACTAAAGGAAAAAGAGATTTTCTTCCCATTGATTCCCCATTATTCTAACGGGGTAGGAAGAATAAAAGTGTGGTTGTTTTCCAAAAAGATGTGTTGGTCAAACCAAAACCTTTTTTTTTTTTTTTTACTTCCAAGTTTGATTGGGGTTATTTAGCCACTCTTTCTTTTTTACCCTTTTCCCTCTTTTTCTAAATTGTTATCAGGTTTGAAATGAAAACGGAAAAGCCAACATATTTTATTTGGGAAAAGTTCAAGGGACATATGTTCACGCTTTCTAATTTTCTTCTCTTCGTTCTTTGGTTTAATTTAAATGTTTTGCTGAATTTAACCTGAATTTGCAAATAGCTCCATGAAAATGAATGCTTCAGTATATTTACTGTTTGACAAACAAGCTGCCCAGATTCAGGTTGCATCAGTTTGTTCTTATGAGCAGAGCAAGGAGTTGGATAACACTGTGGGGGCCCCAGTTATGACTCCATAAACTGTTTGAGTTGCAAAAGGGAAAGTAAAGCAGGGCTATGTTAGGTAACTTGTCCAAGGCCACATGGCTAGTTGGCAGCCGAATTACAGACCCAACAGGGTTAGAACATACAGGGCATCCAGGCATCAGTGTTCGGGTAAATGATTCTGGCCACATAAACCATAAACAGCTTCAAAGTAGCCAACTTCTTCCATAGGCCACATAATTTGTGTTGTACAAAACAATCCACCACATGGAAACAAATGTGGAATTTAAACAAGTGGCGTAAGAGTGATGTAGCCATGATAGTACAGAAATTATACCAGAGACAAGGATTTGTTAGGGTGGTGTCTTTTAGTGGGCCAACTATGTAGCTAGGCTAAAGTTAGATAAGAGACCTGAGGAAGAACGCCTTGCTTTCAAAAGCTTGTCTAATTGTATCCTTACTATATACGGTACTGTATTTATTCCTTTCCTAGATTAAGCTTTTTTCCCCCAGTTGGCATGGGGGAAAAAGCCTCGCATCTTATAATCTCATACAAAGAAATGTAGCTAAATACATTGTCTGTCATCCAACTGCTGCCCAAAACAGCATGTGCTCTGCAATGGAAGCCAACTATGAAGATAATTAAATGCAGGCAACACTGAGCATGACTGTAAATCACATGGCCCACATTGGGCAAACATGTTGATTGGTTTTTTTTGCAAAAATTTGTGTGTGTGTCGTGTGTGTTGTATATGTGTATGTGTGTCATTTTCATACACACACACACACCACTTCCAATCTGTCTCATGACCAATTATGGTTCACTCAGCAGTCCAAATCACACCTTTAAAGTTACACTGTACTCATCCTTGTTACAATAACTGCACAATGCACCTGCACTCCGGGATGCTTGTGTGTCCATGTGCCACTCACTATCACCTTTAACCATCACAATCGCACAACAGCTCACCTAAGAGCTCCCCTTCCCTCCTCCTCTCCCCCCACCCTCCTTCCAAATCCCCCACCTGTTTCCCCAGTCCTTTCTTTTGTCATTGTAGTTGTCATTGTCACTGTCATTACCTCCTTCATTGTAGTCGTCATTGGTCTCTTTGGTGGTGATCCTGCCTCTGAACAGTCTGTGCCAGTCCTTTCTCTTCCACGTAATCTCTGCCATATCCTCCCCATCATCTTCAACTGTCTTTCTGTAGTAGCCCTGCATCTCACTCAGTCCTATTTTGACACGGTCCTTGACTGAGAGGTTTGTGTGCCTGTTCATGAGCAGATTCCTGGTCTTCCACAGCCCATTCCTAATGTAGGAGATGAACTGGTCAAAGCCAGCTGTCGGGGTCCCTTGCTGTTTAGTCAAATGACCAAACAGCACCACCTCTGTGGTCAGGGTCTTGACCCCTGTCACCGTTAGGACAAGTATTATTAGTACTCTCCTCCACCACACCTCCCTGGCGTATGGGCAGAACTAGAGGTGGTTGATTGTTTTCACTTTCTGCTGGCAGGTTTACCTGGGGCAGTTTGGTGGGCCTCTCTGCCCCTCTCTCTTCTTCCATGCCCTTATGGGGAGTGCCCAGTAGGCTGCCTGCCAGTTCAAGTCCCTGAGCTCCTTTTGCAGGTCCTTGTGGGAAGATTCTCTTCCTCACAGCCTGGCAGCTGTTGCCGAGTAGTACATCCATGGTCTCTTGCCCCTACCACCTCCTGAATCTTATGGGGGGTTGTTGGGGTCACTGGGGTCTCATTGTACAGACTATATTTATTCTGGAAGAGTTTCAGGACCTCGTAGAACCACAGTAGCTCCATAGTCCACAGGCTTGAGTTGGGCAGTGTTTAAACATGAAATCAGGGGATATGTGCTGCTTTCCCCTCTCCCTCCTTGTTACTGCCTTGCATATTGTGCTCACATATTTCGCATAGATGAACAGTCCCAAGTCCAGCAGCTCCCAGCCCCCATCTCTCTTAGTTTGTACAGTTCAGGTCTAGCCACCCTTTCTCTATTGTCATTCCAGAAGAACACACATATTTCCCTTCAGTTCAAGTCCCTGAGCTCCTTTTGCTATCTGCCATCATGTTGTTGGGAATACAGTTCCCAGGTATAGAATAATCATAAGTAGCACAGCCTTACCTGCTGTCAGTTTTCTGGCAAAGGACAGTGTCCTCCAAGACCATAACCAAAGTATTTGCTGTATCCTTGCCATCACCTTTTCCCATGCTGCATTACCGTTCCCCTTGGCGTCCTTCGGGATGCCTAGCATTCTGATCTCTCTGTCTTATTTGAAGGCCCAAGTTCTTTAAGTCCCTCCAGTTCCCCACTCCCATTATGCTGCTTTTCAGTCTATTTAGTTTAGGCCCCACATCGCTTCTCCATACTCTGATGTATGCTTTAGCACCCTTTCCATTGAAAGTCTCTCTCTAACTACTACATTTGTACCATCCATGTATAGTACGTATTTTACCTCTCCTCCATCTGGTATCTTTACTCCTCTTATGACCTTGTCTTTTCTTATTCTTAGGTCTAATGATGCCATGCTGCACACAAATAGTAGTGGTGACAGGGGATACCTTTGTTTCACCCTTGTATGGATTTTAAAAGCCCCGTTTAGATGCCCATTAATTTGGACTTTACTCTTCACTTCTCTATACAGCAGTCTTATGCAACATATACATTTATCTGGGAACCCCATTTTCCTAGCACCTCAAATATGTAATCATGATCCACTTCGTCATATGCTTTTTCTAAATCTAGGTTTGCTATAACTGTGTTTGGTTTCCTCTCTTTGGATGTGGAACTGTGTATCTCTGATCACTGATTGCTTCAGAGATTCTTCTACCAGATATTGTGCATCCTTCTTCTTCATGTATTACCTACTGGAGGTTTTTCCTCATTCTCAAAGCCAATGTCTTGGCCATTAACTTATAGTCCATATTAAGAAGTGTAATCAGTCTCCAGTTTTTCAGGACTTCCTGTTCCCGTTTCTTAAAGAATAAGATCACAATGACTCTTGTAAAATCTTTCCCTGCCTCTCCTGTTCCTGAGATTTCCTCAAAAACTTCCACTACCCATGCCCAAAACTTCTCATAAAATGCCATAGGCAGTCCACCTGCTTCTGGTGATTTCCCTCTTTTAAAGGTAATTAAGCTCTCCTGTGCATCCTTTAAGCTTAGCTTTTCTTCCATCTTCTTTGCTTTCTCTTTCTCTACTTTCTCTTCGTTTTCTTCATCAGAGCTCTTCAGAAAATCTTCTGTGCCTCCAACACCTCCTCCTCCTTTTTCACCTGGGCATCACCTTCCTCTCACCTTGCTTTTAGCTCTCCTTTCACAGTCTTTACTGTAGCTGAAAAGTATCGGGGCCGCTCTTTGTTTTCTCCCACCTAGGGTACTTGTGCTAGAAACATTTTCTCTCTTGTCTTTCTTTGAAACCAGCTTTCTATCTCTTGCTTTGTTTCTTTTAGTTCTTCTCATACCTGTCTCCCTTCTGCGGCTTCCTTTAGCAGCACGTGCATTTTTCTTTGTAGCTCTCTCAGCATTCTTGTTCTATTGCCCGCAGTGCTTCAGTCTTTCTTCCCAAACAATTTCTCCACCCTCTTCTTCACCATAATCCACCACTCTCTAATATTCTTAACGTCTTTCTTCAGTCTTCCCCACCTTTCATGCTGTCTCGTGTATGCTTGACATATTGCCTCATCTTGTTGCAGGCACACATCTAACTTCCACACTCCCCAGCCTCTTGTGGGGCTCTTACCAAGACTCAGTTCCACCTTCAGCTTCTGGTGATCACTAAATGCTACAATTATGGTTCCTTTCCTCCTTATCTCTATTTCTTTTGATACAAGCACAAAATCAGTTCTTGATTCTCTTTCTGCTGGGGTCAGTTCTAATGAGAACTTTCTCCCCTGCCCTCACATCTCTTAGTGACTCTTCTTTTTTTTTATTTGCTAGCAATCTGGATGAACTGTCTTAAATTCCTCCTTCTCCTGTGCTGTCGCCTGCTTTTTATTATGCAGTTGAAATCCCTCACTTGCAGTTTCCCCCCCAACCACATAATCTGCTAGCTTTCTAAGCGGAGCCTTCCTCTCCCCTGATCTAGTGGTGCACAATGCACATACCTTGAAAACTTCTACTTCTGCTCCCCTGATTGGTAGTATTATTCACTTCAGTCTGCCACTGATGCTATCTTCCACCTGCTTTGCTTTCACCTCTGGAGTCTTGAATAGTATTGCTACTCTCGCCACTTTGTTTTCATTTGTCCCTAACCACCAGGATGGTCCCCTTCTCCACCTTTTCTCAAAGTGCTTGTAATCCCTTCCTCCAGTATCCCACGTTCTTGAAGGCAGGGTACCTCTGTCCTTACTTGTTTTAACAGTGGTTCGATCTGTTCCCATCTCTTTTTTGTTAGTACACTCCTCACATTAACAGTTGCCATTGTACTTGTTATAGGCCATTGTACTTGCCATAATCAGTGCCCTTGTACTTGTTTTTTTTTTTTAAGGGTGCCTATCCCGTAAAGGCTTGCAGGTGCAGCTGCTTGCTGTGGTCGACTCCTTCCCTTCCTCCACTCTCATGCCTGTTGCTTTTGCAAGCTGCCTGGCTGCCTTTGCATTCAGGAAGGCTTCCACTTTCCCACCTCCCTGCTGCTTCCCGCCTCCAGTTTACCAGACTGGGCTGGAGCCCAGGAGAGTTAATGGTGGGAAGCTGCTCTCTAGTTCTGACTCTGACTCATTCCCATTTTCAGGTTGCTTTTTCCTGCTTTTCTTCCCCTGTGTTTTCTTTCATTTCTCTCCCTGAATCCTGGGCTCTTTTACTTGATCCACCTCCATTTCTTCTGCTTCTTTAATTTCTGCTTTCTTCCATTCCCCCGTCCCCTTCTTCTTCTCCAGTTTCTTCTTGAGCTGCCTCAACACTTTTTCTACTTCACTTTCACCCTCCTCTTCTCCTCCACTGTCCCTTTCTGATTCACACTGTTCCTCAGGGGGTCTGACCTTGCTTGCATAGGCTTTGGGATACCTGCACAATAGGTATCCTTCCCCCCACAGCCAGGGCATTTTAGGGACTCGTGGCACTCTGCAACTCTATGCCTCTTCCCTTCACACACCATGAGGGGACAGTTTGCAGGTGGCCCTCTTTGCTGCATTTGCTGTATTGCTTTGGTTGCACATAGTGAATTGTAAAATGCTGATGGGGCCCCAGCTGGACCACAGAAGGGAGGTGCTGTACCCCACCAGGGCCCCACTTGTTTGCTCAACAGCAAGTCATGCCCTCTATGATCCTTTTCAAATACCATATTTGTCCTGCACCTCCTTTACACACATGACTCTTTGCACATACAACTCCATCCACCATTCTCTGTCTTTTGCCTCTAATAAATCCATATACATTCTTACTACAATCACTTGCTCCTTTGATTTTTCCCTTGCTATAAACTTTATCCCTCTTAATTCATCCCTCCCACATTCCTCTGCATTGTTCTTCCAAAAAAATTCAGACCCTTCACTGTTCCAGTAAGTAAACTCCCAAATCTTTCTGTTTTGGAAATAAATGAGGCTGGTGAGATGTTCTGCCTGCACCTCCAGTATCTTAAATGGTACCTTTTCTATAAACTCATTCAGGTAGATGTTCAACTCCTGGGCAGCGTTGGCATTGTGTAGGTGGAAAAAGCTGGAAATTGTCTTACTGATGGAGGCACCAGGTCTTACAGTAGTTAGTTAGCCAGGTTTGTGAGATCGCTGTTCAGAGTGTCCTCTAGCTCAGAGAAAGTTCAGGTCTGGAATCCGCAGCAGATGGCATCAGCAGATGAATTCCCATGACTGTGTTTGTGGTCGATTATTGGTGTCAACATTGCACAAGGTTGGAGCAAGCACAGATCCCTGACATAGTCGGCTGGTCTGTCTTCTCCAATGCTGGTAGGAACCTACCAAAATGACAGGCCAATGCAGCCCATCTGAATAAGATACATGGTAGTGCCCATTAAGCACAGCTCCCCTACCACCGACTCCTCTTCTTGTCATGGTGAACCACACCATTACTCTCTCTGTCCCCTCCTTTCTCAGGCTGGCACATACAGATAGTGTGGTTTTGCCCTCCATGATGTGAAGCCCAGACCGGTTTGTCCTATACTCCATATGAACATACATTTTTGGAGCATCACAGGACTTGTGACAAAAACACCCTGTTCCAGTCATGAGTCCGAGTTAATTAGCACATGGACCCTTTGTGGGGGGGGAGGTATCTGGAGTACGCACAGGGCACAATTACACATGCAATTAATTTAAAACAATAAACACCGGTGCTTATTGTACCAGAGGTAATTGCTCCCAGGTGTGCTGTTGGAATGTGTGCCAAGGACCATACTGTGAGCAAACGCAGCTGGCAAGGGGCTTGGGGGTCAACCCAGCTCATCATGGTGTGGAGGGGCTTTATAGGTCATGACGGTGCTTCATTGTGGGGCTAGCCAGGAGGCATCCCCCATACTGAAGCAGCCTTGTGCCCCAGCTAGCTGGGGCAGCATCTACATGTGTGCTGCTGTAGAATAAAAAACTTCATAGCAGGATAGTACTAATATTTACACATACTACTCTGCTGTGAAGTTTATTAGTTTACTCCAGCATTATTGCCCTGCCCGTGTAGATGACAAGCTGTTTCGAGCTAATTAGCGTACTCTGCAGTAAACGTCTTGTGTAGACACGTCCACACAATACTGAGCAGTGCTGATCTGTGGGGGTCACTGTGGAGAGTGGGGCCACGCCATGGCTCGCCATGACTTGAAATGCTGTTGACTCTGTTGGGGCTCAGTCAAGATCCAGTGGGAAGATCTTGGCTACACACTGACTTTATGGAAATGGGAGACTCCTCCCTAGCTTGCTCCTGTGGCCATATGGCTGAGGGCAAGCAAAACTCAGGGGCATCCAAACCCCAAGCTTCTGGGCTTGCGCCTGCACGTAGGATGCCCACCAAAGGGTTTAGAAGCATCTGAAGCCCCAGGTGGGGGTGGAGGATGTTTTCTGGTAGTAGGGCCACATATGGTTCTTGAATGACTTGCAGATTCGGAATTGATTTGGCTGATATAACCTGGAACATAACACATTTTCCTTTTTTAAAAAAAGTTTAGCTGGCAGAGAAGATACTACAATCTTAGGCTTTTAGCTAAGATCAAGCAAGACTGGAGATACCCCGAGCCCCAAGGCCTCTCAGCCTGGGGCTTCCACATAGGCTGTCTGCCTGAATTTGAGGAATATCTCGCAGCCTCAGACAGAAAGGCTGGGGACAGAGCATACTTCCCTGGCAGTAGAGCCACATGGACATGACAATTGAGCTTTGTTTAGTCAAATTTTGGAACTTGACTATTGGGCTTTGCCGAATTGAATCTGAAATTGATTTAGCCCTTGAAACAAATTATTTAAAAAAAATAGTTTATACTAGATTTCCAACATGCTGCTTGATATTATATTTATGAAACACCTGCATTAAAACTTGCAGCAGTTTCCAAAAAAGGTAACACGCAACAATTCTGGATATATTAAGTCAGTGGCTATTACATTCAAATTGCTACAACCATGTTTAATTTCATGTTTATTGTTTTCAAATTTGTGTTTCAATTCCACGTGCTCCGGGAGAGCATAGTCTCACAATCAGGGGAGGGGGAACAGGCTACCAGGAGAAAAAAATTAGGGAGAAGTAGAAAACAAAGGCTACCTGATTCCTCAGATTTATTTTCCCTGCTGTAGCAGTGGGATGTAGACAAATTGCAAGCAACTCTCCAATAATTAGATTCTATGTCAGGAAAATTGTAACAAATTCATACATTTTTCATATATAGAATCTAATTATTGGGGGGGTCATCTTATAATCAGGAGAATATCTATTGAATAATATGGTAGTTGGTCAAATAAAACTTAATTAACTATAGCTAATCACTGGAAGCTATTTGCTACACTAAAGATACTTGTCCTGTACTTATGGCATGGGTGTGTTTCATAGCCAGTCCCTCTTTAACCCTTTTCTTGCTCTGCTTGATCTGGTTGCAACATTTTGGCACTGAAGTGACTTGCAGTTGGTGGAAAGGACAAACTCCTCTGGGTAGCCCGGTCCCAGACACTAGCCCCTGCAGAATGCAAAACTGGTGGGTGAGATTTATCCAAACCAAAGTCACTACAGTTTTATTTGCCTTTAGAATTTATTGAATTGAATTAAACATACCTAATACATTTATTCAAGCTGTAGGTGCCTCATAGATATTAAACATGGAAAAGATGAATAAACCTCCTTTTCTATATCATGCGTAGAACAGTGGCATCTGAGCACCACATACATGCCTGTGATTCTTTCCCCATTACACTTCCCATGGGATATAATAGCACCATTCTCCTTTACCAAGGAAAGAGAGGTACACAAGCAGATTCAAAGCGGTACACAAGCATCCACTTCATGTTGAGGACATGAGTTTTTCATTTAAATCACTGGGTTTGCTCAGGACCCTAAAGCAAAGCACATACTTAGTGGATCAGGACTGAAAGTAACGTATGCAAGATCAGACAAAATGCCTGGGGCAGATGCAGAAATAGACTGTCCCGTGCTGCTGCCTTAACCACGGCCCAGAGTTCCTCTCTACAAGTCATGTGGGAGCTAACAGGCATGTAGAAGGGTATGAAAGAAACAAGGATGATATCAAAGGAGCAGGAAAGAGATATGAAGAGAGACCTAATACAGATAATCCTCTCAGATCTCAGCTCTCGTGGAGAGCCTTCCCGTGAGCTTGCCAAAGACCCTTTATCAATGCATGGCAATTAATGGAAGGAGAGATCTCATTATGCTGCAGTCATTGAAATGGTTATGCAGCCAGTGCCGTAGTAAGGGGCAGGGGTGTGGAGAGTGGCTCGACTGCCCCGGGCACTGAAGCAAAGGGGTACCAACAGGCACTGCCCAGCCACGGCAGGACATGAAACGGAGCTGCGAGTGGCTCATTTGTGGGGGCACGGGGATGGGGGGAAAGGCATCTTCTGCCACTATGTGCCCTCCTAGGCAAGCATGGGGGGAACGTGTGCCCCGCAGATTTGTGTGTGGGGCAAGGGTAGGCTGCTACTGCTGTGGGCTTTGCCCTGGGCACCAAACATCATTGCTATGGCACTGAAACCCACCATTTAAAATGTAAAGCAATTAGGAAGAGAAGCTGAGCCTCCAATCTGGATGGAGTGACACAGGAATAGACTGTACAAAGGCCCATCTCTTCACGAAGCAAAAATATCGAACTCAGAAAATGATGTTTACTTGCACTTTCCCTTCTCTTTCTCCTCCCTTCTGTATTCCTGAACCATCACTGTCCCCTCTGCTCCTCCCTGGTATTTTACTTCTACAAATGCCGCCTTTCCATCTCTCCCCATAAGATGGTTTAGAATCTGGACTCTAACTTCCTGAGCAAGTGCTTAACCACTCAGCAGGGGCCTTCTCTGATGTTTCCAAGTATGGCCCAACTAGTGTGTGGCCTACTGTGTGCACTCAGGCAATATGAGCATGCTCATCTGTCTACACTGCAAGGGAATAGAATTGCATTTTGTGCATTAAGTGCCCACAACATTACTTACAAGGCTGGAAAGTTACCACTGAGGCATAGATCAGGTAGTAAAATGCCACCCTAAGCGATCACAGTTTTAGCTCCAGGGACATATTTTCTATTGCCCGTTGATTTATTGTTTAAACATTCGATAGAACATAGACTTTTCTTTTTTACTTTCCTTTTCTTCTGGACTTCAGAAAGGTAACAGGGAAAAATACCCTCTAGTTTCTTTCAAGGCTTCATTGACTAATATATTTTAGGATTTAATGTAATGTCTTTATGAGATGGATATAATATCAAGTAGAAGGGATCATTAAAAAAGGGAAAAGGGCATGCTAATTAACCATTTTTATTATGACAACTTGTGCTAAAGACCAAGTAAAGATTGAGTGTGCCACGTTCCGATCTGTGTGGGAGTTTGCATGATAAGGATACTCCAAAACACATAATGCAAAAATTGTAATGTCTCATACGGTGCTCAGCCTATTCAAACTGTTATGTAAATTGAAAAGCATGTCACCCATCTCCCTTCCTTCAGTGTGACTAATGATTGAAGGGACTTGGGTTCTGGCAGGGAGGTAGGGATTAATTCTTAAAGCACTAGGCTCAAAGGAGGTAAGTACAGAAGACTGGCTAGAAAAGCTGGGCAAAATATTTTGGTGAACATATCCCACCCCCACCCCACCCCAGACACATGCCCCACCACCAAAAAGTGCACATTGAGCTCAGTCGAAGCAATTCATGTGAAAAATGCATATACACATCAGCCATACAACTGATGACGTTACAATGAACTCATCAAATGGGTTTACCTGGAAAAATCCCAACTTTGCTTGCCATTTTCAAAATGAAATCTTTTTATTTATTTGTTTGCAAAATCATTTCATTGGGAAATTTGCGTGAATTTATTTTATTTAAAAAATATTTCACATATCCACAATAACCTAGTGTTTAATTCAGCCTGAAACAGTTCCCCTCCTCCCACCCAACTTTTCATTTTGGCAGAATGAAAAGGATTGTTACCTTCAAACACATCTAAAATGATTCTCCCCTATATATCACGGATGTACTTGGTAGCCGTGTTGGTCTGAGACAAAAAGATATACAAAAAACTAGAACTCTAGGTTCCAAAATGTACCTTTTGTTATACCAATTTCCAGGTGGTCTAATAAAAGGTGTCATTTTGGGACCAAGAGCTCTAGTTTTTTGTATATCTCCCCTATATACACATTTTCAAATTAAAAAGGCTGTACCCAAAGATTCCATTATTTTCACAGCTCTGGAAGGCTCTATAGCCCATTACTAATCACCTGAAGGGGCTGATTGTCCCAGAACATCTACAGGGGAGAAGGAAGCCTCGTTTCTAAGTTAATGGGTAATAAAACCCTCTTCACAGCAGTGATTTCCACCAGAAGTGAACAGCTACCAATTCTAGGGTCTGACTGTCCGTTATGCCTGACTCCGCTCTTCAAAACTACATTCGCTAGGGTGGGTTTATGAATTAGCAGATTTCAATCTTTCCTTGCTCCCTCTATTCATGTTTTTCTGCTCTGTTTCAGCCAAAGCTTTACATGCAATTGTGGGTCTGAGCCTTTCCATGGCAGAAATTCATTAACTAACTTTGCATTTTGATGCCGTACGTGGAAATGCCATCTGTTACATGATGGCTCTGATTTTTAATCTGCCTAAATCCTGCTGAAGCCTACTGATGTCATGGAGACTGGTTGATCCTCTATTCAGTTCCCTATTATTAGCAAATTAAGATACTCTTCTTGCTGTTGATTTCATCGTCTCAGCCATTTTAAAAACTGTATCGGGAACAGAAATAACCCTATTATCAGACCAAGATACAATTTAGCCATAACAGTAATCTCTGTTGGTCTGTAACAGGCTGTGTTGCTGTAGCTCCTGCAGTTCTTCCTAGCCCTCATTCCTACAACATGGGAAAATGTTTCCTTATCAAACAGGCTTTTAAAATCTAATTAGATAAAGACCCACAAGAATATCAGTGTAATATCTTTCTCTCCTTCTACTCTATCTCAAACATCCCAGGATGGCAGATGCTTGCTTAAATCTGTCTCTCTGTAGAAGAAAAAACAACTTAATAAAAGGAGGGGTTTAGTATTAATCTGAAGCCAGTAGGCACATCTACATGAGACATTTACTGCAGATCTGACTAATTAGCTTCACAGTGAAACATCACTGTCTACACGTGCAGTGCTATTAGGACAGAGTAAGCTAATTAACTCTGCCCTAGGATAGTATTGCCAGACACAAGTACTATCCTATGGTAGAGTTATTTACTCTGTCACAGAGGAAGTGCAGATGCTGATGGGACTGGCTGGGGCATGAGGATGCTTCAGTGCAGGGACTGCCTGCCAGCTAGCCCCCACACTGAAGCACCCTCATGGTTCAACCAGCCCCTCCACAGCACATTGAACCCAGTTGGAGCAGCCGTGGGCTGGCAGGCTGACTCCTGGGGTCCTCTGCCAGCCGGGGCTGCTCTGCCCTAGTTGAACATGCTGTGGTCCCAAGCGCACATGCAAACACAGCGCCTGGGAGCGATAAACTCTGATACAAACTGCATCAGAGTTTATTCAGCCATATTAATTGCATGTGTAGACATGTCCAGTCTGTCCTTACATTGATTTAAGTATTTAAATAAGGGACTAGATTCTGATCCCCACACTTCTTACACTGCAGTTAGTCTTAGTAAAAGGGAACCTGGCTTTCTCTGTTTAAAAATCATAGAATGATAAAAAGTTAGGGTTGGAAGGGATCTCAGGAAGTGATTTAGTCCCCTACTCGAAGCAGGACCATCCCCAACTAGATCATCCCAGCTAAACCTTTGTCTAGCTGGGTTTTGAAAATCTCCAAGGATGGAGCTTCCACATCCTCTCTGGGTAACCTGCTCCAGTGCTTTACTACCCTCCTAGTGAGAAAATTCTTCCTAATATCCAACCTAAACTCCACTTCTGCAACTGGAGACCATTGCTCCTTGTTCTGTCATCTGCCACCATTGAGAACACTTCAGCTCCATCCTCTTTCCAATCCTACTTCAGGGAGTTGAAGGCTGCTATTCAATCCTGTCTCGGTCTCCTTTTCTTTGGACTAAATAAGCTCAGTTCCCTCAGCCTCTCCTCATAAGTCATGTGCCCCAGCTGCCCAAACCATTTTTGTCACCTTCCGCTGGACTCTTTTCAATTTGTCCACATCCTTTCTGTAGTGGGGGGCTCAAAACTAGGCACAGGACTCCAGATGTGCCCTCAGGAGTGCTGAATAGAGGGGAATAATCACTTCGGAAATTCTCTAATAAATATTGCAAGTAGTCTGATTAAAACCCCCAAAATCTGCATTTTTCTGTGATTAAAATCAAACGTCACTACATATATCGGTATCAGATGAACACAATGTTTTATTGATCTATTTACAATTTTAAAGCAGTTTGGAAGCCTACCAGTGCCTCAATCACTATAATAAAATACATTCTAAATACCTATAAATTTTGGCATTTGATTTTGGGTTTTTTTATCATGGAAAATCACAGCTCCCCCTGCCTCCTTCACTCACCAGGATGTGGGCCCAGCTCTGACTGTCCCCCCTTCCTGTTTTGTGACACTGAACAGCCCTGATATGCCAGTGCCCTGCCCATGCCATCACTCCCTATCCACAGCCTCCTGGCCCTGCTGGTGCCCCTCACTCCCCAACCACAACCCCCTGCCCCCAGTCCTGCTGAAGGGCAGCCCCAGCTGCCAGGGCTATGGGGCCAGGGACCACAGCCCCCTGCCCGCTCCCTGCCCTCCCACCCCCACCTGCCGCAGCAGCACCCAAGCCAGGGCTACCACATGTGGGAGGTGGCAGCTGCTGTGGCAGAGCAGAGCATGGAGCCTGGGTCTCCCCCCACACAGGTAGCACAGCGCAGGCAGAACCCATAGGCAGGCGTGTGGGCTGCCTGCTGCAGGCTTGGCCTCCCTGCCCTGCTGCCCTCCCCCCAGGGCCTCTGTGGCCCAGTGGGTGGGACCTGGCATGGCAGGGCAGAGCAGGACCAGATGGGAAAGCTCGGCGCTGCTGCCACAAGCCCTGCACTACCATGGCGAGGCACCCCCTGCCTGCCCAGCAGCAGTGGGGGTGGCAGCGCAGAGTTGTGCCTCTTGCTTCCCTGGTCTGCTCTGCTCTGCCACTCCAGGTCCCATCCGCCACGGAGGCTGCAGGGGGAGGAGAGCAGGGCAGGGAGTCCAAGTCTGCAATGGGAAGCTCACCCCACTCCCACCCTGTGCACAAATCTGGGTGACATGTACCCCCCATGCCCCAGCCCCAGGGGGTGCATGCCGCAGCGGGGAGCCAGCCTCCCCCCTGGACAAGCCACCAATGGCCCATCCCACTATTCACTATTACGGTGAAGGGGACCCCTTGTTCCTGAGATACTTCTTAGTTAAATGGTATAATCTTGCTCATAATAAAGCCTAGATATAGGAGTCTGGCTGTTAAGAAAGCCAGGAGCCATGTGAAGCATTCAGAGCTAGATCTCAACCCCCTGAAAATGTTGGGGGCGGGAGGGGGGAATATAACTGCTTTCTAGAAGTACATTATTGTAGGGGTAAAAACACCAAAAGAGCTGTTAAGTTAAATGTTGGCACAAGAATATGGTCATAAACTGGACAGAAATCTAATTAGGATGGAAATTAGAAGAATGTATATTATCATCAGGGTATGGAGGTTTGGGAACAGTCTTTTTAATAGCTGAAATCAGGGCAAACAGCCCAACTTGTTCTAAAATGACATTAAGTTTAGGAATGGTATTCTACGACTTGCTTGCCTTGGGAGTGGACTGGACTCAGTCACCGAGGAGCTTGTTGGAGTTTCCTGAGTTAGCTTTTTGCCTGCATTGTTTAGCCACTGGTATAAAACTCTGGAATGGATAATGTTGTATGATTGTGTATCATGACTTGCATTGGTGCAATTCATCTCAAATTCAGAGAGCGTCTAAAAGAGAATGGCTGATTTCAAGCCATGGTACCATGCCAAGCCATACCTTATCTGTATGAGTGTGATGAGCAAATGCTGGAGAGGTAACATGCCTTCAGCTGGATGTAACCAAGCTAGGCCACCCTCCACATGAAACCCTCCACAAAAGGGGTGAACAGACTACTGACAGGTGTCTTTCCTAGAACCTGAGTGCCTGTGCTACGGCCAAGCCTTGTTTTCAGTTCTTGCCTAGATCCTGCCTCCTTCAGCCTGACTCCTTACCAAGCCTCACCTTCCTCCTACTTCCTCAGTTCCTTGACTCTGGTGTTGATCAGGCTGATCAGTGGATTTTGACCTTAGCTTGTTCTTTAGACGTTGTTTCTGGCTTAGACTCCAGCTTCTAAACACTGCTCTACCTACCTCCCACATAAATCCATTGATAGGCTTTATACCTGTGGACTTGGTATGTAAGGACTGATATTTGGTCTTCTACATTGGGTTAGTTGCACCCATGGAATATATTGAGAGCACTGAACCCTTTTGTGACTTCCTGGGCCCAATCCTCACTGTGAAATCTCAAGAAAGCCAACAAGATTTTTCAGCAATTCATCGAAGACTTAGTTGGGTATATCTTAGCAAAAAATAAAGGGAGACATTGTGATTAAACTTTAAATTAAGGTGCCATGTATGAAAGTGTTAATCAGTTGCTATAGATCATTTTAGTGTACAACTCAATGGGTTCCCTATAGCCCTAGCTTAAGATTGCATGTAAAACTTTATACTACTATAACTATCTACAGTACGTAAGACTTATGTCAGTAACAGACTTGTAGCATTTAGTAGGCAATTATTAACCCTCTACAAGCAGAACCTTTCTCAGAAACTGAAAGAGGCACATTCTAATCCACCCCGAATCCAACCACATTTGTTGTTAATGTAACTTTCCAGGATAACTGATCCTCCTGCCAAAAGACTCGCATGGGAACTTTAATCCCAGGGTAATGAGCCAGAACATATATTGCTAGATGCAGGGTCCCAAGTGAAGGTGCTTCACTGCTTCAGTGCTCTTCCAGATGCTATAGAACAGTGTTACCTAACCTTTTACCCCCGGGATGGTTGAGTGGCAGGTCAGTCAATGCGCTAAATACACCTGTGAGCTGACCCCAGCCCTGTGTGTGCTGGCCCAATCCTGTTCACAGGCCATATCATTTGGCCCATGGGACTTGGAAATTTGCTGCCAAATTCCCAGACTCTTGTGGAGCCCCATGTGTCAGGGGTGGATACCCCTGGTATAAAGGTATCTCAGTTAAAATGGAATAATTTGTAAAGTTTGCTACCACCGCCCCACATAGTGCTCTCCTGTATCCTTGTTCTTGCCTTGTGTCTTAACGTTTCTCATTAGGATTAAGCCACATTATAAAGCATCCTTCTCTTGGTATCCTTTGGGATAGTAAATTGGTCTAGGACATGACATCCCTAGCTTTACTGCAATAGCCAGTGAGAATGGAGCACAGGTGATTCAGATTTGCTTTCTTGGGGCAAGTGCCCTAATTGTCTAATGGCCTAATTGTCCTCCTGTGGACACTGATGTAAACAAGCAATTCCATGATTCACAAATTTACTAGTACAAGTAAGAGGGGATTCAGGTTTAGCAAACTGTTTACACTGTGGGTGACTCATGGCAGACCTTGAAATAAATGTGCTGTATCTTCTCCATATGGACTTTTCAGATGAGACTTCCATAGGTGCCTAAATGGATTTGGACCCCAAAGGTACTGGGAGTTGGGTATATGAATACTCCAGATAGCTTTAAAAATCTGAGCCTCAGGATTTTGTGATATTCAGCTCTGAAACAGAGCATTTGTCCTTAAACAGAAGAGATCATTGCATGTGCAGTCTTCTGTCCTTGGCTCCAGAGGTGGCAGCATTTTAGTTATTAAATGATTCTTTTATGGATGTATGTAGTAAATGAAGCACTTTGAGATGAATCATTCTGTATAACTGCAACATTTTAGCCAAAAGCCTCCAATCCTTATTCAAGCAAAGCACTTAGTGATTTCAGTGCTTTCCCTGAGTAAGGACTGATAGTTTGGCCCCTCATTAAGACAACTCAATGAAGTTTAATGCTCGCCTCACTTATTAATGTCAAATCACCTCCCCTGGATCTCACATAAGCCAAGATCATCTTTACATCAGCATTTCTTTTCCATCACTCCGATTTTTCCAGTGCAGAGAACATGCGAGGTATTAATGCAGACGTAACGCACAGGGGTTAGCAAGGTAAGTGGAGCTCATAATTACCTCATTTGCATTCTTTTCTTCAGCAAAACAGAATTTTTAATGACTTTTATGTGGAACATGGTGTAATCAGCACTTGCGGATGCCAGATGAAAAAATCATCCAAACAGGTGACTTTACAGCCGGCAAATATAACTAAACCTGAAGTCAAGAACACAGATCATTCCTGGGTCTTTTGGAAGCCTAGAGACAAAACAGGCCACTGACCCATAACACAGTTACAGTCCAAACAAATTTAAACCCCCACAAAATGTGTGGCAGTTGAGCTATGAAGTCCAAACGCGTACCTTGGATTTATCTCCATTTTGTTCTTGTAGTCAAAACCAAAGAAGAACTGAACATCTGAAGATCCACCACTGTTTGAGATCCCCAGCATTTTCAGGGAATTTTCCCCATCTTCCTTTTCCCAAGGAGGATGGAACAAGACCCACTACAATAAACATACTCATAACATCTATTGGCTTTCTAGTGTGTGCGGGCAGAGCAGGATACTGAGCATTTCTACGGAGTTCCATGAAGGAGTCTAACACAATGGGATGATCATGTGCAGTGCTACAACTTATCACAAAAAGTCATCACAACATAGGTTGCCCTATAATATTCCCATCAAACACAGCCTATAAAGTGTGAATCCATTCTGCACCTTTCAATGGAAGGAGGTATCATTTTAACCTTTGATTGCCTGATATAATCCTATTGCTCTGCTTGGGGGTACAGAGAGAGGATGTTAAATTTAGTCTACAAATCTCAAAGTATCAGACTTTGCAAAGAGATTTTCATTATCTCCTCATGTCAGCCAAGGTCAGGGACAATACAAGAGCACTCTGTCATGACATTGCATAAGATAAGACTCTACAAAATGGTCAGGATGGATCCAGAAATCATGGAAGACTTGATTGGTTTTGATGCAAATAAAAACTTGGGTTAGTCTGCAGCTCTGCAAACTTTCTCAGGAAACATGGGGTCCAACTGATCACTGAGTGAAATCTTGTGCAAAATTTGGGCTTTCATCTAGAACTTGGTAAAGCTTACTGGTTTCAGCTGACTTTCACTTGAACATGTTTTGCTCATTGAAACCCAAAAGTCAAAGCAAAATTCAGCCAGAGGGAAATCTATGTGGACTCACACTCTGGGTTCATAGGAAACTATTAACAGAAGTATATAGAAAAATGTCAGGCAGTCATGTACCATGGTGATGAGCAGGACATAGCAAGGTACAACTAAGAAAGGAAGAATTGCCAAGATTCAGGTCCAATATAGTGGGCTGCTCTAATAGGGCTGAATGCTTTTCTTCATGCATAGCCCATCTAGCTAGGTTTCTAAGAAAATCTGGAAGTCAAGAAGTTATTCTGAGAGGCATCTTAAATCCTCATGTCTAATCTACTATCCCTCACAGCCCTACCAAATTCAGTCAGGGTCTGTATAAGCACTGGTCTGTGCAGATCAGATTCTAGATGCAAAACCTTAATCCAGACTGGGATTTGAACATCCACTCCTTGGTCAAGCAAACTGATTTTACAATTATCTGAATCACAGAGAAGGACCTGGAGCGTGGCATCATAAATACAAGGAGTCAGAGACAGTTCATTGTCCCCAGGAGTTTAAATGCATCGCACTTTCTGGCTTTGCATCAAAAGAGTTAGGTTTTCAATTTGAGTCATTCCCTTCTTCTGGAGGTGACCTCCAAGCCCACTCTGGACCTTGGAAACCTTAGTGCTGAATTCATTGCTTTTTTGTGACATATTTTAGCCTTGACACAATAAGATTTTTCAGTGAGAAAGAAAAGAAAAAAAGCCCACACATTTAATTGAAAAAACCACAAGTTCTAATTATTTTTGCAGATGGGAACTGAGGTTGAGATAAAGTGCCCAGCCAGAGGCCATTTGGAGAGTATGTAGCAGAGTAGGAATCTTAGTCTAATGCTGTAAGCACAAGACCAGGCTTCCTTCCTCTAGAGCTGAACTTGGAAAAGATAAAGTGGGTAGTGGGGACATCACCCTGAAATGAAAATTTTCAGGAAAGTCTTGCATCACCACACTGGAGTATAGGCTTCAAGTCAGTGCAATAACGCAGGAACTGGCCCATATCTGTTCAATCTCTTTGTTTCATTTTTTCTCTCTCTTCTCACTCTCTCTCAGTCCAACATTAACAAAGTCACCCCAAGGACCAGAATTTAACCGTGAATTAATCAGACACTTGCAGACTTCCCTGATGCTGAAATGCAGCTGGTTGTACACACTAGTGCCCTGCAGTCGAGAGATCTCTGTGATGGGAGTTCAACTGGAAGTGGCCCCCCTAGAAGAGGCCAACGTTCATGGTTCACATGTTCCCTGGAGAGATGAGCTTCTAAAACCAAAGTCAGATGTGCCTTTTGGCACTTGTCTGCCAATGAGAAGAAACTACAATGTGGATACATACAAAGGGTCCTTGGAATTTGAACCCAGTTCAGTCCTCCACAAGCCTTAGGGTTTGCAATTTGAAGCTGTTTGATCATCAGAATTGTTTAGTCTGTGGTATCCCCCAAAAGAACAAACTCTTTGAACTAAAGCAGGGTCATCCTCTCTGTTAGGAGCTGAAGACATGGGAGGGCTTGTGATCAGAGCATTGTTATGTGCTTGATAGGAACAATAGAGGCTCTGAGTACCAACTCATGGCGAGTGCGTGTCATCCATCTACTGGTTCCTTGCATGATCAGAGCCAGGGTGACCTCTGGCAGCAAGGTGGTTCATCACCCTATGACAGCACTGGCAAATGCCTCTGTGGGTTTTTTAGCACCTTGTGAGTTCAGCAGGGAGAGTAACAGCTACAGGACTCCAAAAAATCCTTCTAAGGAGGCATCTGCAAGAGAAAGAAAAGAAAAGCCTGCTCCCTTCAGCACTCACTCTTGCCTGCTTGCCTTTCACAGCTACTGATCCAGGGTCTTCTCAAGTGATAATTCTCCTGGGTCACAGGATCAAGTGAAGCAATTTAGAATAAATTGTGTTCGCCTCATACTTTTGCATTAAACTTTGAACTTCTGGACCTTTGCTGCGCTGAAACCAATGGAGATGCATACCCAGGGGATTTGCATTTATTTATATCCAGCGCAGCCCTCACAGAATAACCTGCTAAGGCTAAGGAGATCAGACAGGGAGGGAAAATGATGCTCATTTATTTGACCTCTAGTATTTCCCTCCCTCACCTTTTTTTTTAAATATGGGGGTAAAACATTGGAATGACAATGCCCTCTGTTCCTTCAGAAGGTCAGCCCAAGGACTCCATGCTATATAAATTTCACTTATAGCCTCAAAATAGTGTTTGATTGAAGCGCAGACATCATCAGGATATATTTTTGCCCATACAAAATAGGCAGAACATGGCACAACACGGCAAAGTTCCCAACACAGTGGGTGCATCTACATGTTCCCCTACGGCGCTGTTGTTACTTCTTTTTGGAAGTACTAAATGATGGCACAGTAACAGCCCATACTGCACGATGCCAGCAGTGGACAGTCATTTTTAGCTGCTTTGTCACGGTAGCAATGAGCAATAGCGAAGGACCATGTTGATATAGCGCCGTAGAAGTGGTGTCACAGTTTTTGCCGGCGGATGCTATGTCGCCATAGCATGTTGCTACAGTGATGTAGCATCAGGTGTAGGCACACCCAGTCTGGCCTAGAAAGAGCCCTAATTCGAGGCACTGAAAGAGTACAGCCCTTGGCAAGTGCCAAAATCAAGGGCCAGCTGTTATTAGTAGTTGTATTTGAATACCACCTAGAGGCCCCCATCATCTTATTTTACAGATGGAGGAATGGAGGCTGAAAGCAAGTAAGTTCTCATTTTCAAAGAGAACACTGGTAATGACACATCTGATCGCCACTGGAAGTCCATGAGAGCAGGGCCTCTACTGGATGCCTTTGAAAATCCTCCCTAAGTCCACTCCAATGCCTTCTTCCTCCGGATGAAAATGGTGCAGATTTGGGAAGAGCTCCAGGCACAAAGGCAGGAGTGGGAGGCGGTGGCAAAGGGAGGAGGAGGTATAAGAGACAGTATGCAGATGTAGGAAGAATCATCTTCCTCTCCTCTCTAGCTTGCACTGCCAGTCAAAGTATCAAAGTATCCCATGAAATCCCATGAAAACACCCTTCTTGTGGTTCAGTGAACGGAGCATGTACTATGTTAAGAGCATGTACTATGTTATTTCAATGCCAGGAAGCATTGTTTTAAAGCAACTTTCTTCCTAGCTCTGATATTGGAGTCTGGCCAGTTGAACTCATTATGCTAGCAAAGAGGCAGGATCTGGCTGTAGTTTATTAATGGAAGCTCTTTATGAAAGCTCCTGAATACTGATACTCTCTTTAGCTCTTTAACAAACCTGGGGAAAGTTTTTTAGCTCAAATGTACTTTCCAAAAAAATAAAATAAAATAAAGCAAAGTCAAACCTATCAAATATTTAATGAATTCCTGTAGATTTCACCAAACTGTTTTGGTCAAAGCTGAAAAAGATAAATGCACAGTAGAAAATACTAGAAATATTCCATGTGAAATGTTCAAAACAAAACTATTCAAAAGGCATTTCATTTTATACTTTAGTTTTAGAGATATTATCATGCCTTGTATATGTTTTATAAAGCTGAAATACTAAATGAAATCTATTGTTCAATTAAAAAAACATCTATTCACTGATTTGAAAGAAAATATTTTCAGGTAACTGAGCCCACATGTTTTGTAATATGTCAGAAGTGCAGTTAAACCAGAAACCCAGCAATTCATAAATTAAGAGTCAGTGCTACAGAGTCACTTCATCAACTCTGGAGTGATGGTCTGGATTTATGTGATGATTGTAATTACACTCCACCTCCATGACGTGGCCGTCTGCTGGTTGTTCTGTGACATCCATAACCTGGAAGGTGCTGGTCTCAGGCCAGCTCCTATAGCCATGTTACAGCCGCATGGCAATGCATGTCAATGCATCGCCAGCCCAAGTGTTCAAAATTCCTGAATCAGGCCACACAAAAATCCTGAGATGATTCTAACATAATTTTCTCCCTGTCACTCTGAGGTTGGAGTTATGTATAATACCGTGCAATACAGTTTCAATGTATCTTCTGACTTTTTTAACCTTTTCAAGAAAAGCAAACTGAGATTCTAACATGAACACATGACTACAGGAGCCATGGTTTGAGGAAAACATAGAATCATAGAGAAGCAGGGCTGCAAGGGACGTCCATGGGTCGTCTAGTCCAGCACCTGCCTGAGGCAGGATCATCCCTATCCAAACCATCCTATACAAAGCTATTGTCTAACCTCTTAGCAAAACTACACAGTCAATCCTGATACAACATCAGACATAACATCCTGATGTGCCACAGGTGAAGCAGGGGGATCATGGAGGGAAATGACCTGCTGCTGTAAGAGTTGTTAATACATGCTCAAGAGAGCCCGGGAAGAGGGTCACCCTCCCCCAGATACAGTGGAAAGAACAGCCTCCCAGAGTCCAGACCAATTGGACCAATTGGACCATGGGGTGAACTTCCTGACCAATATGGTGATTGGTTGCAACCTGAGTGGAGGGGCAAGACCCTCTAGTCAGAAACCTCTGGCTTTAATTCCCCATAGGGTGATGAACCTCTGGCACACTTCCTTCAAAACCGTCAGCCTTGGCTGCAGCCAACACCCAATGCCTTTGAAGAAACTCATACTGACTCTGTGATCTACTAAGACTCCTACATCGTTCTCCATAGCACTACCATCATGAATGACTGGTGCCTCCTGAGGCTGGGGGCAGCAGCGTCGGCAGTGTTGGTGGCAGGGTGGTGAGCAGCGACTGCCTGCAGAAGCTGGCAGCAGTAGCAGCCAATCTCAGGGTGGGGGGGGCACGTGCCCCCCCTGTACCTCCTCTACAAGTCACCTATGTCTGCCCTTCAGCCAGCTGTCACTCATTTTGCATTTGTATTTTTGACTATTCTTCCTGAGGTGTAGCACCTTGCATTTGTCAGCATTGAATTTCATTCTGTTAGCTCAGCTCCAGGCCACTTTTCCAATCTGTCGAGATTGTAGAATCATAGAAAATTAGGGTTGGGAGAGACTTCATCTAATCCATCCCCCTGCTCAAAGCAGAAGCAGCCCCAACTACACTGTGCTGCCTGGTACAGTAGTCTGGGAGCTGGCCTTGCTTGTGAAGACTGAGGTGAAAAAGGCATTGAGTACTTCAGGCTTTTCTACATCCTCTGTCACTGGGTTGCACCCCCACCCTCCATTCAGTAAAGGACCCACACTTTCCTTGATCTTCCTTTTGTTGCTAACATGTAGAAACCCTTCTTGTTCCCCTTTATGTCCCTGACTAGCAGCAATTCTAATTGTGCTTTGGCCTTCCTGACTTCATCCCTGCATGCCCCAGCAATACATGTATACTCCACCCTAGTTGTTTGTCTGAGTCTCTACTTCTTATAAGCTTCCTTTTTGTGATTTAGCGTACTGAAGAGTCCCCTGCTAAGTCAATCTGGTCTCCTTACATACTTGCTAGTCTTCCTGCATATTGGGGTGGTTTGTTCCTGCACTCTCAGTAAGGTTTCTTTAAAGTACAGCCAGCTCTCCTGGACTTTACTACCCCCACTAAGACTGGCTACCCAGGGGGTCCTGCCTATGAGTTCCCCGAGTGAGTCGAAGTCTGCTTTTCTGAAATCCAGGGTCCTTACTCCGTATTGCCCTCCTATCCTGCAATGGAGTCACAATCCTTCCAGTTGCATGTTGTCTGCAAACTTGCTCAAGAAGCTTTCTATGCCAGCATCCAAATTATTAATAAACACGATGACTAGCACTGGGCCCAGGACAGACCCCTGTCGGACTCCATTTGAAACTTCCTGCCATTTTGATATGGCTCCATTTCCAATTACCCTTTGCTTGTAGCTGTTGAGCCAGTTGTCTTTCCATCTTATAGTAGTTTTGTCCTGCCCACATTTCGCCAATTTATGAGAAGGTCATGCGGGACCATGTCAAAAGCCTTGCTGAAGTCCACATACACTATATCCACAGTATGCCCTTCATCCACCCAAGTCATTACTCTGTCAAAGAAGGAACTCTACTTTCTTGGCATGATTTGTTCTTTGTAAATTCATGCTGGCTGCTTGTGATCACCCTTTCCTCTTCCTGATACTGTGAAAGCTGGTAACACCTTTGTTGCGATTCTCAGGGATTTTATAGAGATTATTTTCCTCAGCTTTAGATTAAGACACGTTGGCAGGAAAAGTGGCAGGAACTTTCCCTATCAATACCTAGGCTAGCTAAGTGGATAAATGAGAGAGTTCAGTCTCTAAGCCTGGTAAGCCAACAACTTCTATCAGCATTCACTTTGCTTTTAAAATAAATGTTAAAAAACAAAAAAGAAAAAAGAATTAATGATCACAGTGTATTTCTAATATACACCATAAATACTTCCTTAAATCTAAATTAAATCTCTATTAAATTTATTTTCTATTCTGAGCGGAGACTGGACTTGCTTGGATCTACATTCATCCAAATTTCATGCTTTTCCTTTGAACTGGGCTTATCTGAAAGCCCATTTTCTGGTTCTTTTCACATTTCCATGCAGCTGATGTTAAGAAATTGAAACAAGTAGCACCCTACAGGTTGGGAAAGAAAAAGAGGCTATAGTAATGTACGTGTTCATGTTCTCTGGCTTCCTCTATTGGTTACTTAAGGAACGGCAGCAGTCATGACCAGAGAATGAAAGTCAGCGGTTTGCTTTTCTCAGGGATATATCTTGACTTTGGAAAACTGTCTCTTTCCAAGGAATTGATAGGATCGAAGCTCAGTTCAATATACTAAAATAAGTTCTGTCAAGCAAATGCACCTAAAATGCACTTGGTTTTATCAGGGTGTGCACCTAGAAAAGCGTGCATTTCCAATTTCATTCCTGAGAATGTATTTCTGTGGTACAGTATATGTAGCTTGCATCTATGACTGCAGACGGTGTGGGAATGATATTTTATGCACCCCATGTCAGCTTGTGTTCAGAGATGAAGAAGTATAGCATGGACATATACTGCCATGTCTTTCTGAGAGGGAACATGTGAATTTTTTTTTCTTTTCCTTTGTTCTGTTACAATCAAAGGAAGGTCTTTCTGACAGAAAAACGCATGGCAACATTTTATTAGGGTGATAATTTATGTTTTTCTGGAGACTATCATTGCTTGTTGTTATTAGAAGGGGTCTGAAACGTTCCATATATTCATGAAAAAAGTTAGAAAGAAATTAAAAACCAACATACAAAACATGGAAGATATTAGCTGCTACAATGAAGGGTTGTTTTTTTGTAAATGAAGTTATTCGTGTTTGTTCTAGTGCCTAGAAATATTAGTCATAGCCATAGTCCCAGTGAATCAGGGCTTGTAGAAAAAATAGAGCGGGAGCTCTTACCCCAAAAGGCTTGAAACATTTTTTAGGTAAAAAGGAATCATTTTATCCCACGCACTTTCAAACACTTTTTCCATGAAGACAACAAAAAACTTTTTTTTTATATAGTTGAATTTTTTATGTTGACATTTTTCATCTCAGACCAGAAAAATGTCTAGCAAAACAAACATTTTTGAGAGAACTGTCAAAAGCATTTTTTGTCCTAAATAACTTTTCCTGGGAAAATTTTCAGTCAGCACTGGTTATCATTTAATGCTTAGATTTCTGTAGCACCCAAAGCCTGAGTCCATTCATCACGTCATGAGGTCAGAGGAAGATACTTGTGTTTGTACGGTAGCTAGCAAAATGCAGTCTGGACTCAGGCTCCTGTGCACTATGTTGATGATTTTTCTTCTTCTCCTTTTTCCCATTTCTGTCCATCCATTCTCTCTCCACTGTCATGCTTTCCCCCAACATAGTGATGAGGATGAGCTAAAGCACTGGATCCACACATCCCAGGGTAGAAGATGGTGTCCAAGGCACAAAGTCTAGCTCAAAAACTCTCTCTGTTAAAGAATAACGCTACAAGAAATAAGGTAGAGAAAGCACATCAGGTGCACATCTGGAAGAACCAGGGATTTTCCTAGAAGCCAGTTTTATTGCCTCAGGTAACCTACAGTTCGATAACTACCCAAATGGCTGAACAACGCTCTTTTACTTTTTGTAAAACAGTTCAGTGGAAAAACAGTGCCAAATCCTGTTGGTTTGATTATTCAATGCTGTAATGGGTCATCAGTGTTTCTGTGGAGTGAACTAAACAGGAGTGAACTACAAGTCTTCCTCTTCTGCTCGTGTGATTTCAATTAAGCTGAGTCAAGTTAGTCTTCACATTTAATAAAACCCAGCTATCATTTTTAAATCCCTCAGCTCCAGATGAAGTCTACCATTTTCAGTAGTACTGGATGTTGGCTTAATTTTGGTCCTTTGAAAGTCAATGGGAGTTAGGTCAACAATGAGCGCTTTTGAAAATCCCAACCTACACCACTTGTTCCTGAAGCACAGTAGCAATCCGATTCCAAAAAAAAACTTAGTCTAATTTGAAAGCAGGTATTTTGGAAGCAGCAAGAACAGGTTTGAAGCCTAATTTTCTTGTGTGGAAGGCAGTAATCCACAGCTGTCAGCCATTAGAGTTGGTTGGGAAAAAAGAATGAATGAAAAAAAGATGGAGGAGTTTTGTGGAGGGGGGAAAAATGAAACTTTTTTTTTCTTTAAACCTTTTTTGTGGCACCCCCTCCCCTAAAAAAACCCCCAAAAATGGAGCAGAAGAAACAGGCTCTCCCTGTTTACTTTTTTTCACTGAAAAATAGCAGGTTGTGAGGGAGAAGAGGAATAGGGAATCAGTTGCTTATTTCTCTACCTGTATAAAATCCATATGATTTTGCAAATGTTCATCAGAAAAAAAGATGAACAAATGTTTTGTTTGTTTTATAGAGAGATTTTTAAAAAATATCGCTCTAAGGTACTTGCACTAAGGTTTTTTCATCCTTGAGGTACAAACTAATAACAGTTACTCTCTGCAGTGAATAGATCAGTGCAGTGCTAGCTGTGTTTCATTTTCTTCATGAGACAATGAGAGACTCAAATGCTTGAGAGGCGAATGATTGAACACATTAGGGGAAATTAGCAGTGACCTGAAGAACGATGTTCTGTCCTTATGAGTGTGTGCCTCTTCCTCCGGGATAATTGGAAGGGAGGACCAAAGATTCATGGAGTTTAAGGTTATAAAGGACATCTAGATCATCTAGCCTGACCACCTGTCTATCATGGCTATTAAATTCCATGCTGTCACTCCCTAATTGACTCCCAAAAGCTAGTATTTGCCTAAACCATATCTCCCAGCGGTAAAGTAGGAAACATTCCAGGAGCTGAAAACAATCATCCAGCAGAAGGGAAGAAGATGCACCCTGTACATGTCAGAAATCATATGGCCACTTTACACTTGCAGTTCTTTGTCTCTCTGAGATTCAAAGGGGTCAGCTACCAGGGAAGTATCCAGGGAAAAACTCCTATAGGAGGGCATTGCATGGTGATCAAACCATTTAGAAGCTGCTTGGAGCCCAGAGTCTGAATGTCTGCCTTTCTGGGGGGCACTGCAAACTTGCCTCGCACTGCAGATTCATGGAACTGGATGCAGTTCAATAAGGATAAATGCACAGTGCTGCATCTGGGGTGAAGTAACCAGTAACATGTATATAGGTTTGGAGGAGATGTCCTGGCCAGCACAGTGGCTGAAAGGGAACTTGGGTTTATGGATGATCATAGGATGAACATGAGTTGTCAGCGTGACACTGTAGTCAACAGAGCTAATAACATACTGAGATGCATTAGCCCGGGGTGAGCAAAATGCGGCCTCTGGGCCAGATGTGGCCCACCAGGCCATTCTATCCAGCCCATGGGGCCCCTAAAAAATTTAAAAAATTAATAGTTATCTGCCGCAGGCTGCCTGTCATGCAGCTCTCAATGGCTTGTGAAAACTCAGTTGAGCAGCCCTCCGCTCGAAATAATCGCCTGCCCCTGCATTAGCTGCTGTGTTGTGAACAAGGCTAAGGAAGTGATACTTCCTCTCTACTCGGTGCTGGAGGACTGTGTCCAGTTCTGGGCACCGCACTTGAAAAAAGATGTGGAGAATCTCAAAAGGGTCCAGAGAAGGGCCACAGGAACAATTAAGGACCTGGAGGACAAACCTTATGAGGAAAAACTAAGGGATCTGGGACTGTTCAGCCTGAGGAAGACAAGACTAAGTGGGGACTTGGTGGCAATCCAGAAGCACATAAGGGGTGAATATCAGGAGCTGGGAGAAAAAGTGTGCACTAGGGTGCCCCAAGGGAAGACAAGGAGCACTGGCCATAAACTGTTAGAGGATGGTTTCAGGATGGATGTAAGGAAGAACTTCTTTACAGTAAGGGTAACCAAAATCTGGAATAGACTTCCCAAAGAGGTGGTGCAGTGCCCAACCTTGGAAGTCTTCAGGAGGAGACTGGGCAGACACCTTGCTGGGATCATTTGATCTCAGCAGTATTCCTGCCTAGAGCAGGGGGTTGGACTCAATTATTTTTGAGGTCTCTTCCAACCCTGAATTTCTATGATTTGATGAAAATTTGCTGCTGGGTTTTTGTGGTAGCAAAAAAAAGCTCTGAGAAAAAAGTGGCACAGAGCACATGAAAACAGCATGTGCTGGAACAAATGGAGGCGCAGTCCTCCAGTGAGATGCTCAGGCTGCTGGCCGGAGCATCTCTATTGCTCCATTTGTGCTCCTGCTGCTCCAGCAAGCCAGGAGCTTGGAGGAGCTGGGCAAGAGCAGTTTGCCCAAAGCAGGATAATGTGTCCTGCAATAAAGCGCATATGCTGAGGCACAAAGTAGTGGCACAAATGTGTGTCACTGCAAGCAAATGATCCTGCATGCCTGGCACAGCCCCCATATCCTTCATAGTAGGTAAGTTCTCCATTTCCTAGGAAATAGGAGTATGGAGTGCCTTGCCCAAGAATCACAGGGTGGTTGAGTTTCAAAGAGAAGCCAGGAGTCTTCACTCCCATTCCCTTGATCTAACCAATAGATCACAGCACATTCCTTCTAAAATTATCAAAACCTATAGCTTCCTCCTACTCCACTGAAATGGGATTCACAGGACAGACCTCACCTTCAAACCTTCAGACTTATTGCATAAATAAATTAGACCTATGCCCTTGGTTCTTCCAAGGTTTTGTAAATAGCATCACTATCTGGAGCCTCTCCTTCACAGCATCAAGAAGCCAAGCCTTAAATGTTCATTTAATATCTTTTGCTCTTTTGTTTTTCTTTCATGAAATCCAAATAAATAAATGATCCAGGGATCCTGGAATTTGACTGCATTTATCCCAAATCAGCCTGCAGTGTTTTTCAGTATTATTTTATGATGGTGACTCAAAGCTGTATGTTTTGCCTCATTCCCCCCATGCATTAGGAAATGCAAGGACCCTGAGTGCCAATGGACTGAGAGAGAGGGCATGAAGAAATCCAATTCTGTTTAAATTATTTGCTTCTAGTAGGACTCAGGGCTGAGTCTATGTCCGGAAGATACAATTACAGATACAAGCCAGAGCAAAGAAGCAGATGGACAGCAGTTGTTTTGCTGTTTGCAGGTGCCAAATGAGCTTTCTTTTCTGAACTGTAGCAGCGGTTGCGTGTTCTTGAAAGCAGAAAGATTTTGAAGCCTGGCTGCCTTGCTTAGACTCTACACAGGGATTTAGAGATGTGATGGGGTTTCTGAATGGAGACAAGATGAGGAAGAGAAAAATATTCCCAGGCTAAGGCAATTGTTGTCCTCTTCCTTATGGCAATCACCAGGAGTATTTGCTGATGCATGGGACGTAGCATTAGGAGACAGAGAGACATCCCTACTAGGGCGCAGTAGTTAGCTTCAGGTGATATATTTGCCATTTTCTCAGCTCTGTATTGTGTATCATTGTGTGTTTTGCAGCCCTATCTGTGAATAAAAATTCACCACCTCACAGCAGGATTGTGATAATCAGTGCATTAAATGTTTTCTTGATGCTCTGATATTGGAGTGGAGCCAGGTAAGCAGAAAGATCACAGTGTCTCCCAAGTTGGTGACAGCCGAATATTTTTCTCTGCTAAAGGCTGTTTAGCTGCCGGTATGGAAGAGTTGTTGGATCTCACTCTAGGTCCTGGTAGACATATTTGAAAGCTACCATTTTCTGATGCAAGAATGTCTTGGCAGAGAGGCCAAAGAATGGATTGACCAAACGTGGCAAGCTCTCCTCTTAACTCTAGTATGTTCTTCATTGCTTAATAATCAGTGCTATTGAGAACTTCACATCCATCTAAAAATGAAATATTGCAGCACTGCTAGGAAGTAAAGAAATATCAAAATCTATTGTGAAAACCGAGAAGTTGAAGCACAGAGGGCTCAGGACTTGCCAAAGGTCACACAGGAAGTCTGTGGGTAATAAGGAGCAGAATCCAGGCCCTCAGTTTCTCAGTCTTTTTCTCTAGGCCTTAGCTATGTTGGGGGAAAAAAAATGATTGTAGGTATGTCAGCAAAAGGTGTAATTATTTCCCAAGTAAATACTGCATCGGTGTACATGTGCAGGTGTGTGCTTGTTGGGTGAGAGGGAGTGGGCAGAGCTCCCCAGGCATAGGATGTTGGTCTACCAGCAAACTTTTCTAAATATAGGGAAGTCTTAATCTCAAGACAACTTCTTCTCACTCACAGAAAATGGTCAGAGACAGTATGTTGCTAGAGTAACACTGAAGGAGGTTCCAGACCCTCAATAGTTTAATCTAATGAGACTTCATGTCATACCATTGATTCAGTTGCAGGACTGGAGCCTTTGGAGTCCTCTCCACACCTCTACTAGTTTCTCAAAAGTAAATGTACTTGAGTTACCATGCTCCAAAACTGCTGCAAACGAGAGGAGGCAGACAGCACATTTAAACCAGTGGAACTTACATTGTTTTTGTGCGCAGCTGTGAATTGTGCTGGGACCCGGAGTGGACAGGTGCGCTGGAATTGCATCACGACTGAGTGCAGTAAATGCCCATTAGTGTCTCCACTACCAGATGTGTGAGGGGGAGAAGATAATAAATGGCTTAAGCAAACGGATACCCTGGGTGGAATATCTGGTGGCAGAGCTGTGGTGCTACCCCATACCTCTACAAGAAGTGGACACTGGAATGACCTTCAGAGAAGGGTAGTTGTGAAAGAGGCAGGGGTAACTCTGATGCATACGTAGTTGTGAACCAAGCAATGGCAACACCACCAGGATGCAGTGGGGACAGTAGATGGCAATGCATTCTCTCCTGAAACACCACATATATCCTCTGATTGTGCTGTGATAAGGCAAATATAGGTTGCCACTATAATAAGCCTGCCTAGCTCACAGCCATGAGTCTCCAAGTCCTCAACGGGGGAGCAGAGAGAAGATGCTGTTAGAATCTCAGTGGCTGCGAAGGGAGACAACGGCTTCAGTAGAGTGAGATCTCCAATTGTCTTGGCCTCCATGCTGTCAAGAACCGTGTGAAAGCTGATGTTCAACAGCCTGAGAACAACGAGGCGTTTCCCTGTAGAAATCGTCAAGCGGCGGGGAGATGAGCTTACATCACAGCTCCATGCCCTCATCTTAAGCATCTGGGATGATGAGGAAATCCCTGACGCCTTCAGGGACACCATGACTGTGACACTATTCAAGACAGGAGGCAGGTCTGGCTGTGGAAATTACAAAGTGATCACCTTGCTCTCTGCCACAGGAAAGATCACTGCAAGAGCCCTCCTAAACCGTTTCCTTCCACTTGCTGAATTGCTCCTCCTGGACTATCATTGTGGATTTAGGTCATCAAGTAGCACAAATGACATGATATTCACTGCTCCCCAGCTGCAGGAAAAATGCCAGAAATAACATAGCCTATGCTATATGGCCTTCTTTGACATCACTAAAGCCCTTTACTCCAAACCAAAATCAAAGCTACCCTGACCTCAAACATCGAGCTCCAGTACACTAAAGCTGCTGCAGTGTGTGCTTACTCAGAAGCAGACCTTCAGGCAGTCATCAATGTCTTTAGCAAGGCATATAGGAAAATGGGACTGATGCTTAACATTCAGAAGACTAAGGCCCTTCATCAACAAGCTCTTAGGGTGCCTATACATGAGCAGGGAGGCTGCTCTGATATGATTAAATTTCTAATCAAGTCTGCTGAAGTGTGGCAACTACTGTGCTTCAAGATGGTGGCAGGGGCACTTTATCTAAAGCTTGTTCAACAAGTTTTAGATAAAGTGCCCCCACCACCATTTTGAAGCACGGAGACACTGATACATGAGATGCTCCAGGCACTTTAATTAGAGTGGCCCACAAAGCCACTCTAACTGAAGTGCCTCCCCCCTCCCCACTCCCAGAGCACGTGTATAAATGCCCTTAGTGAGGAGTCCCCAGCTTCAGTAAGTCAGATTCACCACAAGACTCGGGAGAACATTGAGTATTTCCCAGACCCCGGAAGCCATCTCTCACAGAAGGCCAAAGAAATCCAACATTGCCTCAAAAGTCCAAATGCAGCCTTCAGATGCCTGAGGAAATGGGTGTTTGAAGAACTTGACATCAAAGTTGAAACCAAGCTCATGATTTATCAAGCAGTAATGATCCCTACTTTACTGTATGGAGCTGAGATATGGAAAACATATAGGAAGCACCTCAAATTGCTAGAAAAGTGCCATCAGTGTTGCATATGGAAAACTCTTTGAATCCAGTGGGAAGACAAATGCACCAACATTAGTGTCTTCTTGCAAGCAAATACCATGAGCATTGGGGCAATGATCATCTGATATCAAGTTTGCTGGGGCAGCTAAGTCAACTGGATGTCCGACTCCAGACTCCCAAAGCAAGTTTTATTCTCCCAGCTCAGTCAAGGCATACACTCAAGAAGAGGGGAGAGAAAGTGCTTCCTCAAGGCGAGCTTGAAAAAATGCAATGTTGACATCAACTCATGGGAGGCTATTGCCCAGGACCACCTGAAATGGAGAAAGAGTCTGCTGCAAGGATCTCAGTACTTTGAAACCTCATGATGACAGCAAAAGATGGAAAAGCAGGAGTGGCAGAAAAAGCATGGCGCGGGCTGAATCAGGAATCCAGAGCTACCTGGCCCTCATGGAAACACATGCCAGAATTGCAACAGAACCTGTTGATCCCAGATCGGCCTTGTCAGTCATCTTTGGACCCACAGATAAGACAATCAGGGAAGACAAATATCCTTGACTGTGAAGGATTTCCAAGGATGATGATGACCCTGGACTATGCTGCAGAATGACAGTGCCTACACCTACATAATATACCATTTTTCTCATATACAGCATGCCCCAAAATATAATATGCATCTTGCTTCTGAAAGGCAGAGTGGAAGGAAAAATATTTTTCCTTGTAGCAGGTAACTGAGTAGCAATAGCGAAGGGAGCCGAGCCTGCTCGTAGTTCTGTTCCCTGTGGGTGAAGTGCAGATTTTATTTTCATTTTTGCCAGTACAGGTACAAATGGCTCTTACTACATTTCTTGCAGATAATATGCAGTACAATTCCCATCAGCTGTTCTGGGAGGGGGGCAAAGGGGGCAGGAAGGATGTGTTGTATGTGAGAATATAGGGTTCATCTGTGCAGTTTCACCCCTGATTTTTCCGGAGGTAATTCTGTCAGAATTACATCATGTATCAGTTTCTCATTTCCACCAAGGTAAAGGCCTAATACACTGGTGTAAATGCATCATGTGTCCTGCCCCTGTGGCACTGAATCACTTTTGAGCAGGGATTATTTTGACTGGGAATTCCAAATGCCCTGGCCGTTATTTCTACAAAGGCCTAAGACTGGGATCCCAAACTAGGTTTATTTATTTCTGGGGGAAATTTTGGCTGAAATCCTAGCCCCGTGCAAGTCAAGTGGCATTTTGCTATCATCTCAAAAGGGTCAGGATTTTAATTGTTTGTGTTTTAATTGAATAATGCTCATCTATGACAGGCAGAGTTCTCCATCATTTAACACACATGCTTTATTCAGGTTGTAGATTTATAGAGATGCTGATCATTATCAGTTGCACAAATGTTTGCAGTGATAGCTAATGATTCGAAAAACTATTTATGCCCTAGAATTAGAAATACCAAAAAGCCTCTCTCTTTAATCAATCTGGCCCAAGGACCTCCAAATAAATAAGGGAATGGGCATTAATTGCCATTTTTGTTGGTAGTTTTAGCAGATAAGCTGAGAGCTAAAAAGGCCAGAGACTAACTTCTCTTTTTGCCCCTGGAGCTGATTCCTGCCTAGTGAGGTCCAGGTACTTTGGCAAGATATTTTCACATGCCATTTTGTGCTGTTCTTTTCTCTTTGGGTCTCTAAGGACATAAATATCTGCTTTAGAAATCTCCACTCCCCTTTCTGTATGACCTTGCTTCTATGCCACCAACTCAGGACTTTCACAGATAAATTCCAATCTGCTGAATTTAAATTTCTCACTTCGTACCTCTCCTAACCACAGTAATTCATAGGTGGTTTGTGTATGAAATGGCCTGATTGCTTTCTCAAATTCAGCCACCTCTGAAACAGCTGCCTCATTCAACAGCACAGATCTTTTTGGAATAAACCGTCTTCGTACAAATGTTCCTCAATGTCCATAGGGTTGGAGCATTTTCATCATAAAATGCTCTGGTTTCTGCTTTGTTATTGGTTTTAGTTTTATGATTTGTATGAGTCATAGGCTACAACCCCATTACCGTAGGTGCTGTCCAAATACAGAACAAAGGGAAGTTCCCAACTGTGAATAAGAAACCGGCTCTTGTAGGCCTCTGGCCAGCTACCAGGGAGTGTTTTGATCCTATTCTCTGAGCCAGCAAATTACACGGTAGTCACAGGAAGTGAACAGAGCCTCATACCAATGAAGGAAAACAAAAACTCTATGTGAATTGTTAAACCTGGACAGTTTTCTAGAATCTGAGCCTGGTCCAGAAGCCAGGACAACAATGTAAAAACTTCCCTGTGCTTTGGCGGGTTATTAGATTGAATTACATATCAGTGCCATTGTTACTTATATCTCCTACCTACCTCCTCCTCCTCCTCTCAAAGTGGGATGCAATGTTAGACCTGTGCTGATACTTGTTTTTGCTAATGCACCTCGGAAGTTACAAGACATCACTAAAACTTTGCAGGCACTTGCTCTTCATTAAGAAGGAATAACAAATCCCTTGATGGATGGTGACATTTCTAGTCTTCTGTGCAGTGGGAGATCAGCTTCTGTCTTCCTGGCACTGCCAAGCAGGGTTATTGCTCTTACAATTTTATTGCAAGTCTCACAATATTTAATGTGTTTCATAAAGCCCCAGCTCTTGGAGGCGTATGATTAGAAGTAAGCCTCAGCTTTCATTAAAGGAATAAGTTTCTAAATCCTAACAGTTGAAGAGAAAGACTTGAAACTATGATGTGAGGGTTTCTTAAAGGCTCAGAAACTGGAAGGTGAATGTAAGCAACCGATAGTTATTTTCATTTTTAATATCAAGATTTTTCAGGGGCCTGCCTCCTGATTTTTTTAATATTGTGATGATGCATACCACCTCCCCACACACTGGCATCGATACTTACAGCATTGATAGCACTTGCTGACACAGCACATTAGGGAGGCATGCAAGTTCACTTATCTTCAGAGCTTCTTTTGCAGCCGTTGGGCATGTCTACATGAGACATTTATCATGGAGCTCACTAATTAGCGCCACAGTAAATGTCTTAGTATCTACATGTGTGCCTCTGTTAGGGTGCAGGAAACTAATAAACTCTGCAGCAAGGTAGAAAGGTAAATACAAGTACTGTCCTGCTGCAGAGTTTTTTTGTGCTCAGCAGTGCATGTGTAGACCCTTACCCAGCTGGCTGGGGCACAAAGGTGCTTTGGAGAGATGGCTGTCTTTCAGCTAGCCCCACACTGAAGCACTGTCATGACCCAGTCAGTCTCTCTGCAGCACACTGAGCCTGGCTGGAGCATTGGCAGCCTGATCCTCCAGGCCCCCTGCCAGCCGAGACTGCTGCGCCCTGACTCAATGAGCTGTGGTACAAGTGCACATGTAAACAGAGTACCTGGGAGCAATAAACTCCAAAGCAAGAAGCTTCAGAGTTTGTTGCTGAGCATTAATGGCATGGGTAGATGCACCCCTCTTGGGAAGGAGATGGAAACAGGGACCTGATAGCCAGCAGGATCTGGTAAATGCAGAATAAATCAGAGTCTGGAAAACACTGCTCTATTCAGTAATTCACCCCCACTTCCCTGCATTCTAATGCATGGTCTCAGTGTGTCAGTAGCAGGCTAAATGTGAACATAGCATCTGCCTACTGAAGCCCTGAGCTATAGCACTTCCTGGCCTCCAACAACTACAAAAATAAACCAATGCAAACAGATGTAACAGGAGATACCTAGGAATCTGCAGTTTGGTTCATCCTCCTGAATATTCAAGTGTCCCAAAAGCATTTTGTGACATGCCGAGAGATTTCTGAGCTTGGTTGTGAATGGCATGCTGGAAAAGGAATTTCTTCCATCTTCTGTCTGCTAGGTTGTTTTTCCCCTTCCTAAACAGAGTGAAGGAGCACCGCCTACTTGCTGCTATTTTTTTTTTTTTAAAGAAAAGCATTTATTGAAAAACTGGAAGGACTCCAGAGAAGGGCTCCATGCATGACAGAAGCTTTTGAAATTCTGACCCATGAGAGGAGAGGTTAAGGGAAATGAACAGGGACAGCCTGCAGCAGAAGATGGCTAAGGGGAGAGCAGAGAAATGCCTATAAATAAACACAAGGAAGCAACAAGAAGCGGCGGGTGGCTTGTTTCATTCTCCTAAGTCAATGAGAACTGAATGGGAGAGAACAGCCTTACAGGGAAATTAGTGTGCTGTAAAATAGCAGCAGCTTCGGATTTTTGCAAAGCATTGAATAAACGGCTACAAGGCAAACTCCCCCAAACCTCGGCTTGGATCATTGTGGAGGGCATCCCAAACCACCTGGATATTTTTTTGGTTCAGGGCCAATTCAGAACCTTGTCTCGGTTTTCCAAAGAAGGTTGCATTTAAGGCACAAGCTAGGAGATGTCTGAGTTGCAATCAGAAGTATGATTGCAGAGTTCACACATGTGGGCTACCAAGAGCAGTGTGTGTATGCACTTCAGCAAGGCTTTGTGGTACCCCAGAGCCTGTGGTACCCCATCTGGCTTCCAGCTCTTGCAAAAATCACATTCTTCTTGTGCCTCAGTTACCCTTTTGTTCAATGTGGTCAGTTATCTGCCTCTTTCTCCCATCTCTGGGTCATCTGGCCTGTGAGCTTGTGGAGAAAGGAGGGATTTCTTATTACGTGTTTGTCCACGGTCCAGCTTGTAGATGCTATGATAATTCACATACAAATAAAGGGGCAGGTGAAATCCCATGAGATTATTTGTGATCACCCCCGGTTCCCCAGAGCTTGGGTAGCACTTTATCCCCTTGTACACTTCTTGAGTGCAAGATGGGACCCTGGGTAAGATGCAGGCCCCAATCGTGTCCAGCTAAGGTCTCTTTAATGAGCCACTGCCTAACCCAAAAGCCAAGTAGCCTGCTGCTAGTCAGACATTCGTCAAATGAAATGAGGAGAGATTAAGGTAAGCACTTTTTAGTTGCAGTTTGTTAAACTCTGGGAGTTGACTGGTGCCACTGTGCTTTCCACTCCTGCGGTGGTATCTGAATTGCTTAATGGGTTTCACAATGAAGAGAATGCTGTTACAAGACAGACCATGAGCACAACCTCTGTTTTGCTGAGCGTGGAGCTTTGAAAGGATAATTCAAAGAAACGCTGTAGGAACATTTTGCCTTGTAGGTGACAGGATGACCCACGTGCCATGTATTTGACGGCATGTCTCATAATAACAACTTGCCAAGTCTTCTGAGATTCTTATGTGGTAGGAGCTAAGACCTGCTCCAAAATCCCCTAGAGGCAATTGAAAGTTTCCAGGTGATTGAGATAAACTTTGGCAAAGGCCCTTTTGATCATGCATGGTTTGAAATGACAGTCAAGCCACAGACCTTCATTGTCACTGATGTTGCACTTTGCCCCATGTAGGCCAGGTGCCCTTTTGAAGCCAGCTTTGTCCTTTTGCTGGGGCCCTGCATTTCCTTGAAATAAGTTGGTGCAATAATTGGGAACATTCTTCAGTTGCTATTATGCAGTCTTCTTACCTGTGCATCTTGAAAGTCCTTATGTTTCCATACTGGTTCAGTGCTGGAGCCTTCCTCATCCCTATGAGCTGCAGGCCATTGTGAAATCAATAAAACCTAAACAGATTCAGGGTATCCTTCATCAATCTCTAGTAGGCCTGAGATGAGGAAGAGCTACAAAATTATAGGGTGTTCCAGTATATCAGAGGCTGTATAGTCACGAGGCATAAGGAAAAGGGGACATGAGGTGTGACACAGTGTTTTCATATAGGTCACAGGCAAAAGCATCACATTGCACAAGAAGTAACTTTGTGAAATCCCTACCAGAAAGGCAGGAGAATGGTAAAATGGGATAGTTCAGCATCTTGGAATAAATGATGGTGCTTCTGTCCTCAAAACCCCCCCTGATCCGGCCCAGGCTGGTAGGGACTGAACACAGTTATTCTCAGGCACAGGACAGACAATCACATACCCCACAATAATTCACATTGGATTTATATACCACCCTACATCACATCAGGACCAAGAATGGACAGAAAAGCAGCTATTTTGAGGAGTTGTCTACTGCATGCAGGCTACTACTGTGCCCTGCCACTAGTTGGCAGGGGGAAGGTAGCTGCTTATTTGCCTTTTACAAACAGCTACCACAGAATGGAAACAAAAAGGAAATCTTGAAACCAATGTAACTGAGGGCCTTGTTATACCTTATGCTGTGAGCCACACAAAGGGTGATCGGCATTAGTGCTGCTTTGGAGTTTGAAGCAGTCACACTCTTAGGGTGCCTACAGGCGCTTAGGTCTGGGACAGAACTTTCATAAACTTTTTTGGACCTGAATCAGTTAAGTCTGATACTACATTCAACTAGATTTATCTGAAACCAGTTTCAGCCATTTTGAAACTGGTTTATGTGCATTACATTTAAGTTCTGTTCCAGGTTTAAACAAGCTTCTGATCACCTAAACTGTTTTATGTATAACGTCTGTCCCTAGCCTTATAGGCCCCACTCTAACTCATGGCAGAGTCCCTCCCTGCCTCCCCCCCAGCCCAACAGATGTTTGCTTGTTGGGTCCGGGGTGCTCAAACCTAGTACCTGCACCAGCCCTGGGGTACTGGGGGGAACCTGGCCAGGAACGCGAGGTGAGGTGGGGCTCTCTTCCCCCACCCCCCCACCCAGGTCTCTTGACAGCAGCAGCACGCAGGTGCCAGCTGGGCTTTGCCAGGGCTGGACAAGGGTGGTGGGGTGGAATGGAGCCCCCTCACCTCGCAGACCTGGCTTGGCTCCCCACAGTACCCAGCTGGGGTAGCTGGAGGGGGCGGGGGGGCAAGAGGGCTCCACTCTAAGCCCCCCCCCCGACAACTCTGGCAAAGGCCAGCTGGCAGCTACATGCTGCCCTCTCCCCATCCCTCCACCACCGACAGCCCTGCAAAGGCACAAGGGAACCCGCAAGGGAACCTGAACACAAGTTCCCTAAGGCTCTCTGCTCTATAGTGCCTTCAGCTGGTAGCTGATTTACTGAGGGTTATTTTTTTGTGGGATCTTCCATTTTAAAAGTGCTCTGCAGCTGTGAATGTGTGTTACATCACAGCTGTAGAGCACTTGTGGGGGCCAGATCACGTGAAAAATGTAACGTATGTAAGCACCCTTGGTCAGGAAGCCTTCTCTGACTGTCCCCCACAGCTGTGTCATGTCACTGGAGGCTGCTGAGCAGAGGCAAGACTAGAAGCTGTAGCCGTGAGCCACTAGAAGGCTGGTGAGCCAGGGCATCGCTGCTTTCCTGGCAGGGGTGCGGGAGATTTTGGGATACTGGAGAACTTCAGTTTGGGCAGCACAGCTGTGGGGAATGGCCGCACCTTAAAGGAACAGGATCTGGGTAGTGCAGATCAGAGATAATCTTGCCCTGGAGTGGCATAACTTTGAGCTGTAGAACAAAATCATCAAAACACTTTAAGGAGTTAGCCTGCAAACAATCCAGGGATTAAGAGCTCTGGGAGCCACCCAAAATGACCATATTACAAGGCCCTTCCACTGCTAAATTATTACCTCCAGTCTTCCACCAGTTTGGGTAATTAACTTGGTTTTGGCATATGAATAATAGGTACACTCCTCTTTTATACCAGTATGATGCCTGTCCTGATCCAGCCCATGCTGCATCTACTCTAGTCAAACAGTAGTTGCTAGTCTCCAGGACTGTCAAGCAGACACCTATCAACTACTCCATTTAAGTTTTGAGCTCGCTGGTTCTTCCTTCCCATGAGAGGGCCATCCTCCAGTAGCACGAGTAGTCTCTACACATCCCTTGGAGTTCAAACAGGCCAACACCAATCTGCATCAGGAAATGTTCTCCTAAGGAGAGATAAAAGTGTTTGCCATGGGAAAATATGTTGGAGCAAGGAGTTGTTGACCAAGACAAAATCCTTCCCCATTTTCTGCCTCAGCTTTACCACCACTCCTAAGCCAGGAAAACAAAAGCAGTACCTGATACTCTGATGCTGCTAACTCCTCTTGTGCTGTTATTTCATCACGTAGGTTGAAAAAAAGGTGTATATACTGAGATCCTGCATTCTCCTTTTGGGGAAGCTGCTGCATTTTGTGGGATTCTTTTTTCACACGCTGCTTATAAATTCTTGTACTTCCCCTCGTCAGAGGAGCATTTTCTTTTTTTTTATTACATGCCAGGATTTTTCTGTACTGGAAGCTGACGGCGTCTCATGTTTTGTTGCATTAACTGGACTGTAGGGACATGAGTAGATATACTTAATGTTCAGGGTAGGTGTCCAGAAAAAAATCAAAAAGCTTCAATAAATGGAAACTCAAACAGCCCCACTTGTCTTTTCCAACTGTAAAGGAATTAGGTTCAGGAAAGGTGAAGCAACATATTTTGTTCCTTTTTAAAAACAAGTGTCTGCTATCTAAGCAAAGCAACTGCAAGAATCTCTAATCACTCCCAGCTTTGGAGAAAAAGCCTCTGGCCCTGCTGTGAGTGCCGCAAATAATGAACGTGTTTCTATAGCATGGGTTATTGCTAGCAGGGAGAAGGAGAATGGAGGGCGGTTGCATCCTTCTCCGGTGTAACCGCTGCTCTGTGAGCTATGCCAGTGTGTACAGCTAGAGATGATTGGATTCCGAATTTAAACTGTTCATCCATGAAGTCTGATATCCTGCTTCTCAGGCTAAACCCCCACTCTGCTTAGTCTGGTCAGACTCCCCTATCCACATGGGAATCTAGCTATAGGGAGATGTGGTAATGGTCACTACTTAATACTTAAGTGGAAAACAGATGCCCTCCAATAAAATAGGACTCACTCCTCCGTGGAGATTCAGCCCAAAACCTGCGCGCAACTTAAATTCCTCTAGTCCCAGGCTTGTACCCAATTACAGGGCCATCCCGCCCTTCAGTAATATGTAGATCACACCTGCATGTGTTATTTCCTTTGGAGCATTATCTGCACTTTCTGCTTCTTTACTAACTTCTATACTTTTTTTTTGATGCTGAGTGGAAATTTCAAAGGAGCCTGAGGAATTAGGGCTGCAGATAGAGACAGGAATTCAGTGCCCATTCCTCCCCATGCGTTGTGTAGGAGTGAAATTTGAGGCTCGAAGTCTAGTGCTCTTTCTTGTGGGCCTGAGCATAACACAGATGCTGTGGGGTGCACTTCACATGGGGTGCATTATGCTAGTCATTAGCCATGAGTTATCACCACTAACACTATCCATGTTGTAGTTTGTACCTACTGCAGGGTGCCATCGCCAGAGGGGAAAAGACTCGCACACACTTGGGTAGGTCTGGCATGCCCTCTGATAGAAAACAGCAAAGTCCATGCAGTTTAAGAGGGACACTAGCCTGGACTCTGCAAGTATGTGCAACTGGAACAGGGTAGGCAATGGTGTATGCTACCCACTGGGCCAACGGTGTGTGCATGTGCATGCAAGCATACATGCAATAAGAGGGACAGATGAGGAGCAGGGCTGAGGATGTGCGAGGCTTGGACATGATCTCAAAGCCAAAGAGCATGAGGCTTAACAAGGTACTTCTTATTCTGAGCCATTCCAACTACTCAGCAGGAATAACATGGCAGCCTCACAGTAGCATCTTATTAATTCAGAACCATAGGCCACTGGGCTTCTCATCACACTGAGCACTCTGCCTTGCAGTGATTTACCTAATGCTCTGTATCTTCTCTGTGCAGCAATAGATGTTATTGTAAACTGTAGCACAGATAGACAGATAGATAGATAATGTATTATTGGCACCTAGATTGACAGGCCCACTAAAAATGCCTAGACAGGCCATTCTGTACTCCTACAGACATTACTTACTTCTACATTTACAAAGCAAGATGAAAATAGTTGTGTAATGTATTAGGGCACATGAATAATGCACTCACAAAATGCTTCAGTGCAATAGAGCATGTTTCATTCCATCAATATGATAAATGCAGGTACAGTTGTTTTAATTGTAGCGATCATGTTATAGTGAAACACATCTATGCTTAGCCTAGGGGAACATTAATGTTGTCCTGATCATGATGAACCAGCTCACTGAAGCTCTGCTACTTACACTGGTCTCTTTGCCTTAATTCTAGGGCTCTGGAATTTCTCGAGTTTCTTCCCCCTTCTAATAAGGGGCAGGAAGCAGTGACTGAATTAATGAGAAAAATGTAAAATCAGTGAATCAGATTTCCAGTTCAGGCAGAGCAGCACAGTGTATTTGAAGTCAATGGGCCAGAGCCACAGCTGGTGGAAATCAGTGAAGCTCCATCAGCGTCAGTGGGCCAGTTCCACAGCTGATGCAAGGCAGCGAATGCTGAGCTATACTTGCTGGGGATATGGCCCTATGATTTAGGACTGCAGCAGTTACCGTTCCTTCATAGCCAACCACTTGAATGGCATTTATGTTATTTTTTTTTTACCTCTTTTCTTCCCAGCTGGGCAGAGGCAGGGGAAATGTTTAGGGGAGTGATTGTATCAGCTCCATCGTTGTCTTCTGAAGTCTTAGCTCATAGATGTGCTCCAATCCCCTTCTGTTTCCAAATTTCCTGCTGGCATCTGACCTGTGCGGACTGCTTCCAGTAGCTCCTTTCACTGGTTCTCAGTTTTACTTCCCAGAGGTTAACTTTGATTTGGCCTTGAAGTGACAGCAGTAGGCATTTTTGGTTGTCTACGATGCAAAAGAAAACAAAAAAAATCTATATTAATATAAATTATAATCCTTCATCCTGAAGCACTTTATTACACTCTCCTTATAGCAGCCAAGTACAATGTTGCAGACTGCAAAGCAGATGTGGAGGAAGGTGTGCAGGACATGGGAAAGAAACAGAAGTTTTGCTGTCGAAATAGGGGTCAGTGCCAAAGCCTCTTCAATGTTCAGCCTGTCACACCTCAGCATTAAGGTTTCCTGAACAGGTTCTGGTAGAACATGGACTGAAGGAACTAGCACTTCAGCAGGTATAAGTTAGTGAAGCTTCATCACCCCTAAAAGCCTAGGTGTTTATAGGTCTTTACATGACAAGTTCCCACTGCGAATATAAACCCAGTGCTTCTATCATAAAAGCATCATGTAAATAAGATGTTTGCATAATATATAGGTTGGGATCTTCAGTACCACAGCTTAGACTTCAGCTTTCTTTATGATTAGGTGCCTGGCCTCAGAAGCATAATTGAAAGGTACAGGGGTAAATGGATAGGTGCATAGGCTTCAGCAGTGTTTCTAAACCTGCGGGTCATGACCCGCAAGTGGGTCACAAGAATATATGAAAGGATTGCAAACACATGTTTAAAGTGGATTCTCCTTTAAAGGAAAAAAACCTGGGAATCTGTGGCTTTTCCCTTGCAGAATGGCAGTGTGCCAGCCTGCGAGGGGCTGTGTGGGGCCTCCCTGCTCCACACACCCACCCCATGCCCCACACATGGGAGGGCTGGGCCCTCGGGGGAGCAGCAGGTCTGGAGTGAGGGGCATTGTGTTGGGACTGGCCACTGATGCTTACAAATGGGTCCTGGCACAAAAAAAGGTAGAGGACCACTAAGGAGCCTGGATGCTCAGTGGGGATCTCTGGAGCTAGAGCACAGAGCTTAGGCTGCATGTCAGATGTCTCCATTCAATCAGGAGCCACAGTCTTCTTGTGAAAGTAGGTGCCAAATGGAGTAGCTGCTTCCTTTTCTGTACTCACCTAGTTAGAACATTAATGCAGGAGGTGGGAGACCCTGGGTTGAGGATGGGAGGATTCAGCCTGGGAGGATTCAGTTTGCAGGTCTTAGCTCCCAAAGAGTGCTCAAGCTGCTAGTCTGGGTGTGGGGATGGGAGATAGACCTCCACCCGCCCTGTCAAAGCTGGGACCCCAGGCATGGTGAATACAAGAGGCATCGGGCCAAAGGAAGAATTAGCAAGGAGTCTAATGGTTACAGGGCTTGGCCTGGGGTGTGGGCCCTGTTCTCAGTGTTATTTCCATTTTTTTATCCAAGGATTCTCTATAGTAAAATGCATAAACAGTTATAGATTTCATAGACATTAGGGCTGGAAGGGACCTCGGAAGATCATCGAGTCCAGCCCCCTGCTCGAAGGGCAGGAAGTCAGCTGGGGTCATAGGAGCAGGGAGCAGAACTCAGGACTCCTCTCTCAAGTGCCCTAACAGGAGGCTTAGCTCCCCAAAGGCATGAAGGTATCTCCACTGGTGCCAGTGGGAGATTAGCGACTAAGTATCTCAGAGGATCTTGGCCTGAGTAATCCACACAACATTTCACAGGTCATTGGACTGGTTTGCAACGGGTTCTTTTCTGTTAGGTCAAACGATCACGGGCAATTATGAAGTTGCTTTAAGTATTTGTCTTAACCAGATGACACATACACGAAAATATTCCTGAAAAAGATATCTGCGCAGAATTTACAGTAATGGACTGTTAAACATTTAATGTTCTGTTAACAAATGGTTATTTCTCCATTAAGGTCTTTCATGACCTATACATACTTTATGAACAATGCTGTTGTCCTTGAGAGAAGATCGCATCCTGTATGAGGTGAACCTAGGAAGGAGGCACATGTGCGGGAGGCTGTACTTCAGCCTCAGAGCTCTACTGATGTCTCAGAGTCACAAAACACAGCTCCAGTGATTTATGAATGGGCCTGGAGCTCCCTTGTCTCTGCGTGACAGTCTGGGGCTGGTGGGGTAGCCATGTGCCATGGTTAATAGCATGGAGATGAGAGAAAATTATCTTTTATCTCCATGCATTGCAGGTTTCTGGGGAATTCCCTTTCTTGTAGTTTAGGCTGTTGGCCCCAGGCTAGGAAGAAAGAGAATGCAGAACTAGAGCTGATATCCTCCTGGGTGATAGCACTTCACAATCCTAGTATCAGTGTGGACATATGTATCACGGATCTATATTATCCAGCCAGCACACATCAATCCACAACCTGTAATTAACTCAATGCTTCCCAAATTTTTCCCCACTTATAGCCACATTTCCTCAGCATGGCCCCTCACGCCCAACCCACAGCCTCCCCACCACCCCGACCCCACACACTGGTGTTGCGACCCCATTTGGGGTCATGACACCCAGTTTGGGAACCACCAAATTAACTGTTAACTAGATGAGCACCCAGTTTTGTAGAACCACAACCTCTGCTTGCTTACCCTGTTGTACATCAGAGGCATGAAATGCAACAGTTTCCTTTACAGAGTGCATGAACAGCAGGCTGCAGTTGGCAGGACGTTCATAGCACGCTTGAAATGCGGTGTGCTGGCTTGCAACATGTACAAAATGCAAATTAGCCTGCAGCAGTTGCAATCACAGAGCCCTGGAGAGACGCACAACATATGCTAGTATCCAGACATGCACACAGTTATATCTCCCACATCCAGAAAAACCTCCATGCTCATTCTCCATCTCTTCCCACTTAAACTAAAATAATCTTTCCACTCAGCTCCAAGGCCAGGCAAGACTGCTGGTGTCTGTAACCTCCTCTCTCTCTCAACAGTGACACTTCTTTCTTCTGTCCTCTTTCAGACCTCTGTTTCTCCTCTCTTTTTTACGGAGTCACTCTTCTGCTGTCTTTTAGTCCATAGAACAGGCTTTTTTCTTTCTCCAGCTCCACTGACCCCTGGCACCTTAAAAGAGCCATTTGAACTCCATGTCTGTCTTATTTCCAACATCCAAGGGCCCCCCTGCCCCATTCCACAACACACCCCATTTCTATTGCTGTTAAAACAGCAGCAGAGGGCAATGCATAATTAATATGCAATTATACTGCATCAATGCCTTATTTGCACCTCTTATTTTCAGTGCCTTGTAATCCTTTCTGCTCCAATTGTATACATGAGCTAACCTTCCCCCACCTCGGTGGAAGCACGTTGCATCATCCAAGATTACGTCTTTGTGATCATTCCTGGCCCATGCATTATCTGAAGCATAAACCACCACACTGGGTTATAATGTAAGTAAAAGCACTGCCAGGTTTCAGGCTTAATGCATCGAACCTGCTGAGAGCAATGCTGCCCTGGAGAACAGGCAAGCGGTGGGTTACTCTGTTCTAAAGGCAGACATACATGTAGCAGCAGCAATTACGGTTCACAATACAGATTATTTTGGCCTTGCAAGTTTCAATGGTCTAATGGGGGGCCAGTAGCAGGCAGGAGTAAAATATCTCCATAATAAACTGAAACATTTTGCTGTTTGAACCAGTGCCAGCTTTTATAACAATTTCCATCTTAAGCTGGCGCAATACATATTTAATGAAATCTTCTATAAAACCTTTAACAGCCCTCAATTCATTTCAAGTGGTAAATGAGTCAGCAGTCTGAAATGATGAGAGGGATCTGGGCTCCATCTCTGTTACTTAAGAAGCGGAAGTGATGCTTTTTAAATGTTTTTTCATCTAAATATTATTTTTTGAGTGTGATGCTGTAGCAGCACAGAGGTAAAAGCACTCACCAGGTCAGGCTGCTGTCATATGACTTGATTGCAAGCAGGTGCATTCTTCTTTCAGCTAGTTAGGCCAAACACTCTTGTTCAGGCAGCTGCACAGCCCCACCGATTATCCATTGACCTGGGGATCCTGAGACCTTTGTTCTGTTCCCAGCTCAGGAGCTCTCAAGCTGAATGACCTGGGGCCAGTCACATCATTTCCTTCTTCCTGCTTTGCCAATGGGAGGAATGATACTGAACTCCTTTATTTAGGTACTTTTGAGATCTACTGATGAGAAGCGCTCTACAGAGATTGTAGTAGTAGTTGCTTGACCAATCTCATTTCCTTCTATGACCAGGTGACCTATCACCAGGTGACCTATCACCCGGACAAGGGAGAAGAGATTGATGTCATATATCTTGACTTCAAAAAAGCCTTCGTTCTGGTATCCCATGATCACCTCTTGGCCAAACTGGCCGATTGTGGCCTTGGGTCCACCACGATCCGCTGGCTGGGAGATTGGCTCCGTGGTCAGACCCGGAGGGTGGTAATTGATGGAAGTCAGTTGTTGTGGTGCCCTGTGACCAGTGGGGTCCCCCAAGGCTCTGTCCTTGGACCCATATTGTTCAACATCTTCATTAATGATGTGGACATTGGAGTCAGAAGTGGACTGGCCAAGTTTGCTGATGACACCAAATTTTGGGGCAAAGCATCCACACCTGAAGACATGAGGGTGATCCAGGCTGACCTGGACAGGCTCAGCAAATGGGCGGACGAGAGCCTGATGGTGTTTAACACTGAAAAATGCAAGGTTCTCCACCCTGGGAGGAAAAACCTGCAGCATCCTTATAGGCTCGGCAGTGCTACGCTGGCTAGCACTACAGAAGAAAGAGACTTGGGGGTCATCATTGACCACAAGATGAACTTGAGCCTGCAATGTGATGCTGCGGCTAGTAAAGCGACCAGAACTCTGGCTTGCATCCATAGATGCTTTTCAAGCAAATCCCAGGATGTCCTTCTCCCCCTGTACTTGGCCTTGGTGAGGCCGCAGCTGGAGTACTGCATCCAGTTTTGGGTTCCACAATTCAAAAAGGATGTGGAGAAGCTTGAGAGAGTCCAGAGAAGAGCCACGCGCATGATCAGAGGTCAGGAAAACAGCTCTTATGACGACAGGCTGAGAGCCATGGGGTTCTTTAGCCTGGAAAACCACAGGCTCAGGGGAGAGCTGATGGCCACCTATACATTTATCAGGGGTGACGACCAGGATCTGGGGGAGCATTTGTTTACTAGAGCACCCCAAGGGATGACCAGGTCGAACAGTCATAAACTCCTGCAAGACCATTTCAGGCTGGACATAAGGAAGAATTTCTTTACTGTCCGAGCCCCCGAGGTCTGGAACAGCCTGCCATCGGAGGTGGTTCAAGCACCTACTTTGAACGCCTTCAAGAGAGAATTGGATGCTTATCTTGCTGGGATCCTATGACCCCAGCTGACTTCCTGCCCTTCAAGCGGGGAGCCGGACTCAGTGATCTTCCGAGGTCCCTTCCAGCCCTAATGTCTATAAAATCTATGAATAGTAGTAAAGAATCTAGCACCATGATGGCAGCTCTGGATGCTTCCCCGAGGAGCCATTGTCATATGCATGGAAAGTCATGAATAGCAACAATATTTAATCATCTCCTGCACAGAGCTGTATGCAAAAATAAGAGTTATGGTAAGTTCAGAAGACAGGATAACTGTATACAGCTGGCATCACCTCTCCCATCACCTGTCCCATTTCATCTTTTTTCTAAGTCCTCTATAAGTGGAGTGGAAGAGGGGTTAAGGAGTCTGGCTACAACACCAGAGCATGTTACTTATTCAAAATGCTGACCCCACTTATCACAGCTCCAAATAGTTGCCTGGATATTCAGGCTGGGGAATCAAAGGTAGCCAGATATCACTCCCTTGCCTCCATTATCCCTTCTTGCTGGGATCCTGACCAACCTCATAGGCACCCTCCTGCATTTGGGATCTGGGGACCTTGTTCTACCTAAGGTATCCCCTAGGTTCCTTTCTGGTGCCTTTATGCTGCCACAGGCTACAGTGGTCATCATGTATCAGATGCTTTTCCCTTGGGCAGGTGGATATCTGACAACAAAATTGCTTTGGGATACATGGGCAGAAAAAACAGCCAGACACCAGCTGTGTTGTGGCTCCTGCATGGTACCTGCTTGTTTTAATAATGAAATGGCATTTCTGTTAAAGGCAAGGGGACTTCCATGTTGCCCTCTTACGAAGCTTACTTATAAAAGCCACACAAGCTTTGAAAAGCATTTCAATTCTCCTGATCACTGTAATTACTGGACAGGTGCCAGCACTGCTCTATAGCGCTCCAATGCCAGTGGGTTAGGCTGAAGGGGTGCGTGCAAAGGCTTTTAAAATAAAGTGAATCATTGTTCTCTTGCTAAAGACCTTTATTCCACATTATATTCATTTCCCTTTATTCTAACAAGTCACTGCAATGCAAAACAGCCACCTGCTGGGGGTGGGGATGTGTCATTTCATGGGTCATGGTGTTTAATTCATCACAAATCCAAGATGCAGGCACTTCACATGGGGATGTATGACTGGGAATGGTGCAAGCCCAGTATTGTATTGCTAGACGCTGGTGTAATTTTCCAGCCTGCTTTTGAGCTTTGCTCGAGAGGATTCATGACAGTGGAGTTAATACATTAGCCTAGGACTCATAACAAAATTCCTGGCTTTGCCACAGACTTCTCTTGTAACCTTGGGTAACTCCCCTGTCATGTAGACATTCATGTCATTTGCATTCATGCCAAGTGGGTCTGTGTTATGGTTTCTGAATCAAAACTGGGACAAAGTCCAATTTTGTATGTTTGTGAACCCCTACCCAAGTGCAGGTGGACTGTTTCAGCTGAGTTGGAATTCATGGAGTTGGATCGCCATGCAAACAAAGCCTTTAAAGTTGCTCTTAGAGCGCCTGCCAGTGGCAGCTTCCAGGTTCTGCATGACTTAAGTGGTTGCACACAAGAGCAAACACAATGTATTGCATTTCATAAGGTCACTCTTCATGCCAGAGAATTTGAGATCATATTTGGAGCTCAAATGCTACTGACAAATTCTTCCCAAGGCCATGCTCCAAACACGACACTTAAAGCAATCTCAAGAAGACCAACTGATACAGTTGTGTTTGGGTATGTACCACTTTGCTAAAAGCCTTGGATCAATGGAGCTCAGCCTTGAAAAGAGCCATTTGGCCTGAATCTGTGTCAGAGCCAAACAAAAATCCCCATACAACCTCCTGAGATAGCACTGTGGTGTTTGTATCACATTGCACACAAATCTTTGCAATGTGCAGGCATTTGTAATCAAACAACAATTTAAAAAATGTGCATCAACAAACCCCTGGGCCAACAAAGCCCAGGTCCTGGTTCTCACTTTGGCTTCCAGCAATTAAAGTTTGAATAAAACAGAGTCAGTGTGGTACAAAGGAGGTCACAGTACAGACTGGTGGGGGCACCTTTTTGGAAGGCATCCCGCAACCTAAGCCCCATACCCTCCCTGAGTACAGCTCTGAGCCCCTACCCCTGCCCAGTCCGCTACTGTGCTTCCTGCTCTACAGTCCTACTGTACTGAGTACCCTCTCCCAAATCTGATGTATGCCATATACAGAGTCTGCCAGTGCTGCACAGGTTGACGATCCCTGACCCAGACCTTTTTTGGCAATTTGCATTCATCTGATTTAAAGGAAGTTTGTATTAACTTGGCCCACGTTGTCACATGTTCTGCACTGTATGGTTTCTAAAAGGAAACAGATGCATAATACTAAGCTACTGCTAACAGAACAGAAGCTGTTCCTGAAAGGGTTGGGACCTAATTAAATAAGAATACAGTGTACCAGTTTTGCTGTGTAAATGTCCTCCTACAAGGTCTCCAACCCAGAGGAGTGTGAAGAAGATTCAAAAAATAAATTCTTAACTAGCACAGACCGCTGGACTCATTACTATCCTTTACAATGAGCACTGCCTCATAAAAAGACCTGGCACAGTTACTTGAATGAGGGACCCCATGTGTTCCTTTTTTGGGGCTGCCTTCCAATTTCATGAGTATATGTATGAGTTAAGAAATTCAGAGGCCAAAGGCCCAGTTCACCTCTTGTCACCTCCAAATGACTCTTAATTTTACATTTCTGGTCCTGTGGCAGTCTGTTGGGGTGATGACTGCTGTAAGTGTTTTAACTGAAGAGTTGGGTGACATGGTCAACATCAAAAGACTCAAGGACCCAGTCAAGTGAGACCTCTTCCACCAGCACCTCAACAAAACACTGGTGAATTCCAACAACAGTGCGAAGACATCATCAGCATTTGGGGTACCTTCAAGTCCACCATCATCAGCACCTGTGAAGAGACACTTGGATGCTGTACCAGGAAACATCAAGATTGGTTTGATGAGAATGACTCATAGATCCAAGATATGATCAACTGTGAGCGCAAGGCCTTTTGTGCTTGGCAAAATTGTACCAACTAAAAGGAAAAGAAATTGAATTATCAACAAGCCAAGGCAGAGGTCCAAAGGAGGACCTGTAATATGAAGAACAGATGGTGGGAAGACAAGATAAAAGAGTTTCAACATCACACTGACATCCATGATATGGAAGGTTTCTTCAGTGCCTCCAAGGCCATCTATGGTCCAAGCACTAAGGAACCAACCCCCTTGAGACTTAGGGATATGGGAGATGTGATCAAGGAAAGGGGAGCCATCAATGCCTGCTAGAGGGAGCATTTTTAAGACCTTTTCAGCTGAAACTCTGTTGTTGATGAGAGTGTTTTCAATTCCATTCCACAACACCCAGGGATGATCTTGCAATCCCTCCAACTCTTGATGAGGTAAGGAAAGTCATCAAGCAGATGAAGAATGACAAGGTATCTGAAGCAGATGGAATCCCCACAGAAATCTTCAAGCAGGAGGGAGACTCACTCACATCACAGCTCCATGCTGTCATCTTAAGGATCTGGAATGATGAGGTAAGCCCAGATGACTTCAGGTACAACATGATCATTACAGCCTTCAAGATAGGAGACAGGTCCAACTATGGCAATTACAGAACAATCATGTTGGTGTCCACCACAGGAAAGATCATTGCAAGAACCCTCCTGAACCATCTCCTTCCATTTGCTGAAGATCCCCTCCCAGAATCTCAGTGTGGGTTGAGATACACAGCCAATATGATCTTCATCGCTTGCCAACTACAGGAAAATAATGCCGGGAACAGCATACACTTCTCTATATGGCCTTTTTTGACCACAGAAAAGCCTTCAGCGTTGTCAACCATGAAGCACTGTGGAAGATCCTTCTGAGGTACAGATACCCACTGAAATTTGTCACCATTCTTTGTGGCTACATGACAGTGTGTGAGCGGTGGTTCTCAGTAATGGATGTATCACAGATTCCTTTGAGGTTAAAACGGGAGTTAAACAAGACTATGTCATCACCCCAACACTCTTCCCGATATTCCTTACCGCGATGCTACATCTGACCACCAACAAGCTTTCAGTTGGAGTGAAGATGAACTACCAAATGGTTGGTAAGCTGTTTAATCTCAGATGACTCCAACCCAAAACAAAGACCACTCCAACCTCAATCATTGAGCTTCAGCGTGCTCTGTGCAGAATCACTCTCCTGAATCGATTCAGCTGAATCTGTTTTGGAGATTCGGCTGCTGCCGAATCAGCTGAATCTCTGAATCACACAGGCCACATCCCCCACCCACTCTCAATGGCTGCCCTGCCCAGCCCCAGCTCCTGGCTCTGGGGAAAAAGCCCGCACTCACCAGCTCCTGCCTAGCTAGGGATGATCCCCGCTGCCCCCCACTGCCCTATGCCATGTGGGGGGATGTGTCACAAGCCCCCTGACCACTGTCCCAGGCCCCCCAGGGCTGCTCTGCCCACCCCAGCTCCGATCCTTTAAGAAAAAAAACAAACCCTGGGCTCACCAGCCCCTACCCGGTGGGTGGGGGGATCCCTGCTGCCCCCCTCTGCCCCATGCTGTGTGGGGGGCTCTTCCATGAGTCCCCTGAAGCCCTGATGTTGCTGCAGCAGCCGGTGAGCCTATGGGTTTTTTTGTTGTTCTTTTTCAAAGGGATGAAGCTGGGGCAAGCAGGGCAGCCATGGGGTGCTGGGGGAGTGGGCAGGGGTTGGGGGCATTGAGGGGGGCTGGGGGAGCAGGCAGGAGATGGAGCCTGGCAGGGTCCCCCCATGGTCCCCCCCGCACCTCCTACTTACCAGCATGGAGTCCAGCTCCAGCTCCCTGATGCAGCCAACGGGGACTGCCCAAATCATCAAAGCTCTCTGAATCTTTTCTGAATTGATTCAGAGAGCTTCAAATCAATTCAGACCTTTCAATTGGCCCCCTGATTCGATTTGGATTTGGAGATTAAGCCACCAAATGGAGCCAAATCTCCTTCAAATCGAATCAGCACCTGAAGCTTCTCACAGCCCAGTATGAAACCCCACAGCCAGCGCAGGGGATGGGGAAGCAGGAGAGGCAGGAGTGGCAGAAGCAGCATGTTGCAGACTGAACCAAGAATTCAGAGCCACCCACCCTGCACAGAAACGCCTGCCTAAACTGCAGCAGAATGTGTTGATCCTGGATTAGCCTTGTTAGCCATCTTCAGACCCACAGATAAGACAATCATAGAAGACCATCATCCTTGACTGCGGGGGACTGCCAGCGATATTGGGTGTCACGGGCTAAGGCTATTACAGATAGTGGAAAAAAGCATCTTCTCAAACATCTAGCATCTGGTGGAAAGGATTACCCTCAAGATGAATTTCACCCTGCAGAGGGGAGTATATACTGCTTACCCAATTTAGAGAGCTCAGGTAGGATTTAAATGGTGTCCTCTTGCTGACTGTCAGTACAGGAGTGAGTTTCAGCCTCCAAGGAAATTCATATAAGTTAGTCCTCTGGAAGTTTGCATCTATTGCTAACCCACTTGGTTTAATTGTGATCAGGTTTGAAAGAACAGGTGCGATTCCCAGCTAGCTCTCAGTGAAGCTGTCCTGGGGAGTAACACACAGCTCCTAACAGGAAGCAAGCAGAATTGCCATGTCTCGCATCTCTCCGCTAGACGACTTCTGTGACGCCAGGAACCTAACAGTACAGCCAGGCCAACCCTCACGCAGGGTCAAACCTGATCAAGGACAAACATAATAATACAAAGGCATGGCACTTGAGAGACAGCCATCAGCTGTCCCTGCCAACTTACACGAATGCTTCAGTGTTCACCTCGTGGCAAATAGTCAAAGTGGCTGTGTCTTATCAAAACAGAAGGCAGGAGAGAGTGGAAACCTGCCACATTCAGCACCGATGACAGAGCAACGCCTGGTGCTGCACTAATGTACAACAGATTGCAATGTAACAAGAAGAACAAGGTGAGGACAGTTATGGGGAAAGCTCTGGATCCTGTGAACTCTTTCTCTCCGCATTCACATTTTCTAACTAAATCCTTTGCAACCAGTTGGCAAAAGGATGCACAGCTCATCAGACCCAAAACACATAAGCACAGCATACAACCCTCATAAATTCTTAATCTCACTCCAAACAAATCAGTTTATAAGGGTGCGTACTGGAGGCAGTGGACGCCCTTCCCATCCCATGTATCTTTTATGGCATTTCAGAGAACACAGCCGTGATGGCCACCATATTGAACAGGGACCTGTCACTTCCTCTCAGCCCACACGAGAGCCAGAGAAGAGTTTGTTAAACAAATCCATCGCAAGCTGTTATCTTCTACACGCATCTCCCAGATTAAATGGCACTTAATGGAATAATGAGCCACTGGGAACAACATACAAGGAAACGTCATTAAATCTTGTTAAAAATGAATAAAATTCCAAATCAATTCCCATTAGCGAAGGTACTGATATTTCACATATCTTTAGGAGTTTTACTATGAATTCATGCATAATCTGATATAATGATGCCTATTTTCCCCTGACTCCTTTCTTCCTAATAAAAATGAGCAGGACCTAGGGTTCACAACTTATTTCTCTCTCTCTTTTTTAAGCATTGTATAAAATATTTAAACACTGTCTTTTGCTTCTTGTGGTCATGCCCTTATTGTGTCAAGTCAAATTAGTTAAGCATACAAATGAGAGTAAACAAAGGTGACAGATAAATGAAACACATGGTTACCAAAGTGTCAGAGGCCCCCTGCACACACTCCATCTATCGGCTACTTGATGGTGCATGTGAGAAGCTGAAAGGGGGGAGATCAAAGCTTCAAACTTGGTTCCTTTTTATAGGACCAGATGTGTTTGTTTTCCTCCATCTCATCTTTCTCTCTTGACTTCTCTTTTTGTCTTGCACTCTTTCAAGCCTTATGTAAGTGCTAAGTGCGTATTAACAAGAGCCAAGCGACTAATAGAAACATGAACACTTATAATTAGTAATCGCTAGACTGTCTTACTGGTGAAAAGTCCCAACCAAGTGCGGGCCTCTTGCTCAGTGCTGCATGGATGTAGAGGAAGGTCTAGTTTCTGTTTTTAGCCTCACTAAGATGCAAAAGGTGATTGAACCAGACAAATGGAGAAGCATTTGTCCCTTAATACAAATCAGAATATGTTTGTTACCTATATTAAGTGTGATTTCATATTTCTTGTTTGTATTATGGTCCTTCCAAGGGCTTAGGCACTGTACAAATACAAAACCAAAAAATGGTCCCTGCCCTGCAGAGCTTCCAATGTCAACAGCTAGCTAGCCAGGGTAACAGATATTGGTCAGCATGACAGCAAGTGGTCGCAGCATTAGACACCAATAGCCTAAACATTGTCAGGCTTTTAATAAGATTAACGAGCACATTGCGCATAAACTAGCCATGTGCATAAGGCATAGAGATAATAAGCTGCTCATTAAGACTAGTCTCCATTCACCTTCAGTCTAGGCATAGTCAGATAACAGTATCACAGCAGAGGTGAATCATTAAGGAGGAATATGAAGGAGAATAATTTATTCTAATTCAAAAGCAATGTTTGGTTTGCCTCGTTGAATATGTATCCAAACCTCCTTAGCATGGGTACTCCGAGAAAGGACATTTTTGGCTGAGATATTTCAGTTGCATTTCAAAATGTACAGTGGATTGCAAAATTCACTGTTTGCTAGGCCTGTGTGAGTTGGCAGCGATCCGATCTGGCTTTGGATCCGGCCGCCTCAGATGGCCATGACCCGATCGGGAGCTCGGGACCAGGTTTCTGCTTCGATCCCGCCGAAGCTTCGGAGCCGCCTTGGAGATCCGGCCATAGGGTATAATGGGGAATCAATGAAATATCTATAACTTGTTGTTTTTTGTCCAATTTGGATGAAACTTGCAGAAATTGTAGCCTCTGCTGAGAGCATGAAACCTGCCAAGTTTCAAGAACATCGGTGCAGGGATCTGGGGGGAACTGTACTCCACATTCTTGAAAGCCAAACTCATGTCACAGCTGTGTGTCACAGCACGGGGGGAGGGGGGAGGGGGGGTCAAAGCTGCAGGGCTGGTAGCTCTTACTGAGGCCACAAAGCCTGCCAAGTTTCAAGGAGATCGGTGCAGGGGTTTGGGGGGAACTGCCTCTCAAGCTGCGGACAAGCAACACTGGTGCCATGGGTGACGCTGCGTGTGCTAAGGTGCAGCGGGGTGACAGCCGCAGGGGTGGTGGCCCCTGCTGTGATGCTGCCAGCTGTGGAGGAGATCGGTGCAGGGGGCTCTGGGGCCTGCAACCCCGGCTGCTGACGGGCAAAACTCGTGGCAAGACTGTGTCTGTCTTGGGGCAGCTGATTGTCTGTCTTGAGTCTTTCATCTCCTTAGCCTGGTTTTGTAGGTGCTAATTGCTGCTCGTTAAGTCGTTGTGTTGTAGCTGGGTCCTGTGTATTGACCTGGTCCCTGAGTCCCTGGTCCCTAGTCCCTGAGTCAATCATGATGGGTCCCTGAGTCGATGGGTAACTGGGAAGACAGCGGCGTAGCAGCCAGGCCTGCCGCAGTGTCCCCCGCCCGCCCCAGGACAGACACAGTCAGTCCCGCAGCACCCATGGCACCAGTTTTGCTTGTCTGCAGCTTGCGGGGCAGCTCCCCCCAAACCCTGCACCGATCTCCTTGAAACTTCGCAGGCTTTGTGGCCTCAGTACGAGCTACCAGCCCTGCAGTTTTGACCCGCCTGCGTTGTAACACATAGACATGACAGGAGTTTTGCTTTCAAGAATTTGAGGTACAGTTGCCCCAAAACCCCTGCACTGATCTTCTTGAATCTTGGCAGGCTTCATCTCTGCAGAGTCTACCACCCCTGAAATTTTCATCCAAATCAGACAAAAACCAACAAAGTTATAGGTATTTTATTGTTTCTCCCTGATACCCTATGGCCGGATCTCGGAGGCGGCTCTGAAGCGCTTTGGGAAGCCGAACGAGGCGGCGCTTCAACCTGGACGTGCTGCCTCCCACCGCAAAGCGTCCGAAGCTTCTCCAGATCCGAAGCTCTGTCCAAACCCTCCACAGCCCTACTGATTGCACTGCATGGGTTGGGTACATAAGAAAAGCTCTGTTGTTCTCTGTCCCTGCGTCTGTGTTTTATAACCAGTGCAGCACAAATGACAAATTAAGGATCTAGCTGGGCAAACACTTAGCATAGCGTTTGTTACTGCAAGCAACTCAACTCGTATAATTGATACCACAGAAGGTCTAAAGGTACCTACACTAGAAAGTTTCTGAGCATTGAGCATTTTTTTATCCCGGAAGAACCTAATAACATCTTAACACTGCAGACAGGAAATGTTTTCTTGTAACAGTGCCATTAACTAAGCTTTAACTAAGCTTTTAATGGTACTTTAAATAAGCACCAGAACAGCTAGCCAAGAAATAAGACACATTCTTCATCACTTGGGAACTTTGATGACCACTGGGTATCTTTCTACAATAAGTTGACCTTCAACCAAAAGTTGTGGTGCCTCTATAGGATTTACTGGTTGAAATTCTGTGGTCTGTTTCTGCAGGAAGTCAGATTAAGTGGTTATGGTTTCATTTGGTTTTAAAATCTATGACTTGATGACTTCTTTGCTTAATATATTTATTGCAGAAACATCAGAAGACCACAGCCAGGTCAGCAGGACTTGCACAAATCTACACCGGAGATTCATGAATCATATTTTTCACCTGAAATCATCCTCAGACCTTGAAGAATTTTGCAAATAATTTCAAGTAAGAAAATCTGTTTCAGATTTCCTCTATGTGTTTGCTGCCAACTTGTAACAGAAAGCTTGGCAACATTGTTTGAAGGCAAGATTTGGAGTGGATTGTTTCAACAGCTGTATTATACAGTGTGGGGCTATTTATCTTTTTCTTCCTTGTCCTGGCATCGCTCAGTTAATCCTGATGGCTTCTGTTTCCCATGTGCAGAAATGATGGGACTTTTCCACTGAAGTTTTCACAATGTTCCCCTTTCTCTTGTCCCTATTCCCTGCCAGAGTTGGGATATAAAATTGATAGACAATTTTTTGAAGGGTGGAATTGTTCTAGCAGACAGACCCAGAACTGAAGTGGACCTCCTGGCTGTAACCATTGCTGTATCCAGCAGGACTAATAGCAATTCCAGGCACAGAACAGCATGTGCTCTGTAAATGAACTTCCTGGCTACAGTCTCATTTGTAATCCAGGACCTGTTTAAACTCCTGGGTTTCCACGTGAGTTCGGACTCCTGGATTCATACGCTCCCTTCCCCGGGATATGTTTCAGGTGCTGGCAGCAGATCTTCTGACTGCTGCCCCTGAAGGTCCATGTTTAGGAAGCAAGGACATGGCCTGCCTCTTCTCCATGTTGTTTCTTTAGACAAAAAACATAGGTACAAAGATTTGGCAGAACTTTGGTATGGATTTCCTGCCAATCTGATTCTGCTGACAGACTCCTGAGACCATTATTCTCCCCATAAAGAGAGCTGAGGCCACTGGAGAGTCTGCATTTTACTGCAGAGCTGGGTTTCATGCAGTCCGGCCACTGCCTCCTTGGGCCCAGCCTTTGAAATAGCCCTGTTGTTTGGCTCTGGTTAGCTGCAAACTGTGCTACAGGAAGGTGGCTGTGCAAGGGTGCATCTAGCTGAGGGAATGAGCTGAGCAGAATTTCATCATTGTAACTGGGTCCTGGGTTTGTTTCTCCTCCACTCATCCCCCAAAGGTAAAATGCCCACTGTGGCAGACAAGGACCCCTGCGAGCGAGCATTGTTTCTGCCAGGTTATGAGTTCACAGAGGCAGGATGCTGCAATCCAAGGATCAATGGTGGGTCTCCTGAAGTCCAGGCTCTCTGCCCCGATACATTAGGCCTCTTTGTCTGTCAGTAAAGGGATGGGCTTCTTAGGGAGGTAATTCTCTAGTACTCAGCTGAAACATGGTTTGTGCGTTTCTAATCTCCTGTAAGATGTTGAAGCAGGGGTTCAAATGCCAGGTCAGCATCATGCCTTGGAAGCAAAGAAAGACTAGTGCCACAAGTTTGCTGGGTAATGTGGGTAAGAGGCTGTGTCTCGGTATGCCTCCGGTTTCTTTCTGTAAAACGGGGATGACAATACTGCCCCCCTCACTGTTATAGAGGTGCCAGGCAGTTTTATTAATTGTGCTACCCAGCAGCACGCCTGGGTTTTCTCTCAGACCCAAACAGTCTACAAGTCCAACTTAACCCAACAGAAACAATACTCCCCAGTAAATGTGTTATACTCGCTCCCTGAAGTAGTGCAACGTGTGTCAGTAATACAGTCCGAGATGGCAGTCCATTACCCAGGGCCTGCCCGACTTTATTTCTGTCTCTTCACCTCTCTTTCATTTCTCTTCTTCAGCCCTCCTTTAGTACAATGGGAGATCTTGAAGTCCTGCAAAAAGTAGCCCAAGCTGCCCTAAAAAAAGAAAGAGTTCCCTCTGATTCTGATTAAATCAGACAAAGGATCACATCACCCATGAAATGATTTAAAAGCCATGCACCTACCAATGGCCCTTCCCATCTCACACAACTGTGACTATCTTTTTGTCCCTGGGATTTCTCCTGCTTTCTTCATTGCTGCGGGGAAGGCTGCTCCTCCCGATTTGGGTTGGTGTTATCACTTCTGTCTGTCTGACTCACTTCTGTCTGCCAGGTAAACAGAGAGAGAGCTGGCTTGCTGCATGGACCACGTTAGAGTCATGCACACAGATGCTTCAGAGGTGACTGGCTTAGCAGGAAAAACTCAAAGGCAATCAATATGACCTCACCTTTGGGCCTGGAGGTATTTTATCAAGATGTCAGCATCAGAGACAGAACCAATTTATTGTTTTTCAGCACATCAGGCTTGTATTTGTGTCATCGGTCATTGTCTTCCTGGTTCTAATAACCAATCTGGGGGTTCACGTTTTAGCTTCCCCCTTTTCTCACTGAGCTGAGGTTCCTATATGTGAGGATTTCATGGGGGTGGTATCCTCCCTGTGAGCCAACATGGAGCTGAGGAGTTGTCACAGGTGACTATGATAGTTGATTGGGTTTTGCTGCCATTATCTACTGGTGGTGACTCAATCGTGAGCAATCCTCCCTTTGACTCAGTCCTCTGCAGGGCTTAGGGAGGGCTGTACAATAAGTCCTAAAGGAATGCACAGTGTCACCATCCTTGACCTTGTGAGAGGGGTTGTGACTCCAGCACTAAACTTGTCATGGTTACTTCTGGTCAGCACCAGGTCAGCACAAGGGTTACCCATTGCTTTTGGCCAACCCTGGAAGTGCCTTTGCTCTCAAGAAATGAGCATGTTTTCTCCGTGCTCAGATCTGCAACCTGGCAGCACCCAGTGTTGTCCCTAATCTGCCAGGCCGGCCGCAGACACTACACACAAAAGAATACTAAGAGCTGATGTTCTGCTCTCCTGTGACTTTTTAGGGACCCCCACCCTGCTCAAATGACCTCAAATTTGGACCCGTGGTCTGAGTTTGGACCCCACATGGCACAGTCGGTTTCTAAGCAATCTGAGTACGATTGTGAGTTTTGAACCACTCAGAGGAATCTGCTGAAGAATCAGTCGAAGCCTTCACTCTGAGCCGTCCTCTCACTCCGCAGTAATGAAATACTTAAAAAGGATCCCAACCTATATCTGTCTAATACAGACTGGAACTTCTCAAAGGTCATCAGACATGGGCAGTTCTGACTGGGCCTTTATTTGGAAATAATATTGTCCCATTGTGCCGAAATGAGCACTGTGCCAGCACTGGGGCATGGTGAGTTGACTTTCATTTTTAAAGTCTTCCAGCTTCTGACCTCTCTGAAAATGCTATTTAATTTTCAGAGTGGAGGGGAAAGAGAGAAAGAGAGAAAATCAGGTCCCCTGGGTTCGTTCCCATTTCTGTCATCGATGGCAGAGGTTCTATGAAGGGGACATGAAGGGCCATTTTAAAAATTGAATTCTGCTCTTTTGCATAATACAAGGTATAAGAATTCAGCCCAAGGGGCCCTCCATTGTGCCCAGAGTGGGTTAAAAAACAGGATACTGGCATTTTTCAATGAAAAAGGGACAAATTCTTCACAAAAAGACTGTGATAAATATTTTCATGTTTTACATCCCCCCAAACCCCTGCTCTCTAAACTGTCTCTTTCTTCTGCCTGAGCTACAGCTGGGGTTTTAGAAAGGCAACCAGTCCTAATGGGAAGACATCAAGTGATGGAAAATCTACCACCCCCATTGGTAAAAGTTATTGAGTCAGCCATTTAATGTATTTGCACCCCTTGTTGTTCTTCTCTGCAATGGAAACAATTATAGCAGCTGTCTCTCTCAGAGGTGTTGTAAGGCTGAAGTTATTAGTGTCTGTGAGGCATCTGAAATCCTCTGATAAAAGACACTACATAATAGTATTTTGCTCTTCTAACACTGGAAATCCTTCCCATTTTATATAACACTGAGGGGGACATTATCTCTAAGGTATTCACTGTGTTTAAATAAAAAAGTAGTTATGAATACTGTATAAAATCTGTTAGAAGAGGACCTTTGGATGGGGCCAGGGGGGGTTGGGTGTCCAAATCCTCCATTGGCCTGAAATGCCTTCACATAATATATAATAAAACTTCAATCTCCCCCAGCCTTTTTTCATCAGAGAATCTCAAATGCTTTAATAATACACTGACACAATACTCAATCTGTGATTCACTTTGGGGAAGAGCAGTGTCTTCTGTTTCATGGTTTGTACAACACCTGGCACAATGGGGCTTTGAGGTGCTTCCACAACACAAATATTAATTAATAACAGGCCCCTCTGATCTGGGAAATGATCAATGCCCTCATTTTGCAAACGGAGAAACTGAGGCACAGAGCATGCATCTAGAGAAGTGATTCTCAACCAAGACACTAAGGCACCATGGGGTGTCTTGAGATCCTTTCAAGGGTACTGTGGGGTGCTCCAAAATGTTAGCAGTGTTTAGTGCACAAGACACACTTAATGATTCACAAGATAAATGCAGAGATTTCAGAAAGGAACCCCGAGTGTCAAAAACCTTCTGACCCATTCTTTGCAACAGAAGAATTGCTTTTTCTACAGTCAAAACAGAAGGGGCATTTTCCAAGGCGTGCCTCAAGTCTACTGAGGATTGCCTTAACTTTAAAAAGGTTGAGGATCCCCGCTCTATAATGCTTAAGGATATCCAGAGCCTCTGCAAAGTAGCCAGTAAGTTGAGCCCGTAAGTCACTTATGTATGCAAATCAGAATCAAAACCAAGCTGAGAAGCCAGATTTCCAGATGACCAGCCCTGTGCCTTCAACCAGAAATCCTTTCTTCCTTCCTTCACACCCATCTAAAAACAATTACCTGTTTGTAATTTGCAAGGTTTCATTTAAATAAACCTAGACACCACTGAAATGAGACTTCTCTGGGGATTATATATGCCAGCAATGGATATTAGCCCTAGACAAAGAACCATTAGGGAGAAAACAATTCTATGCAAACACACAGAAAAAAGCCACCAATATTTGGTTGCAGAATAAATCCACTGGGGCATGCGATCAGCTCAAAAGGTCCCCAGGGAAATCCTGGGATGATATGATTTGTCTGTCAAATCATAGTGAAGGGAAATAAATATCCTGAGAATGAAAACTATTATCCTTTCAGAAAGTGACACCAGGGCTGTGATTTACTCACCTTCTAGCACATGACTGCTGTGTCCCAGTGGTGGGGATGGGAGAGAGGTGGATTGCAAAAGCAAGATAATCCTGCAAAATACCTTTAAAACCCCCAGAACCTGACCTTTAAAAGCACTGTCACCACTTTGGCCCTATAGCTCCAAAATAACAGGATGCCAGCAATCTTTTCCCAATAATGTTAGTTGTTCCCTAGCAGGAAACATACATAACAGCGGATATAAAGGGAGATGATATATCTCTGTTTCTCCCAGGCCAGGTTCTCTACTGGGGTAAATCAGCTCTGCAGCGTTCAAGAGAGATATTCTGATTTATGCCAGCGAAGAATCTAACATGGTATAGCTACATTTAACATAGATGATAGAGGATGGCTGTCCAAGGAGGAGGCATGTAATGAATCAAGCAAAGGCTTGTGGCTGGGATTCCACATCTCCTGCAACATATTCGTCATGTGCTTGCTCAGCACATCAAATTGCCCCTCTGTGCCTCAGTTTCCTGGTCTGTAAAATGGAGATACACACGTTCACTGTGAAGAAAAGAAGTGTGATTCTGCTGTAAAGACTATCTCAGTGCCTGCACTCAAAGGAAATAAAGGAATGTCACGTGAGCTTCTTTAATGCTGGCATTTCCTAACTTTTAAGTGTGTCTTTGAAACCTTAATATTCATTTATTGCCCATGGAGTGTTGCTGGGGTTATAACTATTACTTACCATTAATTGTTTGTATTAATCTGGTACTCAGATGCCCTACCTGAGATCAAGGCCCCATGTTGCCATGCAGTGTAGAAACAGTAAGAGAAAAATAGCCTCTGCTCTGAAGAACTTCTGGGCGGTCAAGTTCAGAGCCTTTAAAGGGCTTGCTTTTCAGAGGGTGGATGCCGAGCAATCTGGGAGCTTTTGAGGTACCTGAAAGTAGGGACCCCCTCAATTAATGGATGGATACAAAATAACAGATTACTTTTGAAGAGTTTTGGCCTGTCTCAACAAGAGAAGATGAACATCCCCATTCACAGATGAAGAACTAAGAGTCAGAGAAGCTGCAGCCTACATGATACCCCTGGGAGTTAGGCAGAAAAATGAATGAAAGTATCTATCCCGGGGTCATGCACAGAGTCTGAAACAGAGGTGTGAAGGGAAAGGAAACCTCCTGATTCTAACTCTAGGGCATTAACTGAAAGATCTTCCTCCAGGCTACATCTTGGGCTGCTGAATGCATTCATTGGCGTTTGAGCAGTAGCCACAGAGAAGCAGAGGGCAGCCCCCTGTCAGGTGATGACGGGCTACTCTTCCCACCACTTCAAAGCGCTGCCTTTCTGTTCGTACACAACGATTTGGGTCTGCTGCTTTGCAGGTGGCATGCTTCCGTGTGTTGCCCTGACGACTTGCCTTGTACTCACTCTATGTTCAATTATGCATCATTTCCTGTTCTCATTACAGATCTTCAAACACCATGAAAATATGCTCATTTGGGGCTTATTTTGTCCTTTTTAAATTTTTATCTCAACTACAGGAGAAATAATGGCATTAAACCCAATGCAGAATAGCTTAGAGAAGAGATGGTTAACACCCATTAGGCTATTTCCCCCTGTACAGCACCACCAAGCTCTTCTTGGAAGTCTGCTTTGGCCGCCCAAGCTAGAATTGCTTCGGTGAAGATGCTTTTACCCATCCCTCAGGGAGCCTGCTCCACTCCTTTCAGTGTGATGATAACTGTATGTATAGCAGGAACTCAAAGGGCCAGGTTAGCTTGCAGGCTTTGCCCTGATCCCAGGCTGGTGGTTACCTGCTCTGCCTTAGGAAGAAATTGTGATGCACGGCTCCTTTCTTCCCAAAATAGAAACCAGGAGTCCTATTTACTAGCCCCTGATTTAACCACTAGACTGGACTCCCTCTAACGGATAACAAAATATCATGTCTTCATAAAACTAGAACTGAAAAGAGAGAATGATTATGACAATGATACTGGTGATAGACAGACAGAATATATGGTGATAGATAAATAGAAAGAAAGAAGAAATGCAGACAGAGAGACTGATTTCAAGGATCCATTTCTTCCGTCCTCCAGGTGGATAGATTATTCCCATTAACATTATTGGCAAGTTCTGCCTATTCATGTGTGAGAAACTAGACTCATTAGAGTCTAACTTCATGAATGCCACTGTGCTGTCTGTTGGGTGCTTCTGTCCTCTTTCTGGCATTGTTACACCTGGTGTGGAAATGCTTTCATTTAAAATCTCCCTCTTGCAGATGATCATTTGTTCCCATTACAAAGTCCCTCTTCGACATCTCTGAGGCTCCTTTCATTCCTTCCTCACCTTCCTGAGGTTAAAGCCTTTCATTGGAGTGCAAATAAGAAGAACCTCTTGAAAGGAAAAGACAAAATTGGGAGCTGCCTTTGTGGCAAAGTCTATCTCATTATAGAGGCATTTTTAACCCATTTTGAAAGCGAGGATGTACCTTTCATGTTGCAATGTGAAAACACAGGATTTTAAGGCCATCACTTGAATACCTGCATTTAGAGGCTGTTTATTAAACTTGTAGAGAAAGAATTTCATGAGAAAGTTTTATTTTTACTTTCTTTAATATATAAATTTCCTTTGAATTGATGTTTTGCTGTGGCTGTTTGTTGGCAATCTCTGTACCTTTTGATATCAGCTTAGTCTGTCAGTAAAGGCCATGCCCCAGGTCAGACTGTTTGCAACCTCACCCTGGCCTACCTTGGAAGCCCGTGTTTTACCTGCCCTTGTACAGCCATTTGAGTTCCAACCTCCTTTACATTAGCACATGGGAGATAGTACAGGTAAGATGAGTCGGACTGCATGAATATGGTCCCTTAATCTAAATGGCAGAGTTCATGCTAGTGTCTGACCACCCTTTCAGAGACTGGCTATCCTTTCAGATAATCCAGCAGTTCTCTATTCTTCTCCCTCTTCCCCACCCTACTGAAATCATGGGCTGCCTATACACATTCGTTCGCTTTCTAATGAGAAATGTGACAAGGGCATCTACTGTTGGCTGGTCACCATACCGGCCGGCCACTTCTTCTAGGGCAGTCTACTTGGTCTCGCCTGCCATGTCTTGTTGGAAATGAATCTGTTGGATAAGTGGGAGGCTAACCATTTAATACCCTGATGCCAGGGGGTTTACCCACAACTCCAACATCCCCTTATCATGTCCCATGCTTTGCAGATGGCATCCTAGAGTTGTTTTAAGCTCCGGCTCAAGGCCACGCCATACTCAGTCTCTTGCTAGGCCACATACATTCATCCTTTCACTCCACCCTCAATGGGCCTCATTCATACCACCCGCTCTCCCTGGGCCTCTAGAACTCCACTCACTCTCACTGGGCCTCTTACTTGCTGCCCCACATGGGGCCACACTCGGCCTGCCCTGCTCCCTTGAGCAGCTCCTGTAGGTTATTAGGCTTGCCTACTCATATCCCTTGACTGGCTCTGGCACAGCTTTTTGGGCCTCTCCTGTGACCCTCATCTGACCGGTGACCAGCCAATTCACCTGGCCCTAGACAGTTCTGGCCAGAATCCCTCCCTGGGTGACTCATTACTCTCACCCCCTACACTAGGGCCTGAAGTCCTACATCCCTTGGGCTCAGGTGCCTCTCAGTAGATGTGCCTGGGCCCACTGCTTTCACTATTACCGACTAGGCAATGGGGCCTGGGGTTTTAAGGTGCCCCTACTGACATTTCACTGGGAAGGTAACTGACGTGGCGTTTCTGGGGGGCTGTCCCGTCATGGACGGTCCCACCAGACCATCCTTCCCTGGCAGGGTGCAGTTTCAAGCCATACACAAGATCGGGAGTCTCCTGCCATCCCCACAGATCCTGCCCTTACCTCCAAGGTGTTCCAGGAGCATCAGCTCAGCTAGGTGTTGTTGCTCCTTCAGCTGCTTGCAGCAAGCTGCTGCTCCAGCCCTGAAAGCCAGCATCTAAAATGGGCATCTCATCAGGGCTGCATCTGCACCTGCCGGCTGCCTGCTTCCAGCCGTTAAAGTGACAGGCACCCAAAAGGTGCTCTCTCACAAGAATGCTGTGGCGTTGCTGCAGTGACATGTGTATTAAGTCCCCACGTATTTAAAAATGGCCACAGGGTGCTTTAACTACTTTTCTTTGAATAGGGTTTAGATAAAGCATCCCACAGCAATTTTTAAAAGTGCAGGGGCTTAATCCACGTGATGCTGTGGCATTTTAATTGAACCGGCTGCTGGAAACCACTCTAATTAAAACGCCCCCCCCTGTCAACCATGTGCATAGCCAGCCACAGGACTGTGAGTGATGCTCAAGAAAGCAGTGGAAGACCTTCCCTTCCTTATGAAGGGAGGTCACAGGACACAAGTCATAATTGAGGACAAGGAACAAAGAGGGGGGAAAAGAGACAGGGATGCAGGGTATAGGGTCACAGTGGGGGAAACTGTAGGGACACTTAATGCAGGATCCCCAGACAATGTCCACAGCTCTGAGAATGGATCCAAGGAATCAGCAGGCACCATCCCCAAGGGGTGAAATTCAGTGAACCTATAACAGAGGTATTGTGGAGCGTCTGTCTCAGTCTGTTCTCGTGGAACAGGTTCCCTTTGCATAAATAAATGTTTACCAGAGTAGGGACTTGACCCCACATCTCAGGGAAGTGTCCTAATTTCTGGGGCTACTCAGTCACCTCTAACAGGAGAGATTGGTCGGAATGCACCCTGGAATAACCAAGAGCCGGAGGGGTTCAATAGCACACCAAAAATGTGGATAAAATCCCTTCCCCAAATCAGAGCAAGGATTTGGACCTAAGGCTCACACATCCCACTGCTTGTTTTTTGTGTGGATGGGGCTTACTGTTGTTGCTCACAGACTAGGAAAAGCAAGTTAAGGTGTGTAACTCCAAAAGAAGCCTCACAGCTCAGGCGCCTGAGTGGAAGGAAGCATTTCCCTGGCCAGAACCGGGCACCAACTTCTAGGTGGGTGCATAAAATTAGATCCTGTTTCCTCTGCATTTATTCCTGGATGGCTTGGTCAGCTTCTCACTCAGCTGATTTCTGAGGATCCCTCCCTTAGGAGTCTGCCTCTTCCCTAGAGCACATGGAGAGCTCAGCCAGTGAATTCAAAGCAGACATCACAAGGGGTCTTGGACCTGGGGGCTCTGCCACAGCGCACTGCCGTGCCTAAGTACCTTTGGGAATCTAGCTCCAAGTTCACAAGGAAATCACTGGTGGATTGGGAGTTGAACCCACATCTCCTGATTGCCAGTCTAGTGCTTTAACTCAAGATCCGCAAATTCCCCTAATGAACCAAAATCCTCTGCTGCTACAAAGAACTGGGGGGGGGGGGGCTTGACCACTGCTGTAGCACAGAGAAGCTTTCCATCTTTTTTACATGAGGTGAATCAAATCTGAATAGCTAGTTTGTCTTGTGGAAGATGTCCTCCCATTTATGTTCATTTAATAGCCCTGTGGCAACCCTGGCAATTACCTGAGTTAAACAGTAGCATCAGGAAAGCATTGATGTCATTTCAGCTGCCTGTAATGCAGCGTGGCAGATGGAAATGGGGAGGAGGCACTGCACCAGGTGACTACTCAGCTTTTCAAGGACTACCACCAAGAGCTCGGCTGACTTCAGTTTGCTGTCGTGTCTGGTCCCTCCATCAGCGACCCCTTGCAAAGCCAGTCTGTCCCCTCCTCCTTGCCTGCCAATGCCTCTCTCCCCATTTTTAACAGTCTAGCTCTAGAGACAGAGGCTAACTGATCATAATGATTTTGAGGTCGATTGCCCTATGGAAAAAAACTCACAAAGCAGTCACCTGACATTTAGAAGTCCTCACAGAGTAAGACCTATAATTGTTTTCTCATGTATGTGGGTCCATTTTGCTGATACACCCCTTTCCCAGCACCAGTAACTTTTGCCTTGAAAAATAGTGCACATTGCCTGCGATATTGAATAATAGCTTTTCCATCTCAACACCAGTTGCTTCTGCACTGAAGAAAGTCCCCGCCTTGCCCTCAGCTCATTTGTCCTGTACATCAGGGAACGAGGCCTTCTGCTTTGCCGTCCATCCTGTCACTCACCTGTCACCATCCCAGAAGGAGGAAGAGAGTTCTCCAGCATGACTGACTGAAGGCCCCTATCACCACATTCATAATTATTTGCCTGCAATTTCCCCAAGGGAAGGTTATTAACAGCACCTTAGAGTCTGATGGACGGTTGTGTTGCTGAGGTTCTGTTTTGCATCAAGGCTTCTGAACATACATCATTTAAATGCATGTGGGCAGGCGTATATTCAAGAGACGCCAAAAACCATATTTATTATAGCTGGGAAATTGGAGCGCATCATTGTACACACATATTTATTGAGATTTAATAATCAATTATTGCATTGACGTTCAATACCTGCCTTATTAAATCTAAACAGGATGCGTATTCAGGAACCATCACTTAAGAAGGTTATTTTAATTCCATTGCATAATTGCTCTTTTGTTTCCCTGTATTCTGCCCAGGAGCTGTTGCCCCCTGTGTACCATATAGCAAATGGAAGATGATGGTGGGGAGGCTTGTGGTTGTGTGTTAATGGAGATGTGCATTGATTTTTATTTTTGGTCTTTATTCACTTTTTTTTTTTCTGGTAAGGGATAATTCATTTCATGATTGCAAATGGATCATTGTAAACTCAGCATAATGGAGCAGTAATTACCTAAGAAGTGATGGATTTAAGCAGATTTTGTAGGCTAAATGGCCTAAAATGCACTGTCTAGGAGAGTCACAAACCATTCAGAAGCTGATCAATGAAATGACCTTAGTGCTCTGCTTATTCCTTTTAAAACAGACTGCTACTTTAACCGTTATCTGTTAGTGTAAGTTCCATAGATCTCTCCCACACACACACACACACACACACACACGCGCACACACACACACGCGCACACACACACACACACAGAGAGAGCGCGCGTATTTTATTAACACATTGCTAAAGGGAGCAGTCTCGTTATTCAGAAAACATTGCACCGGGTCAGCTTATATTGCCAGAATATTAATAAGAGAACCACTTACAGAACATTAACAGTGCTATTTATTGGACAGGATTCTTCATATAAGGTAGCTAATGGGCTCTTGCACCAGCATGTGTAGTGCAAGATACTCTAATCACCATTTAGTTAAGAAGGTCCACCTCTGTTGACCTAAAGTCTGCCTCATTATCCCTGCATGGAGGCCAGGCACTTAGCAGGAACCATTCTGCCCTCCCCCCGCCATCCCTTCCCCTCCTTCTTCCTCCTACTCACTGCCATTGTAAATCATTTCAGAAGTGGACAGAGGACCACTATTCTTTCATTCTGAGCACTCTGGTGCTCCATATACAGTATAAGTTCTCAAATTATTTTGAATTTTCTTGTGTACTACAGAATAGGACTTTCAAACAACCCAAGTTGTATCTGCATCATCAATAGCATCCACATGTGCCACATGTGCAGAGCAAATAGCTGTGGGACAGGAAGCAGAATCAAACCCAGGACCTTCAGCATCAGAAGCACAGCCTTGCATAAAGAAGAACAACTTGAGCTGCCAACAATTAGCAAGCCGTTGTAGTTACTTGGACCTGCCCCTAGTGGGAGACGTGGTCATACACGCTAATTCAGTGGACAACATCCGTTCCACCAGCAGCACAGTCCAGGAAGGAGGTCAATGGACACTGCGTGGACAGCCACGGTGTACATTTACTCTCATTGTAGGTGTCAGTTGCTTACACATCATTCAGGACAGCCTACTTTCTTCCAAAGCTGGTCTCTTTTGTGAGGAAGGTCCACACGGCTGAGTGTGGCCTTCCTCCCTGGGTCTTTCGAATAGCGGTAGGTGAGCTGATTGCCCACCTGATTTGTGGAACAGGTGAAGTCTTCCCGTTCTGCTAGCCTTACACATGTGTTTTCCACACAGAGGAAGGAAGGTCCAAGAGAGGGGAAGTCAAAGGCTAGCCAAGATCACATCTTTAGTGATGTTCACAGGTGTGGCAGATCTTTCCTGCATTCTCCATAGTCGGAGAACTCTCCCAGGCTTGAGAGAACATCTCCTACCCCAGCTTTCCTGTGAAACCTAATACAAGCTATACAATGCTTAAAGCCAAGAGCTCTGGTCCCTAACTTAACCCAAACTCATGTTTCCACCCTCTGGCAAGTTGTTTCATTCCATGTTCTTTTCATTTTTTTTTACACTGGATATTTTTCACCATTAACTTAAACCTTACATGTTTGAATAAAACTTTCCGAGTTTGCCAAATCTGTATTTATAAGCTCCGCCAAAAAAATTTCCACTAGCTTTACCAAGCATTGCTGGAAACCATGTGATCTGCTTGGGTACCCAGTGAGGAAATTCTCTTCATCCTATAGCAGACAGAGGTGAAAGCATGCTGGGAGGTGAGTGCTCCTGGCAAGTTTGCCTCACAGTAAAACTAAGGGCCTCGCTTAGGACTGAAAAGAACTTGCTTTTCACCAGAATGAGACAACCATACGATTGTTTTGAGATGGAAATTGAGTGATACCGTATAGGCAGGTATGAAAATCAGACATTTGGGTCCTTTGAAGTGTAAAACCCAGATACAACAAAGTACACAATGGACATGTCTACATGAGATGCTGATTGTGCAGTTGTTACTGCGCAGTCATTTAGTACTTGTGTAAACTAAACTTGTATAAACAAGTACTAAATGACTGCGCGGTAACCTGCATTACTGTGCAGTAGCACCGATGAATGGCTTTTTTGTGAAGCTGACTGCACAGTAGCCTGAGATCATGGTTTCTGCCAGATGATGCTACTGTGCCAGATCTCTACCACTGTTATTGCCCTATCTCCATTACCTTTTCCCCTGATCTCTGCCACTGTTATTGTCTCACCCCCACTGCCTTTTCCCCTGATCTCTGCCAGTAAGAACTGGATTATGACACTAGCTGTGTGTCAAGTTGCATGGATAATTAAAATACTTTGAATTGCTTAACATAACTAGGAACTTCTGAGTAGCTGAGCCAAAATGTTCTTGCTCTACTACTTTCATTCATTGATATAGTATTTGGAAGATTTTCAGACAGAAAATGGAATTTCTTTTTTAATCTGATTTTGGACGGGTTTACCGTGTCTGTAAGCCAGTCAATCAAATTAGGCCATAGAAAAATGGGATGTTTCATCAAAAAGGGAGCATCTTAAAAAAAAAAAATCAATATTTTCTTATGCGTTTTTCTGAAACATGACATTTTTGTAATAATTTCTTATTTTTTCCAAACCCCCAGCACTTCTGTATTCAACTGTTAATATTGGTAGCTCCAAGGAACTCCAGTCATGGATCAGGATTCACAAGCTAGAAGGTGTAAAACACAGAACAAAATATAGGCTCTGCCCCAAGGCACTTTATCAGAACTGCAGCGTGTTGCCTTTGGGTCCATGGAACTGCCGTGTGCCCTCCATCTGAAATCAGGCCCTAAAACGGTGAAGGGAAATGAGCTTCTTTGATTTAGTAGGGTTTGGATTACATCATAGAAGAATATGTGAGACAAGGCAGCACCTTCTTTCCTTAATAGTTAATCTTTTTGAAAGCATCTGAATAGGGTGGTGACTTTCACAAAGCTTTTGCTGCTCATGAAAGCAGCTACCAGGGATCTTTAATCTAAAAGTAAAAAGTGGAAGATTCATTAACAAACATAATCTATGGTGCATCAGTTTCAGTTAAAATAGCATATTTTATCCCTTTTGTAAGATGCTTTTTGTATATGGATATGACAATGAACAGGGCTTTTCACCCTCTCTGAATGATAAAGAGTTTTTTCTGGATGACAGAGATAATAAAGCAGTTCCAAGAAGCAGCTCTTAGGAAGTAAAAAGTATAAGGCCTTTCTTGGCTAGCTGTTCATGATATTACAGATTTTTAATGCTTCTTACAGTGTTTGAGATTTTGCTTTGTCCTTCAGCTCAGCCAGCATGTAAAAGGAAGCCTATGCAGCTGTAACCTTTAAGTCAATCACTTTGTTATTAAATCAAGTTATAATTTAGTTGAAGGATACATAGAATATTGTTGCAGAAAGCAATGTTGTGTTTTATTACAATAGTGTCCAATCAGGATCATGCAACTAGTGGGAGGCAGAAAAGCAGAACTTGCCCTGACAGCAAACAGCTTACAAAGAAAGAATAAGCAGCCTGTCTCTGGCTGATATCAGACCACTAAGTTTTAGCCACTGATGCAACTACACCACAGAGCAGTGTTGCTAGCACACACTGCTCAAGCTGCCTTGATACACCCAATTCACAGGGTTTCTAAGATCCCATACTTGCAGCAAGAAAATATGATGAGTTCCCTTCATCTAGAGCATTCTGCCTGCTGGGGTTGGAGCGGAGTCATGGATTCTGGGGGTCCATCCAGATGAGCACAGATGTGCGGTATGTGGCGCTGAAGATGGGCTGCATCAGCGCACACTGCACATGCAGGCGGTCCCCACACTGTGAATTTGTAGTTGCATGTGTTTTGATACTGGGAAATCCTGGTGTCAAAAACCCCTGTGTCTTAAAGAAGTGGGGCAGTGCACATGCCAGCAGCATGTGTCACCAGAAACCGGAGCCTGGCTGGCCCAAGCCATAATTTGACTTTCGGCCAGGCTCCATGCTGCCAGATTGCCACTGCTGCACCCCCCAGGAGCCCTCAGGGTGGCCCTCAGGACCCAGGTAAAGCTGCTGGAGCCACCCCAGCTGCTGGCCACAGCCTTTCCTACCCCACCTGGGGTATCCTGCCACATGGCTTAGCATGTATGCATGGGTGTTTCCCAAGGACAAGCAGCAGCAGCACATACTGTTTGTCCCTGGGGAAACACACTTTCCCGTTTGTGGGGACGCACCATGGGGGTCCTAAATTCCCAGGTTCCCGCGTAGGCCACACGGAGAGACTGTTTTGAAGGTACAGTCCCAGAAAACTTTCAGGGGACCGAGGAAGTTTCTGTTGGGAGTCTTTTGGCCTGGTTCAAAATTTCCTCAAGCCATTTTAGGTCTGATAAACTGACACTGTCTGATGGCTCTTCAGTCAGAAAACTCCTGAGCAAACCCTGCTGCTGACCCATGTGGGCAAAACTGGTTTGTAATCATACAAGAGGTGTTTTCCTGTGGTAGGTGGAGGAAGGTAACCTGGATTTTAAATGATGTCTAGATCAAATGACCTAACAACTATGAAACTATTCAGCAGTCTGGCTTGATCAGAAAGTTGTTGGTTGTGTGCCCTGTTGTAGTCAGAGCGCTGTGCACTGCTCCCTAGGCACTCCTGGGGGTGCCACTCCCCAAAACACCTCATTCCTTCCTCTGCATGTCTCAGACCTTGAAATGAAGTGGCAAAACTCAGCCACAGCTCTTAAGAACACCAGACAAAGTTGCTGAAGGCAGTGAAGCGCTCTGCATGGCTTCACTGCTTCATTTTCAGGTTTGCCACATGCAGAGTGGAAGTGGATGGGAGGGACAAGCTTGAGCAGTACATGTAGGAGCACTGGAGAAGTAGTGTAGACATACCCTGTGGCTTGACTGAACTTTAGGGCCTTGTTACATGGTAAATTGGGGCAGTTTCTGGATCTCTTAATCCCTGGACTGGTTCCATGTGCACACCATTTAAGTGGCTTGAAGCACTCATTATTTGGCTTAAAGTTATGCCACTCCAATGCAGGATTAACTCTAATCCACTTAATTTTCCTCCTTTTCCATTAACGTGCAGCCACTCCACAGCTTTTCCACCCAAGTTGAATGAAGTCCCCCAGCGTCCCAGGAAGCAGGGGCCCTCCTGAGTCGGGGTGTGTGGGGACGCAGAGGCAGAGCAGAACTGGGCATGTCCAGGGGAGTGAGCACCAAAGCTCTGGACCGCCTGGTGCCCCAGAGCAAGCAGGTCCAAATGCAGGGGAGCAGACCTGGTCCAAGCAGTGGCAGGGAGGTGGTGTCCCCCAACCTAACCAGCTTGCTCCGCTCCTGCCAGGAGCAGTGGTGGGAGGCACCACGGCTGACAGGCACTCTGGGGCTCCAGCATTCACTGTGCCCAGCAGGAGCAGCGAGCCTGTCCATCCCTTAGCTCCTAGTGGTGCCCCTGCTCACCAAGCCCCTAGTAGCAAGCCATAGCTGTGCAGGTGAAGGACACTCAGAGCAGGTTTTTTGCTTTAACATGTGACTGTTGCATTCAGCGGAACAACACTGTTAACATTTGTGTGGCTTTCACCGTAAGGTATAATGAATCCCATAATCGATACAACCTTCTCTGCATGAATATATTAGGGAAATAATTTTTCATAAAATGTTACACATTCAACTGCATAAAACTTGGTAGCTCTGGAACTCAGTCTGTTGTCCCTCGGTGGGCACGTCTACACTTTCTATTAATGAGCTTTAGCTTTACTGTGCAGTCAAATACTGCACAGTCAGCCTTCCCTGGGAGCACATCTACATGTGTACCATGTTGGGAACAGATTCGCTCCCAATGGGAGCAGCCTGGTTCCCACCCTGCTCTGACCGCCTACAGCAGCCAGGCAGAGCTCCATGTTCACCCAGGCAGGGCTGTCCCTAGCGGGGTACAAAGTGGGGTGATTGCCCCGGGCCCCGCGCTTTGTGGGGCCCTGCAGAATGGGGCAGAGCAGTGGGATCTGGAGCCAGGTGGAGCAGTGGCTCCGCATCCAGCTGCTCGCTACCCCCTGCCCGCCCGCTGCTGATGCCACCGCTGGGACAGGACCTGATGTGCATGAGGCTGGGAGACAGCTGTTGCTGCAGGCAACAGAGCTCTCTTGGCCCCATGCACATTGGAGGATACGGATGTCAGGGAGCCCTCTGCTGAGTAGGACTTCTCTGCCCAGCAGGGGGTTCTCTGGGAGCTGTCCTGGGTGTGGGGCAGCTGCCAGTGAGCATCCTGCTGGGTAGCCCTCCACCCCGTTCCACTCAGCAGGGCAGTGGCTGGCAAACCCCATGCCCCCCCGCATCCCCCACTCCGGCTTGGCAGGGGGCTCACCAGAAGCTGTCCCACTTGCAAGGCAGCTCCCAGCCAGCCCTGGGCTGAGGGGTTCCCAGCCCCCATTCACCCCTGGAGCAGCTCTGTGTGGCGCAGAGCTGGGAACTCTAGAGAGCAAGTGGGGACTGGAGGTCTGTGCTATGTAGAGCTGCTCCAGAGCAGCTGGGAACCAGGAGCTGGGATGGAGGACAAAGATCTCCCAAGTCCTAATGCTGATCGGCTCCCAGTTTCTGTGGGGAGCCAGGAGCTGAGCGGCACCAAGACCAGGGACAGAGAGCTCCCCATCCCCTGTGGCATCCTGCTGCCTAGGCAGACCAGGAGCAAATTTGCTCCCAATCAGCACCTACAAGTGCAGTACTGTGCAGTAACTACTGTACAGTTAAGCTAGTACCTGTATTTACGTGTAGTCCACCATGCAGTAAAGCATCTCTTGTAGACACACCCAGTGACTCTGAGATCCACATAAGAACTGCCAAACTGAGTCAGACCAAAGGTCCATCAAGCTCAGTATCCTTTTGCTAGCAATAGCAAGTAGCAGTTACTTTATAGGAAGAAATGGGACATGTTTAGAGTGATGCATACCCTGTGATATCCTCCCACTTACATGCAGTATTTAATAGTCCCTGATAGACCTGATAACTTAAAATTTGCCTAAAGTCTTTCTTAAACCAATTATACTATCGGTTGCCACAAGATCCAGCGGCAGTGAGTTCCACAGGTTAATTATGTATTGTGTTCTTCCTTTTTTTTACCGCTTGAGTTCTTAGCATTGACACCAGCACTAAGTCAGTTCAAGGATGTTTCTTCACAAGAGGAAGGTGTGGGCTGGGGGAGAAGGAAGAGCTAGATGAATGGCTATTTTGTCCCCATTGGGGATCTCCTTCAGTTGTAGCCAGTTTAACACTTCTGATGAGGAAAAGAATACTGCTTCCTCTTCAAAAGCTGTGTTACCTCCTTTTGGGCCAAAAGGGATTAGACATAGGAGAACCCTGGTTTTAGACACTAAAGTAAATGGATAGCATTTGGAATGCAAATCTGCTGAGTAAGAAGGTGTCGTTTTTATTAGTCACTTTTCACTAAACAACAACACTTTCAAGCCTCCAAATTGACAGCTGTGTCGCCGGTACAGTAATGTAACTACGTTTGCAGACAAAGGAGACCGACAGCTTGGTAATGATAGCCAAGTAAATAAATAAAACCCTGGGTTTGTGTGCTGATAAATCTCTTACTGAGGATTTTAATCTATAGAGGCAAAAGTCTCCTGTTCAGCAAATACAGCTTGAAGAGCTCAGCTGCAGAAGTCTCCCCTGCTGGGGACTGAAATGCAATGGAGCTAAAGCAAAGCCCATCCATTTGCAAATGAGAGCAGAACAAGTAAGGATCGTTTCCAGTGGAAAGGGATCAATAGAAATAGAGGCAAAGCATCAGCTTTTGGAACAGCCCTTGGCAAAAGGAAGGAATATAATCTGCACCAGGCCAGAAGTTGCTCCAGGAAGCAACCTTCAAAGTCGCGGTTCTTCCCCTACGTTCTCCTGGAAGGAGTACTTCACTGTCACAGCACATGGCCATAACCTGATGCGCAGCCCATGCCCACCAAGACCCTTCTTATGAACCACCTCCCCAAACGTTTGTGCTCTAGGGAGAGAATTAAAGGTCAGGTCCTCCTATTTACTCCTGCCTGGCTTCCATGAATGCACAAAGTGGGGAGGTCCAGTCTTCACACCTTTTACAGACACACAGTCCAGTTCCTGGCCTAATCTCATATCCACTATGCTGGTACATCCTCTGTGGTTATTTTGGATTTACAGTGAGGTAACTGAGGACCCAGATACCCGGGAATCGAAGTGGGACAGAGAGTCAAGACTTTGACTAAGCTGTCTTTGTCTGCAAGCATCTAAGGCAGCAGCAGTGCCTAATGTTGCTTAATTGATTTCCAGATCCTTCAGGCAGCTTTGAAAATGGCAGCCTTGGATTAACTTAGTTGTAGGGTTGATGCCAAGATCCCGTGGTGCAGAACCTAATAGAAACAATGCTTAGGGATAAAGACAAAATAAGCAGAAGGGATTTTTATTATTATTTTATGACATATAATTTAAAATATTCTCTTTGTGAGAGTTCAATATATTTTTTATTATTCATTGGATTCCCAAATTCCTTTCTCATTCCATTGTAGCCTGCATAGGACATTCATAAGTATAAGCACCAGGGAGAAAACGTCCTATTGTATGAAGAACTGCCTTGACAGCATTTACCGGGACTACATTCTGAAATAGTTTCACTGCTTTTCTGTATGCAGTCAGTGCCCAGAAATAAAAATAGTCCGCCCTGATGTCTTCAAACTTCAGCAGAGCCATAATGGGAAACAAATTGTGCGAGACACTAAGGTACCAGAGTGATCTCAATCTGCATTTGTGCTCTCATGCAAGCTGGATTTCAGCCTGGAATTTGATAAATACCAGCAAAGTAATTCTTCAGGTGCTGCATGTCTCTTTGGCAGCAGGCATGATTGACAGCTGTCAAAAAAGCTGACAGTTTCCTGCTGCCTTTCAGAGCAAACATGACTTTCTGGAGGTAGATGGCTTGGGTAGCAGTCTTTGCTATGCATAATTCCAGTAGGAGAATTCACTTGATCTATTTATAGGGAGTTAAGTTTAGATTAATGCGGCATGGCAAAAGGGGATGATAAATTGAAGGCAATAACCCTGCACTGACAGGATGGGCTGGTTAAGAGGGTTTCCCCTCAAATGTTTCATTCAACTTGAATCCTGAAGTCTTGAGTTTTGCTGAGCCACCCTCCCATATCAGTATAGGTGACAGAAGGAGCCATTGGGCTTGGTAATTGGTGGAGCTCACAAAGGGCACTGCTGGGGATTAGCACCCATGGAGGCTGTCAGTGCCGATGGGAACCTGCAGAGTTTATATGCTAGACCGTGGGGCTGAGAGATCTGCTAGGCCGAGGGACCAGATGGGCACAGTGTTTCGTGGAGCTTGTAAGCATGGCTGCAGCAGGAGGCAGATCCTCCATGTGCTCCATGGGATTGGCTCTTTCTCGAGAAGGGCTGTTCATATTGGGCTGGACCTGACACTCACTGAAGCCAATGGAAATCTTTGCATTGACCTCAGAGGACTTTGGTGCAGGTCCAAGTAAATGGGTTGTTACTCCGTGACAGGTTCTATTTAAGTGACTTAGGGTTGTTGAATTTGACCCTCTCTTCCTGCAAAATTAAACCTAGATACTGCCTTTACCCAGGAGGACAATGGCATAAGGGGCTTCCTATTGTAGCTCAGCCTGCAATGATTTTTCCTGATTTGCTTCCCCTGGTACACAGGGTACTCTGAGCAATGGAAATGAATCTGATGTGGCCTTCTGCACAATCTAGAAACAAGGACAGTCCCAGGGAGAGGGCAGGGTGAGCCAGGGCCTAGGCCATGGGGCTGGGACACACCATTCCTGTCCCCTGTTTGTGGTGCTCTCAATTATTTGCTCTTGTGCCCTTGGGCACATGGTCTAACATGGACCCTCCATCCATGTCTGAGTTTCCCTATTTGCAGGATGGGAGGTAATAGACTGAGCTCATGTTCTGCAACATGGTGGGGTTTCATTTATTAATTCTAGTTCAGCACTCTGAGATCCTCAGGCAGGGGGCAATGTGGATAGCAGTGTCTTTAGTAACCTTCCAGCTTTCCAGTGACTCCTTTCAGGAGTTACAAAACAGATCCCAAAAGGTTTGGGAAGGTGAGAAGATCAGACAAATATCTCTCTTCAGAAGCAACAGATGGCAACCCTCAGAGGTTCAGTAGCACCTTGCATCAAAGACATAACAGAACTTGACAAAGCAAAGAAAGTACCGAGACCGCTAATACAGATGGGAAAACTGAGGCAGAGAGCAGAAAAGGTTACCTAGCAGGAAAAGCCCAGCTCCCTGGTTGCTAGTGCCACCCTAGATGTACTGAACCTCTCCTTCTTCCTCCTTCAAAATCTCAGTGGCAATGTTTAAAGCAACTCATTCGACCTCAGGACTGGGGAAGCCTAGAGAAAGAAATCAATGGGCTATGATAGGGTGAATCAAGGGATGAATAGATAGAGTGAGCTCCTTAGGAGCAGCTTTGATGCTGCAGTTTATAATCAGCATCCTTGCCCACCTAATAATGATTTATGGACTGGATGCAAGACCTTTGAAGGAGAGAGGAGAAATCTAGCTGCCACAGGGGACACCTAATAAAGCGTGCCGTGAAATCACATGCATCTAGAGAGGAGGCACAGGATAATGGGGGCAAAACACAGAGGAGACGGGCAGTGCTGAGCACCAAGCAAGTGCATCATAAGCTATGCAAAGCCCCTGCTGCTGCCTCCCTGGCTGTCACTGGGCTTCTGGGCTGGGTTCCTTGTGGGGGAGGGCAGGGAGGGGGTGGTGCTCTGACTGCCATTTATGCATGGCACGAGGCTATGGCTTCTACCCCTGGCATTTTGCAGCACATTTGGTGTCAAGAAGTCTTCAGCATAGCAGAGAGCTGGTGTGAATCTTGCTCAGAGGCAAACAGGCAGCTGAGCTCTAGTGAGGTCAGGGGAGTTGGAAGGGGGGTCTGCGTGAGATGGACAACAGCCCTTTTTTTGCATGGTGCTTTTTCAAGTAAAAATCTTTCATTGACTCCAAACCTTCATGCCACAGCCCTTCATGCCATGCTCACTACAAACACTAAAATAGTCTCCTTAAGTCTTCCCATGCCCACCCTAAAGGCATAAAGAAGCAGTAAAGAATCCAAAATCTCCCCTTTTCTGGGGCTGTTATAACCTCCTAGAGAAGCAGCACAGAATTAGGATTGACATTTGCTTGGAAAGATCAAGGAAACTATTACGTGAGGATGGCACCACGAGCAGTGGGTTGGAGCTCTAGCTTTAGCAGTGAGCTCTGTTAAACCATAGACAGACTCCACTATGTGCTCCTCTCCTTCCGCCTGCCTGACATCTCTGCACCCCTACACTGACTTCTTCCGTGAATCACAAGGAAATCTTGTCCTGTAGTTTTACAGCCCTGATACCTGTCTCATGCTGTCCCTTGCTTGCCCAAAGGTTTGGCATGTATGCACTGGACCCAGGGGGTTGGCTTTACTTACAGAGGGTGCAAAAGCCTGTGTCTGTCTTGGATGTCGAGGCTATCAGAGCAGAGCATATCACTCAGAGCCTGACAAAGGGACTTTGATCCCAACATCTTGCAGAAAAGAACATTTTTCTTGCAATTTCCCCATTGGTTTAAAGGTATCATTTTGGAACCAAGAGTTCTAGTTTTTTGTGCGGCTATCACTCAGCAGGTCTGCTTATGGCAGCAGGGAAAGAATCTGAAACCTTCCACTTTGAATTTGAAAGGGGGCACTGACTCTCCTGCTCATTGCCAGGGTGACTGGGCTCATGAAAGCAAAAGTCTCTACTGTTTGAGCTGAAGCAGATTCACCCGTAGTTCTCAGCAGTATAGGGCCCATGTCACACAGTAAGGCAGTTCTGTTCCCATCCAGCAGAGGGATGAGGGATGAGGTACATCTGCTCATGACTAACTCATTTCATCCCATGCGCCCCCAGTGTGCTGTAGCTCAGTGGCACGCAAGGGAAAGAATCTCTTTGCAGCCCTGTCATATACCCATACAAGCCAGACTTTCACAGGCAACACTAAACCATGCCCAGACATTACCGTGCCTGTTCAAATCACAGTGACAGTGGTTGTGTCTACATGTGCATTAATGCACTTTTCCTAATGCACATTAAATTTAGTACCTCCAGTGTGAGGTACTAAATTAATGCACGTTAGGCTGTGCTAGTGTGCTGTAGGGTGAGCACACGCTTTTTAGATGACAATGTGCAGGAGCCTATTTTACTGCACATTAGCATAATAGCACAGTTCATTATGCATCACCCAGCGAGAACAGATCTCAGCCTCCTTGGCTCCAAAGGCCCAGGTCCCAGTTACTTGAGATGCTATTGCTAGGAAAGGGCCTAGGACAGAGGTTCCCAACCACTGGGCCACAAAGAGTTGGCTGCTGGGTCATGGCATGAGCCTCCTGCTCAGACCCCCATCTGTCCACTCAGGTGGGCAGCTTCTGCCACCGGCAGTCACATGCAGGATTAAAGCTGGGCAGCGGGGCAGCCCCAGGAGGAAGGCAGCTGGCTCTGTGCACCCTGTCCTGCTCCCCTGCTGGTTCGCGGTATAGAAAAGGTTGGGAACTACAGACCAAGGACGTACAGTTGAGCAGTTCATGGTCCATCCAGCAGAGTGGTATGGCCTGCTTCCCCCTGTGCCAACCTCCTCCCCACTTTGTGCACTGAACAACCCTCTCCAAGTTGGGATATCGCATGTCAGAAATAAAAGGCTTGTTGTTTCCTTCTCCTAACCTGCTTCATTAGCTTAATAATTCAAAGGGGATTTTACATGCATCTCTGGCAGCAGAATGATTAGCACTTCCAGACTGGAAATCTCATCATATGCTTGTCATTACATACAGCACAAACAGGGCTTGCTTCGATAGGAAACAACAAGGGCAGTGCAGACCTGAAGACAATGCACGCGCTTAATCTCTGTGTGAACAGCTGGTAGCCTCCGATGGTGTTGCTTCCTTCCTTGCCTCCTTTATTTCCCCTTCTGCGGATGACCAGAGTGGCAGGGTGGTGGCACTAAAGAGAGTCAGCAGGGCACCTCGAATATAACAGCCATGCAGAGAAACTGCAAAAGGTTGGTGAATACAATATACAGCTGCTCCTGACTCTGGGAGAGAACTAACGTGCCAAGTGTTTATTCATATTAACCTTGTAGGAGCAGGCACTTTCATTTATTGTATGACTGGACAGATCCTAGCATACTGGCTCCCTCACTTGATTGTGCATGTACAGTTAATTAACAAGTATGTATTATTTAATCATATACAAAGAGCAATAACAATCCTTCACGCAGCAATTTTATAACGGGTTATCGAAGAATAACAAGTCATTCATCAATTGTAACTAAATTTAGTCTGGCCATAGGGCCAGGCTGTGGGCAGGAGACTGAGTGCTGAGAAGAGGTTCCTATCTCATGCTCTTAAGGCTGGATTCTGAACCCTCTTCTCACTTTGAGCATCATGTACCTGCACCCAATGACATGCTTATAGGATAGGAACATAAGAACATAAGAAGTTATGTTCATACTGGGTCAGACCAGCTGTCCATCCAACCTAATATCTTGTCTCTGAGAGTAGCAGAAGTGGACGCTGTAGAGGGAAAGCATTGAATCAGATATCTGTAGAGCAGGGGTGGGCAAAATACAGGCCATGAACTGATCCTATCCAGCCTGAGGAGGGAGGCCTGTGCCCTGCACCGCTCCACTGTGCCACAGTCAGGGCTGGACCAGGCCATGCAGTGCACAGACTTCTATGCCCCCCTGCATCCATCCCCCCACCTGGCTTCCTGTTGGCGCTGCACAGTCCTGGCATTGCAGCTGCCAGCAGCTGAACCTGCAAGGGATGGGACACAATGCAGTGCACTGAATATCTGAACCACCTGCTGTGATGAGCCACTGCTGCCATAACACCTTTAGGAAGCGAGTCCATGCTGGCTCTGAGGTGGGGATCGGCCTGGGGCAGCTGCCCCAGCTGTCCTGGTGCAGTGTGATGGCAGTGGCTCATCATAGCAGGTGGGTGAATGAGTGAAACAGCTTCACTGCGGCCCGTCCCATGCGGGATGCAGTGCCAGGACTGCACAGTGCCAACAGGAAGCTGGGTCGGGGAGGGGATGGATGCAACAGGGGGGTGGGTGGAGGAGTCTGTGCAGTGCATGGTCTGGCCTGGCCCCAGGTGCACCACACTGGAGCAATGCAGGGCAAAGCCCTCCCTCCCTCTTCAGGCTAGTGGTTGTGGCTGGCAGGCCAGATAAGATCAATTGGTATTTCCCTGCGCTCCCCCTGTCCTCAAGAGCTCACCAAAACTCATTAAGTTGGCCTTCCAGCCCAAATAATTGCCCACCCCTGCTCTAGATTGATCTATCCCCTATTCAATATCCTTCCTGGCATCCGCCATTATTAGTTTAGAGATGCCAGAAGAAACAGCTCCAACCATTCTGTTCAATACCGCTTAATAGATCTATCCTCCATGAATTTATTGAGTCCCTTTTTGAACCTGACAATGCTATCTGCCTCCACCACATCCTGTAGCAATGAATTTCACAAGTTAACTACATGTTACATAAAAATGTACTTTCTCTGGTTAGTTTTAAACCTGTCACCTACTCAGTTCAGCAGGTAGCCCCTAGTTGTGGTATTCTGGGATTTAGTGCACAACTGTTCCCTGTTCACTTGGTCGATACCTTTCGTAATTTTATAGACCTCTATCATATCCCCCCTCAGCTTTCTTTTTTCCAAACTGATGAGTCCTAGCCATAGCATTCCCTCCTGATATGGCAGACGCTCCATGCTCCTGATCATTTTTGTTGCCCTTCTTTTACCTTTTCATGTTTTCATGGTAAAAATATTTTAGCTTGGACTATACCAATTTTTGGAACACTGCTACCCAAGGCAGGTAGGAGGTATTGAGATATTGTTGCTAATTTGTGGGGGGAGGGGGAGGCAAATGCACACTAGAGCGATCTATTTTAGTGTTGCCACACACAACTTTGCAAAAATTGCTTTGTGTTCTAAAAAAATCCAAGGTTCGTTTAAATATCATGGTTTACAATTTTGTTTCTTTATCTTCAAGGTTCTGATCCTTTAAGGTTTCTATTTTCAGCCTTTTCTCAGCAAAAGCTAGCAAGTTATTTTCATGCATTTATTTCTTCTTACTGGGTGTGTCTACATGAGACATTTACTGCGGAGTAGACTAATTAGCTCTGCAGTAAACATCTTGGCAGCTACACATGCAGGGCTATTAGGCTGGAGTAAACTAATAAACCCCACAGCAGAGTAGTTCTTGTAAATACAAGTACTATCCTGATGCAAAGTTTTTTACTCCACAGTACCACAAGTGTAGACATGGATCCGGCTGGCTGGGACATGTGGGTGCTTCAGTGTGGAGACTGTCTGTTGGCTAGTCCTGCACCGAAGCACTCTCATGCCCCAGCTAGCCCCTCTCCAGCATGTTGAGCCATGACGGTAGAGCCCTGGGCTGGCAGGCTTCGGACCCCCTGCCAGCTGAGACTTCTCCAACCCAGCTCAACACGCTGCAGTACCGGGTGCATGTGTAAATGCAGTGCCTGGGAGCAATAAACTTCAGTACAATAAGCACCAGAGTTTGTTTCATTGCATTAATATTGCTAGTGTAGACACACCTAAAATAAACTGAGAGTCTTATATAATCACATGACTCCGGCATGTGGCTCTTTAAGAAGAGATGCCAAATACCACACAACTTGTGATGAAATCACACAATGTGACAACATGAAAGCCTGGAGTTTTCTATGGCATGAAATTTATTAAATAAAATGATGAGGCAGTGGACCTCTCTTAAAGGGTGGTTTTATGGTGGAGCTAGTAGCACTGATGGGTTTGGCTTTGCTTCTTTTTCTGTTCCTGTCCTATTTTATCTCTCTTTTTTTAATTGCTTTATTGTTCTTTGGATAATATTGTGCTTGCAGTGTACCTATAGCTCATCAATCATTACTTGATCACAATAACCTTCCTAGGGCTATGGTGATATTGTAATTGAGAGCACTAATCACACTGTAATACTCTTAATGCTAGCATTGCAGTCCATCTTTTTAATACAGGAAAACTTGTACCAACAGCAGGGCAGCTTGCCAAGTCATGCTAGGAGATGTCTATAGTGCTCAGTCCAATTTCCTTGGCTCCAACCTTCCCAGTATCATCTCTCTGGAAAGTGGGTGGTTTTTGGCTTTAGGTGTTTTTTGTTGTTTTGTTTTCCTTATGCTGTTTACTTTTGCAGCATTTAAAATTTCAATTCACTGAGGGATGTGGTAGCATTAGAACAGGTACAATCCACAGGCGGGCAGCCAGAAATAGTAGTCAGTGTTCAGGCTTTCCATTTTCACGGCTAGCCTCCTGGCCACTTATGCTGGGGAAAAGCATTAATGAGACACTCAAGCTGCTTGTTCTACAGCATGGCAGATTCCCTGCAAGCTGCTATAAGAGGGTTGCCAGAAGATCAGAAGCTGCTTTGCAGCCTCTATTGACCCTACCAACCTTTGCCTTTGGATGGTCATTCCTCCTCTCTCTGATGCTTCCTAACTTGCTGCAGGGTCTGGTGGGCACTGTGCTGGACACGGAGCCAGGTTTTCCATTGCCTTCCTGCTGCTGTTGACATTTAAATCAGCATAAATAAGGTGGGGATCTCCTCTCCCTTACAACAATGTTATCTCAGGGACTTCTGGTGAGTCACTTTTGATTTGGAGGGTATGTTGATTTGGAGGATATGTTTGATTTGGAGGATATGTTGATTTGGAAGATATAGCACGTGCACTCAGGACATCTAGATAGATTCTCTTCCTCCTCCCCACTAGCTGGATGGATAACTCCAAGTGGCAATCACCTCCCTTCCATCACAAAGCATTCAATCTCCTGTTGGGAGAGGTATTGTTACTCTACCACCAGTCTTCTGACCAGGAGTAACTGAGTAGATCAGCACTGGAGGCTCAGAGTCCTTGATTATAGTCTGGCTCTGTAGTGTGGGATTCACACTGCAGGTGACTCTACAAAGCCAGCACTGGGCTCTGAAATGCTCGGACTCCTGCATTCAGGAAGTGTCTATGTGGATTCAAGTGATGGGGCTACTGCAGACCATTGCCTTGCCTCACATGATGTCATTTCCCAGGCCCCAGTTCTCAGTTGCTCTACCCTTGCGGACACTGGCGAGGACTTCCAGCTGCATCTTGGTCCCTGTACTCTGGGGCTGTGTGGAGACCTGCCAGCATCAGGTATAATGCAAAATAGCCTTAAGGCTGCTTTTGTTTACGGGCCTTAGAAATCAGACAACTGAGAATCAAGCCTCTGTAAATGACTTTACAGGACCTCAAATCAGCCCCTAGAAAGGGATTTGCTATGAAGAGAGCAAGAAAAGATGTATTAATTTATCAGTTAATTATTTAACCAATGAAGAAAGGAGAAGATTTAAGCTGCAGCACAAAATTTTAGGTGAAATAAAGCTTTAAAACTCTATTCCCTGGTAAGATGGAAGGGCTTTTGCTATAGGAACTTGGAGGAATCCCCTCTCCGGGTCTGGAAGCCCTCAGCAGGACCTGTGCAGTTGTGGAGATATTGCTTCACTCCTTTCATCTACACATGACCTTAGCTACCAGAAGAGGTGGGCACTGCAGTAAAGTGTCCAATTACCCCCATCAGAGCTATTTCAGACTAAATTACTTGTCCATCTGTCAGTTTAGGAATGATTTCAGCCGCCCTTGTCATGAAATATAACATCGCATTTGGATGCTTATCTTGCTGGGATCCTTTGACCCTACCTGACTTCCTGCCCTTGGGGTGGGGGGCTGCACTCGATGATCTTCCGAGGTCCCTTCCAGCCCTGATGTCTACGAAATCTATGAAATCACTTGACGGGGTGCCGAGGTAAAACTCAGTTGGACTTGCCACTGGCCTTTTTTTCAGCCCAAAATGTTCTGAGCTTTAGGACTCCTGAGGGGATTAAAATTGAAGAGTTTGTTACAGTGTCCCATCCCTCTCTGCACTGATGCTGAATGGTTACATTTGGCGTTGTCACCCAGCCTGGCCAGCAAATATAGACTTCACTGCTTCATTTCCTGTTCAGAAACCATTTCATTTTTTTCTGAGTTCCTCCCAAAAGGACGCTCATTCAGGGCATCCCTGCATGCCCACAGTGTCTCTTCTGCTTGGGCTAACAAAGGAAGTAGCAGAAATAGACTTATATCATGTAAAATGTGTAGCACTGTTCAGAAACACACTGGACTTACAGGAGATGAATTTCGTTAAGCTAAACTTTAACTGATGGCATTGAACAAAAATGCAAAGAGCTTTAATTGATGCCATTATTGTGATCATTGCCAGGATGTGGTAGCAGAGCAGTTATGGCCTCTTGCTACAGCTCCCAGCCCTGCTTTATACTCATGCTAATGCCCTGCCCCGTTGACCCAGCTGTACACAGGCACATTGTCATTCAGACGTGAGGAGTCAAAGGTGGGCAGGTGCAATGCCAGCCACATCACTTCTTAGCTACAGAAACTGGCCTCCCTTACCCATGCCAGCCTGGCTGTTTGGCTCCAGCAGACTTTGACACTGTATTATTATTACCCTTCTCCATTACTTAACAGAAAATAATTCTCACTGAAAAGCTGCTTGCATTTCATCATCGTCTTCTTTATCACCACCAGCCTTACAAGCATTTACATAATATAAGCATACCCAGGTTTGTGGCCAATTAAATTTATAGGGTCCTTTTAAGTAAAAAGTGGGATGGAAATTCTTTCTGTCTAAAATACCTCCTAGCCCTGTTTGGAGACAGTATGGGTCAGCCAAGCCAGTTAACAGGTTATTTTCCCCTTTGCAGTGAGGCAGACACCCCCAAACTGAATGTAATGTCCTCTTTCCTTTTGTGATCTCCCTGGAGCAAAATGCTACAGCAAATTGGGTATTAACATCTGTACAGCCATGTTATCCACAATGCCAATCACGGCCCTGTAATTGCATGGAATGTCTTCCCTGAAGGATCTCTGCTTGTATGTTTAATAAAACAACCAAACAAGGTCTCAAATTTCCTTGTTTGTATGAAAAATTCATAGCTGCAGTTCCAGTTAAGCGTTGACTCAACTTACATCTGCCATCAGCTATAAGAGCAAATCCTGTCTGAGTGGTAAGGGAAGAAGCACATAAAGCACTGTCAACAGCATTATTAGAGGGAGCAAGAATGCTGTGCATCCCTGTTGCACACTCCTCAAAACAAGGAGCGTGAAACTCTCACCTGTCCTGGGGGTCAACACAGAGCCTGGGCCCAGGCACACCCTTCAGGCATACCCTGACAATGTGCAGGCAACCCCCGCTTAACGCTCTTAATTGATGCCTCATAAACCGAGCGTTAAGTGAAACGAGCGTTAAGCAGAACTGAAAGTTTTTGATGACCCAAGATGTCAACCACGAGGGTTATAACAAAACTCGCTGAGCGCTAAGTGCTCATTTATCAATTTAAAATGAGCGTTATAGCGGAACAGCGTTAAGCGGGGCTTGCCTGTAATTGGAAAACTGGGGCCCAGACAAGAGACATGACTTGCTTAAGACCTGGTGGGAAGTCAGGGGCAAAGGTGAGACTAGGACCCCACTCTGTTGACTCTTTTAATCTCTTGGCCGTGTTTGTTTGCAGGTACTATTAACCCTGCTGAGAAGGGACTGAGTGGTGATTGGGACAGCTGTAGGAACAGCACATAGGGGCGCAGGGGGGACAAGGATCTGGACCAAGCAGTTCTGGGAGGAATCCTAGCAGAAGCTAAGCCTGGGGAGAAAATCTGAGCTGACCTTCCTTATCTTAGATACTGTTAACTTAATCTGCCAAACCTGGAGGCAGATGAGGAACTGGCAGTCTGCACAGTATATGAATTGTGTTACACAGCAGGTTGCGAAGAGTATTTGCTCATACATTTCAATTCGCCCAGTGTTACTGATGGCTAGAGGTGAGCCTGCAAATATTTCCCCAGTTCAAAATGGAATTCTGGTTCCGCTGCATTCACGACTCCTTTGTGTTTGCTGTCTGGGAATTTTTAAGCTCTTTATCTCCTGAATACTGATGTAAAACAGATTTTTAAGGTTCACTGTTAAAATACGCACCAAAAATGTGGTGCAAATTGTATATTTTATTGTTAAAAAGTGCAGTTCGTGCTGGGTTGCTAAGTGACATAAATTGTCCAATGAGGGGACCGAATACTAATACTTGACTTACGTAACTAACTGCTACTGAATAGTTGCTGTAAGAATTATCTACAGCCTAAATATTATTCAGAGAAGACATTTGTGAGGAACTCTGAATTATAAATACAACTGAGAGTTTTAGAATGGGCATGTAGGCAGTTCAATGACAGTAAGCGAATGAGTTCGCTGCTTGTTCATCCAAACTCTTTGCTATTCCCTGCCAATAGCAATGATGCAAAAGGAGAGCCAAGTATGACACGTGGATTTCAGGTTACATTTCCGCCACAAGCAGGTAGAAAACAGCAGCTGCTTACATGCAAACTGAGCGACTTTGTTCTGAAGTCATTAAGGGCTTGACACAATGCCCAGTGAAGTCAGTGGGGAGATGTGTTGACTTTCACTGCACTTCCGCAATATAGCACTTTTCATAGACAGATTTTAAATCACTTCACAAAGGAAGCTAAATAGGAGTGGGAGGGGTAACCTAGCTGTCAAATCCAGTCCCTGAGGTCCACAGGCAACCACGTGTCCAACTGAATAGGGAAACTGAGGAAGAGAGAGGTAAAGGAATTGGTCCAAGATCATATAACAGTCATAGCAGGGTTACAGCCCTGATACCCAGGTCAGTACCCTGTCCATAGGCCATGTGACCTTTGACCATCTCCACTGTGCCCTAATTTTGCCAAGAGCATATCCAAAATAGAGTCATGCTGAAAAGTGCCAGCTGTAGCTGCAGAGGCTAATGACAGGGAGTTTAAAAGGTTTCCAAGGCCTATTTCAGAAAAGCCCCTAAGTCCAATCAGGGAGCAGTGTGGGGAGCTACTGAATCATTGTGGGCAGCAGAAAACACTGATGACAACAGGGCACTCTCCACACTCTCCGAAAGCAAGAACTATGGGAGCTTTTCCACTGTGACGGCAACAGATTTGGGTAAAGAGTTTTGCCCCATTTGGGCCTGGGTGTCATCTGCTGCATTGATGAGGTCAGGCCAGGGAAGCTGGATATAATTGTTCCTTCCCTTGGTTTTTGGGTGCATTTAGTGAGCACGGCTGTTTGCTAATTGACTGTCTGCTTTAGCATCCCTTTCAGCTCTTTAAACTATTTGAATAATTTAAAAGGGCCTAAGAGAGACAAAGAGAAGGAGGTGGGGAAGAGAAAGGGAGAAAGATGAGTTGGGTATTCCTGGAAGAGGATTTGTCCCAGTTATATGTGACTATTCTCTTTGGAGCCCTATAGAGATACTTAGTTTAAAGTCCACTAGGCTGTGGCTAATGCTGTCAAGGGAAGGCCACTGGATAACCAGTTGCTGTCTGTGTTAGGTTTCACTGTTCCCTTTCCATCATTTAAAATAACAGGGGATTCTGCAGAGCCTAAAGATCTATCAGTTGATCAGCCTAGGACTTTTTTTTTCTCTTAGCCATCACCATAGTGTAAAAGCACCTTCCACAAAGATCAATAGCAATAATAAAACCTGTAGTAGACTCTGTTGAGTCATTGGTACTTCTCCCATTTGGGGGTCAAAACTTTACTTAAGAGTAGGCTTAGTAGATTTATTTATTTTTAGAAAAGAAGTTTTTGGGGGGCTTTTGCTGTGGCCTAGGGGTGTTGGCATTGTCAGTGACATTCATACATTGGAAAGATGGATTTGTCTCGCCCAACATACAACATCACAGTTTCCACGTCTGGATGCAGGGTTTGAAAATTATATCTCTTTCTCGTAACAAGAGCTGGTCAAAAACTTTTATCTGCATTTTTTAAATTAAAATAGTCAAAACTGAAATTTGCAGGCAAGGCTTTTTAGGTAGAGGTGATATATTTTAGTAGACCACCTAAATAGTTGGAAAAAAGTTCTTTGCAAGCTTTCAGACACAAACACCCTTCTTCAGGCATTGGGAGACTCTGCTGCTGTAATGGGTTCCCCAAGGTAGAAAAGAAGCTAAAGTAAAGGAGACGTCTGTGAAGTTGCAAAGGAGTGCATGTTTGGAAGACACAGGGTAGAGTTGGGGGTGGGGGAGGAATGGAAAATGGTCAGCTAAAGGCAGGGTACCTGCTATGTTAGATGTCGGGCAGATTGTAATGTTTCATAAATCCAATGTCTATGTTGTATCCAGTAGATTTATGAAGTGAAGTTCATAGGCTTTTCTATGAAAGGTGTTTTGAGGATTAGAACTGAGAGATCAGAGAGGGAGTGATTGCCTTGTAAGAATTGGGCACCCAGAGGTAATTGGATATTTTTGTCTTCGATGGATTTTCAGTATGTGTTCATTCTGGTATGCAGTTGTTGTTTGGTTCTCCTACATATTTCCCACCGGGGCATTTGGTGCCCTGGATGAGTACATTACATTTCTGGCAGTGCAGGTGTAAGATCCGGAAATGGCGATGGCTCTCTTGTGGGGTATTGTTATTGCGGGGGTGGTGGAGATGTGTTGGCAGTAGGGCTGTGCGAAGCTTCAGGTGGTGATTTGTTATGGAGGAGATTCGGCCCAATTCAGTGGCCAAATCTCCAAATCCAAATCAAATCAGGGAACCAATTTAAAGATTCAAATTGATTCAAAGCTCTCCGAATCTTCGGCAAAGATTAACCCCCCACAACCACCGTCCACTCCCCTAGCCCCCACATGGCTGCCCTGCCCACCCCAGCTCCTAGTGCTTTAAAAAAAAAGCCCCGGTGCTCACTAGGTGCTGCTGGGAAGGGGGTCGATCCCCACTGCCCCCCACTGCCCCACACTGCATGGGGGGCTCTGAACAAGCCTCCCGCCCCCCTCCGGCCCTTCCATGGGAGCCCTGTGTGGGCCAGCTCTGGCCCTTTAAGAAAAAAAACCAAAACAGAAAAGCCCCAGGACTCACCGCTCCTGCAGCAGCCCTGGGGCTTCGGGGGCTTGTGCAGAGCCCCCCACACAGCGCAGGGCAGTGAGGGGCAGCAGGGAGCACCCCCCACCAGCAGGAACGGTGAGTCTAGGGGTTTTCCAGGGGGGTTCTTCTTAAAGGGCCAGAGCTGGCCTGGGTAGGGCACCCGTGGAGGGGCTGGGGGAGCGAGGTGGGGGGGTTGGGGGGGCTCATAGCAGAGCTCCCCAAGCAGCGTGGGGCAGTGGGGGGCAGCAGGGATTGCCCCCTGCCTGGCAGCACCTGGTGAGCACCTGGGCTTTTCTTTAAAATGCCTCAGGGAGCTGCGGGGGGCAGGGCAGCTATTGCCAGGCTGGGAGAGTGGGCGGGGAATGGGCCTGACTGATTCAGAGATTCGGAGATTCAGCAGCAGCCGAATCTCCGAATCAGATTTGGCCGAATCAATTTGGGATAGTGATTCAAATCACTAAATTGAATCACTGTCTCCTGAATCAGCCGAATCTGAATCCAAAGCGAATACTAGCCTCTTCGCACAGGCCTAGTTGGCAGGTTCTGCATTTCGTGTCCTGGCATGATCTGGATCCATTCGGGTTGTAGGAAGTTTGCTTCTGGTGATGAGGTTGGTGAGGTTCAGTACCTGTTTAAAGGCAAGGATGGGTGGTTTTGGATAAATCTCTTTAGAAATTTGGTCTTCTTCTAGTATGGGTTGCAATTGTTTGAGGATTTTCCATGTAGGTTCCGGGCCAAGATGGTATGTCACAACTAATGGTGTACGATTCATGGGGATTTTCTTTTTGTCCTGCAGCAGTTCTTTGCGTGGTATCTGGGTGGCTCTTTCAAAAGTGAGATCTCTCTCTCTGGAGGGGTATCCTTGTTGGGTGAAAGCCCTTTTGAGATTTGTGAGGTGATGATTGTGGGTATTCTCAGTGCAACTTTGGTGGTCTTGGAAAGCTTGGCTGTAAACTACAGCTTTTTTGGTGTGTTTAGGGTGATTTCTGCGTAGATATGTATGTTGGTCCATGGGTTTCTTGTACATGGTGTTTGCATTTCACTATTTTGGATATTGATCATGGTGTCTATAAAGGACATGTTGGTGTTAGGGTTTTCAAGAGATAGTTTGATGGAGGGGCAATGATTGTTGAATTCGTGATGGAAATCAATCAGACATGGCAGGTTTTCAGTCCAAATGATGATATATCTCAGGTATAGCATGGGTTTGATGGTGCAGTTCTTGAGGTTTGTTCTTTGAAGATGGTTTGATAATTCTTTCGAGGATACTTTCAAAATGCGATGAAAATTTCAATTTTTGATCATTTATAATTTTTATAATTGCCTTTTTTTTCTCGTAGGCTTTGGTTTTTAAAAACCAAAAAATATGACATGTTACATTTTTCGTTTTTCCACTTTTTTTAATTTTTAATTTTTGGTCACTGTATGCCTTAGAGTGTGAGATGTTGAAGGTTCATTTTCCCCACGTGTTCTCCTTTTCTTACTCCATAGTCTTTTAATACTTCCTCAATATTAAAAGTATTTTGGCATGAAGAACACCAAAATGAAGCACTATCACTCAGTAACTTTTCCAGAGCGGAGTAAGCTCTGACAAGATATAGAGCAGGGGGGGAAAAGAAAAAAATTTAAAAAGGAAGGAACTGGAAGGATCCCAAACTTGTTCATTTTATTGGACTTGCATTGGTAAAAATGTCCAGAAACACAGAAAAACAAAGCTTGATGTATTTTCAGAAAAAAATAAAAAATTCAAAACCGGAAAAAAATCCTATTTCAAAAACCACCAAACAGAAACAACATTGACCTTTCTCTGTTTGTTAGTGATACAACTACAAGAGTTCTTCTTCTTCAAACTCAAGCAAACCGAGGCCAAGATAATCTCACCATCTAACAAGGCTATTTCTCCCACACTCTCTTCAAGTTACTTCACTTTTTTTTTTTGTTTTTTAGGCCCCCTTACATATACAGGTAAAGGTGTGATGGTATCTAACGTGTACTCCATGCAATTGTACATCCTGCCATGCCACACATGCATAAGGACATGCAATTGTGGGATCACATATTGGATCCCATTGCACCTTATTCAGTGGTGCAGGGGGAGCCTGATTCTGGGCTCCCCCTGCACCAAGAAGCAGCTCCTGTGGCTGGGAGCCCCCTTAGTTGAGGGGCTTCCAGGCATGAGGGCACCCCACGCCCCACCCCCCCGGGCTGTGACAGCCATGATCTCTCAGGCTTAGGGGCATGTGACACCCCCAGGCCCTGGGGATTGTGGCTGCTGTGATCCCTAGGGTTTTAGGGTGTGTGAAACCCCTGAGGGTTTAACTCCCCACCCCTAAGCTTGAGGGTTTCACACACCCCCAAGCCCTAGGGATTGGGGCTGCTGCAATTCTCAGGGTCCAGATGTTTCCAGATGGGCATGGTGCCCCACTGTGCCTGAGAGCCCTATCAGCTGATAGGGCTCCTGGCTACTGGGGAGACCCTGCTACAAGTGCAAATTAAAGCTCAATAGCAAACAGCTATAAAGTTAGTATACATTTTTGAGGTCTAATTTTATAGCTGGTTAGAGCTTTTTATCATGTGATAACTTACTTTGCATGTGTAACTGGTCTGAATGCACTTGTGCAATTAACCAGTTAATTGCACAATACTTGTAACACATAGAGGGGGCCTTTGGCCAATGTGGCATAGCTTAAGCATTGCCAATCACCAGAAAGGAACAAAGACAAAGCTAACACGTTTAACAATTTCTTTGCCTCTGTCTTCCTAAGTAGGGACCGGAACGGCCACCCCCTGCTGGGCCCCCCTCGGGCCCCGGGGGAGGCAAACCTGGGCCAAAGGTTAGCGTGGAACTAGGTAGGGGGCTTCTGGAGGGGCGGGATGTGTTCAAGTCAGCCAGCCTGGACAATCTCCACCCTAGAGTACTAAAGGAATTGCCTGAGGTCATTGCAGGACCCCTGGCACAGCTTTACGAGCACTCGTGGTGCTCTGGTGTGGTGCCAGAGGACTGGAAGAAGGCCAGCGTGGTTCCCATCTTCAAAAAGGGGAGGAAGGAGGACCCAGGAAACTATAGGCCAGTCAGTCTTACCTCGATCCTAGGCAAGCTGTTTGAGAAAATTATGCTGGCACACATCCATGAGGGGCCAGATGGGGACTGCATGCTTAGGGGCAACCAACACTGGTTCATCAGTGGCAGGTCCTGTCAGACCAACCTGGTGGCCTTCTATGATCAGATTACCAGATCATTAGATGCAGGGGTAGCAGTGGATATAGTCTTCCTGGACTTCCGGAAGGCTTTTGACACTGTCTCTCACCCCGTTCTCATTAAGAAACTGGGGGACTGCAGTGTCGACGCCCACACAGTCAATTGGGTCGCCAACTGGCTGGAGGGCTGCACCCAGAGGGTGGTAGTGGATGGGTCCTTTTCAACCTGGAAGGACGTGGGCAGTGGGGTCCCCCAGGGCTCGGTCCTCGGGCCCGCACTGTTCAACATCTTCATCGGTGATTTGGATGAGGGGGTAAAAAGCACCCTGTTCAAATTTGCTGATAACACTAAGATGTGGGGGGACATGGGCACACTAGAAGGAAGCATCAGGCTTCAATCAGACCTAGACAGGCTACAAGGGTGGGCGGATGTGAATAGGATGGGATTCAACACAGACAAGTGCGAGGTGATGCACCTCAGGAGGAACAACCGGCACCATGCCTACCAGTTGGGGAACTCCCCTCTTGTCAGCACGGAGGCAGAAAAGGATCTGGGGGTCAACATTGACTCCAAGATCAACATGGGCCGGCAGTGTGGGGAGGCAGTCAGGAAGGCCAACCACACCTTGTCATGCATCCACAGATGCATCTCAAGCAGGTCCAGGGAGGTGATCCTCCCCCTCTATGCAGCACTGGTCAGGCTGCAGTTGGAGTACTGTGTCCAGCTCTGGGCGCCGCACTTCAGGAGGGATGTGGACAGCATGGAGAGGGCCCAGAGGAGGCCACTTGCATGATCAGGGGGCGGCAGGGCAGGCCCTATGAGGAGAGGCTACGGGACCTGAACCTGTTCAGCCTCCACAAGAGAAGGCTGAGGGGGGATCTAGTGGCCTGTTACAAACTAGTCAGAGGGGACCAGCAGGCATTGGGGGAGTCCCTGTTCCCCCGAGCACCTCCAGGAGTGACCAGAAATAACGGTCACAAGCTGGCAGGGGGTAAATTCAGACTACATGTCAGGAGGCGCTACTTCACTGTCAGCGCGGCTGGGATCTGGAACCAACTTCCAAGAAAGGTGGTCCTGGCTCCTACCCTGGGGGGTTTTAAGAGGAGGTTGGATGAACATCTTGCTGGGGTCATTTGACTCCAGTATTATTATTTCCTGCCATGGCGGGAGGTCGGACTAGGTGATCTACTCAGGTCCCTTCCAACCCTAGCAACTATGAAACTATGAAACATTATTTTTTGGTTTAAGAAAGACGAACATAGCAACTGAGCCAACTTCAAGTTAAATGGAAACAAAATTGCAGGTGATAGATAGGGAGTCCAAGCATTATCAGACCAATGCCAGGAAAGGAAGACAGTGCTGAAATTAACACAAGGGGGATGTGAGATGCACAAACATCACAGAGAAACTGCAATGAAAGTTACTTTATTAGCTGTGAAGAAGGCAGAGAGAAAGATCAGGAAGGCAGAGGTCAAGCACAAGGATGCTTTTCAATCGCAGTGGAAGAGAAACAAGCAGGGAAGAGAGTAGGGAATCAAGGGGATGGC